>NC_077229.1:502706445-503021028 GCF_027887165.1 Monodelphis domestica | reverse complement strand
CAAGAAGTGAAATGGATTATTTTGATTACAATAAATATAAAAGGTTTTATACAAACAAAACCAAAGCAACCTAGATTAAAAGGGAGTCTGACAAAAACCTCATTTCTAAAATATATACAGAAATAAATCAAATTTATGAGAACACAAAACATCCAATTGATAAATGATAAAAGGGTAGGAACATGAACTTCTCAGAAGAAGAAATTAAAACTATCATCATATGAAAATGCAATGAATCAATCTTGATTAAAAAATACAAATTAAAACAACTTTGAGATATCACCACATACCTATCAGATTGTTCATATGACCTAAAAGGAAATGATGAATCTTGGAGAAGATGTGGGAAATTTGGGACATTGATACACTCTCGGTGGAACTGGAACTGATGAGTTCTGGTGAGCAATCTTGAACCACACGCAAATGGCCATTAAACTATGAACACTCTTTAACCCAGCAATTCTACTACTGGATCTATATCCAAAAGAGATCAGAGGTAGGAGAAAAAGATCTAATTGCATAAAAGTATTTTAGTAGCTCTTTCTGTATTGGCAAATAATTGGAAACTGAGGGGATGTTCATCTACTAGGGAATGGCTTAATAAGTTGTGCTGTATGGTTATAATGGAATACTATTGAGCCAAAAGAAATAATGAATAAGGCGAGTTCAGAAAACCCTGGAAACATTATATGAACTGATGCAAAGTGAGGCAATCAGGATAACACTGTATACAGTAACAGAAATATTATATGAGTGTCATTAGCAAAAGAAGGTTCCAAGATAATCCCGAGGTACTTATGATTAAAAAAAATGCTATACCCAGCCATAGAAGGAACTGTTGGAATCTTATTGCAAATCAAAACACGCCATCTTTCATTTTATTTACTCCATGTGTTTTTCATTGGATGTGTGATATATTTCTTCTGTCATAGCATAGGGAATATGGAAATAAGTATTGCATGAAAGCACTAGTATAATTTATATCAGATAAGTTACTACCTGGGGATGGGGAAAAGAGGGAGAGAATCTGAGTTTTAGTATATGTACTGCCAAAGCAAGCATGAGAATCTGAATTTTAAAATGTCAGAAAACAATCATCAAAAATTTATCTTATGAGTAATTGAAAAATTTTAAAGTTAAAAAAGAAAGTTATAAGAAATTAAATAATTGGTGACTTTTCTACCCCAGATTTACAAAAAAGTCAGCTAGAGCACCACAAGTTATAGGAAAGAAAGGAATCTTTAGCAAAGTAACTTCCAATGTGAATGAAGAACAGGCAAAGTTTTGTGTGGAAGCAGAAGGTGAGGAGGAGCTCCAACAAGCCCAAAGAAGAACAGAAAGTTCTTTGGTAGGGACTAGAGAGGCCCATTTAAATGGCAGTGGTCAATGATCATTGAAATACCAGCCAACAGACTGAGGCCACAGTTCTCATACTTGGAAAGTCCAAGGGGTTCTGAAGTTTCTAATACTCTTACATAATATAACAGAGAGAAGCCTGAAGAGCCAGTGCTCTGAATTGTGGAAGGGAGGTTGAACCCCAGCAGAACAGCATAAGAAGCCAAGAGATCCAGAGTGAGACTGAACTGGAGAAACAACCCCATACAAAACAAAACAAAAAGGAGAACAACACCCTACTACTAAGTCCCAGTGCAGGAACTAAAGTCAGAGAGATGAGTAAATCAAAGAAAGCAGTGATAAATATCAAAAATTACTGCAAATCCAGAAATCCTCAGAAAGGAATGAAAAATTCTACAATGCCAAGCAGATATTCCCATGGAAATGTGGACTTTCCACAAGGACTACATGAATACATATAAAAAGTAAATCAAGTAGATGGGTATCCTAAGAGTTTTAAGAATAGAAAGAGAAGAGAGGAAAAATGGAAAACACTCGTGTAAAAGGTAAAAGGAGAAGAATAGAATTTTCTCATAATTATGGTTCATGAGAAAAAGAATACATCATCCTGCAGAAAGGGATGGGGAGCTAGCAACCTCACTCATACCAGAATTGGACAAAGCAATATTAAAACTCACACACATATGAGGATATAAATATTTAATAGAAATACATGAAATTTAATAAGGAAATGGGAAGAGAATGGGTTTAAGAGAGAAGATGATATCAGTGGGAGGAATGTCACAAATAAAGCATAATTTCTTATTCTTGAGGTGATTTAATGAGGGTAAAAGAAATAGAATCTAAGGAAAGTGTCTTAGATTCTCTTTTAGACTATTGAGAAAACTGTCATACAATATCTTAAAATATTACCGTCCAGTAAGATATGACAAAAGGAGCAATTTCAGAGACTTCTGAGTTCCATGAACTGTCCTTTAGTAAATTTAGAAGAAGCAGGAGAAGATATAACATAAGTTTGACAATGTGGTAAAGGAAGAAAAAAAGACTTTGAAAAGTTTAAGTGTGAACAATATAACGATCAATGTCTTCCAAGGATCAATAGTAAAACATACTTCCCATTTCCTGACAGAAAGTGAAGGGAACAAAGTGCAGAGACAATTTTTGTATAGAGATATTGTGTGGATCTATTCTGCTTGACTTCACTTATTTGTTAAAAGGGTTTGTTTTTCCCTTTTTCTTTCAGTTTTTAATTGGGGTGAGAACAGTTGAGGTCAGGTCAATTTGCTGATACCAAGGGGGGAAAAAAACAAGTGAAACAAAGTCATCATAACCTGTTTTTAATGCAAAGAGAAGAAGAGAAAGAAGTTCAGAAGGAAGTGCAGAGAAGGACAGTTTCTAAAGAAATGTCTAGAATTTAAAATATGTTTTCTTTAAAGCAAACAGTACAATGCAGAGATCAGGATTTCACTTGGAGTTTTCTTTTGGGGTTCAGTCCTGTGAATGAAAATGTTCTTTCTTGATGTTTAAAATTCCTAATTAAAAAAAATAAAAAGAGGAAGGTGGGAATTTGTCATCAGAGACTTCTATTTGATCTGGTTGATCCCTTAATCCCCAAAATGGGGCAGGAATGGAAAGTTGGAGATGAGGGAATTGCCAAATAAAGATGGAGATAGAAAGCTACCTACTTAGAAGATTTAAAAGAATAAACCAAAGTCTCCATCCTGATCTCTTCCCATATTTTTGAGACTATCACTTGAAACTCTGACAATTCTCCCTGGGGAAGGAACCTCTCCCCCACCTCCTAGTAGTAGCTATAGTAAGTGCACACAAGAGTAAGAATGTGTATTTGCATAAAAGAGCCTGAGACCAGATCTCAAGTCAGGAACTGACCTCTCTGCTTTGTGTTTTGTTTTGTTTTCCAGGGAGTACAATATCCAAAGCTTTAGAAGTAAATGTTTCTCTGGCTCAGTGAGGACCTTGGGAGTTAGAAGTAAGGAATTAGGAAATGCCCTAAAATTAAAAAAAAAAAAGGAAAATGAGAGCATTTATAGATCTAGAGTTCTGTTAGCTTTAGCACCTAAGTTTTGCTTATTTATGTGCCTCCTAGATAGACTCATGTAAAAGTAACCTTTTCTCCAAGATACTGGGTATTTTGGCAGAATAGGACAATCTCAGTTTATGTATGGCAAACACACAAATTGAATAATGAAAGACCAGCGTTAATCTGGCTTTGAGAGACCCTATATATGAATGAAACCTATTCTTTATTTAAGGAATTCTCCTAAAAGATTCTGCGGTGAAGACATAGTTTTCCATAGAGTAAAGGAAAACTCTCATTGGCACTCTACTTGGTCTATCTGAGTCTGCAGATGGAGTCTCTAGTGGAAACAAGTGTGCTCTCTTTTCAAGGACAAGGATAGCACTTCTAATAACTTTGTCACCATGAGAAGTATTCGCACTTCATCCATACTAGTTAAACTATCTTTCATTGGCCAAGAGGATTTCTAGAGATGGATCACTGGCAGATGGTCACTGTATTCAGGGAAACAGTTCATTCCAAAGCAAATTCTCAACTAAGGAGTCACTAATCTTTCCACGAGATCTGGGACTAAAGGAAAAACTGTCATAGAAAAAAACCCTCCTTCCAGCTTGGTAGAAATTAGGTCAGAGTGCAAATGACAGTTAATTGCCAGTCAAATTCCCCCAATCTTCTCTTCAGAATCCTCTCCCAGGGCTTGTACCCAAATTCCCTTCTTCTCTTCTTATACCTAATCTATAAAATCTACTCTATCCTTTAACTACTTTCTACAACTCTTTATGGAAAAGTGTAAGTTACAAAGGATAGGCAAGAACTAGAATTTAAATGGTGATATACATTTTGTCTTCCTAAAACCACCCTTCCCCCAGGACATGAGTGTATATGCAAATGCACATATGCATAGATTTTGAAGGAAAATAGGAACTAATACTCTAAAATATTTGTTTTGGTCTAGGCATATCTCTTAAATGGTCAATTCATGAAAAATGAAAATTCTTTATACCTTGAGTACCCTATTTAATTTTTCAATTTTTTCTATGAAGAACATATTTAAATGTAGTTATAAATTGAGATATACTGAAGTAATTTTATGACTTTAAATCATAAAGGTAGGTAGGAGAGAAAGGAAGAAGCAGACATCTTTCTATGTCCTCATTTCTATCCTCTAATCTCTAAAATCATCTGAAAAAGGTTTTTAAGATAAATTGTTAATTAAGCCTGGATTTGCTAAATGTGCTTATCAATGAAACTTCCATTTTGCTGATTTGTTGGTTGACAGCAAAGAGGAACTTCATTCAGTATATCAAGCTCTTCAAAACTCTATAAGACTCTGGCAGACAGAACACTATGCTTAAGTGTGCAATGATGCCCTGATTATCATTATCTTGCAAAGAATAAAACAGGAGGAACCATGGACACCAAAAGTAATAGAGGTATCCAGTTTGGAGTTAAAATAGAAGATTTAATCAGTAAAACCCTGGATGGTTTGTATGAAAAGATATTTCATTACATTTAGCAACACTACAATTGTAATTCAAGAGTCTCGGGCACTATTGACATCTTTTTCAAGGAATTTAATCTTCTAAACATTTTGTACCAAAAGGCTACCAATCAGTGCCACTGGTACTTCCTAGGGTAATTGCAGACATCAATAGGAAAATAACCAGAAGATCATCTTTTGGTTCCAAGATGAAATACACAAGATCAAATCAAAGTCCTCCCAATTAGGGAGAGGATTTGATGCCTTTGGCTCATGACACAGAATAAAAGGACCTCTTTAACAGATAATGGACTTTTTTTGCAAATGTTTTCATCCATTTTCCAACCTCAAGGATTTACTTGTATAACAAGCCAAGTCAAATCATGTAAAAAAGCATTTAAATGCCTACTATGAGCCAGGCTATAGGCACAAAGTTGAATATCCAATTCTAAAAGCTACAAAAAAAAAAAATCTCTCTCTAGTGAATTACGGCTAAGAGCAAGTTTCAATAGGACAAATTCTGCACTTATACTAAGAAACAGAGTATGAGAGATTATTATCTATTCCCTTTCCCACAGACTATGGAGTCCATAGACATTAGCTATTTGCTAAATAGTTTAAAAGAGTTTATAACACATTTAAGGTAGAAGAGATCCACATTCTATAATCAGACATGGACCCAGAGGCAGTTATTCAAAGAAAGAAGTGTCAAGGAGCATGAAGTCCGGCATCAGAAAAGAGAGCCTATTTGGCTTCCAGGGAGAAGGAGCAGACCCTGTGAGTGCAGCTAAGCAACCTCATTCAGCAGAATGAAAATTCTAAGAGAAAAGATATCAGGACCCCTTGGAACCAGAATAAATTCCTTACTTATGTACTTCACTAAGATTTACACTTTGTTACCAATCCCTCACATATATAGTATGCATTTGTGGAAAGGGTGGTTCAGGTTTAGAGAGATGTTTTATAGCTGTTCTTTTATATACTATTATATACTATTTTTACTCTACCATCTAAGTAAATGCCTTTTTTTGGAACCAGCTGTGTTTAGTGGTTACTGATTGATGGGAAACTCACCAGTAGACAAGAGTTTGGTTTTGCTACTCCCAGAATACTGAGAGTAGCAGCTACCCTCAGAAGACCCAGTTCACAATTGTGAGTGCCACATTTGGGAAAATATCCCAAAGGGTATGTGGTACTATAAGTATAACCAGTGCCATCCTATTCTTCCTCATTCTTTTCCTACTGGACAAAACATTAAGTACTAATGAAAGAAAAATGGATTTGACATGAGGTCACAATCAATCTCTTCTCACCACCTACAAGTTCCTGGCTTTGGATATGTAAGCTTTCCTACATTCCCACCCAGGTTGGCTACAGCTAAAATATGAACTTGTAGATGGCCTTATGGAAACCTCCTGTGCAAAACACCCCACGGTTTTGGCAGGAAAAGCAAGTATGTTCCTGTTATTGGTAGAGAAAATTCACTAATCGCATTATCTAATTCTCTTAAAAGAAGAGAGCACTTTCTTAAGAAAACAATACATTTTTAAAAAAAGATAACCTTGGTAAATTTCATTTATCAAAATGGAAATTCTGGTGGTAATCATGGGCTTGAGAGGATAATCGAGATGCATGGTACAAAGTTATTAATTTTATAGCTGGAATGCTGATAAAAGATTAAGTGTTGCAGAAGAAACAATAAATATTTGAAAAACTCATCAAAATATAATATCTTGGGTGTTGAAATTGCCAGTCTTTCATAGATAGCCCTGTAAGCAGGTTAAAAAAATTAACCAAGTCCTTAGCTCACCAGATAAAAATTATTCCCTTTGAACCAAAGTAGTCTTTGTTTCACCCAGTAGGCAACAATGGCATCATGGAAGTATGTGTCCTGGGAAAAGGATTAAACTAAATGTTGAAGCCTATAGCCCATGACTGAGACTCCTGATACTCATATACCAAGTCATCTCTCCAGAGGGCATGGTTAATAACATTTATTTTCTGTTATGAGAGCAATTGAAACTTTTGATTAGTTTGATGGTGTCAGAATGAATCCACTGGGAATATGGAGTGAAGAGGAGAAATATTTTTTTCAATGTCTTCAAGATAGCAGATTCAGCAATGAATTAAAAAAATATTTTCTACCATTTGTTGCTTTCAAAGTGTTGAGTAGCATCAAGATTTTGATGATAAACAAAGACCAAATATATTGTTTCTCCTTTCCACATCTGGACAGAGGCAGAAGCACAGACCTATTATTTTTGTAGACTCGATGATTGCAACCAAGACACCTTATTCAAGGACTAATGGAAAGTCAAGAATAAACCAGTATAACTCAGAAAGATCGCTGTAGGCTGGATCTGGTACTTAGAGAGTAAGGACTATGTTGTTTTATTTGTGCATCTCTGGTGCCTAGCTCAGTGTAGGAACTTAATAAATGGTTGTTGAGTGAGTAATTGAGCTGACCAGAGCTTTATTACCTGATGACTCCAATTCCATATTCCCTATGGGTGGTCTGTTGATATGAGCTGTTATCTGAGATGAACAGTGACTTATGAAGCTACCATCTTCCCATACAAGAATAATGAAGCTATGAAGATATGAGGGAGAATAATATTAATACTATAGGTGACTTAGGTGTTCTACTATCTCCTCCTGAGATCCCTGCCCAGCATTCATTTCAATACAATCTCCTAGATAAAATATTTTGAGCATCTTATGGAATTTTCTTAAATGTTTAAAGAATCAAATTTTGGCCTGGATATCCATGTTTCATCGCAATTTCAATCTCCTGTTGTGATCATCACTTGATACAGGTTAGTTTTATTCCTAAGACCTACCCTACAGGGATGCTGTAAGTATTAAATGAATTAACTCGTGTAAAGCACATGCAAACCTTAGAGCACTATTCCTGCCCTAGCGATTATTATTATTATTATTATTATAGAACTACCATCCCATCATCTAGCTCCTCAAAATATCCTTCACAAATGCTCCAAGCAATCAGCAGCCATTGATTTGATCTCTACAGGAACCTTCTGGGGCAGTTAAGGGGAGAGCTGCCTTTCTCTTCAATTTCTAGACCCCTTAGGACCTCATTCTCAGTAAAGCAAAAAAAAAATACTATTTACACATCCAGGCTTGTCTTCTTCACAAGCCAAAAATAAATAAATAAATAAACAAACAAACAAATAAATGAATGAATGAATGAATAAATAAATAAGTAAACAAACAAATAAATGAATAGATAGATAGATAGATAGATAGATAGATAGATAGATAGATAGATAGATAAAGTGAACAAATAAATAAATAAATAAAGGTCTTCTTGACCTCTTCCTCCTCCTTCTCCTCATTTTCCTTCTCCTCTTGTCTTATAAAAACAAAGCAGTCTTTTAAAAATATTTTTTAAAAATTTTAAAGAAAAAATATTATACTTTGTGTGTAGTAGAAACAGAATGATGTAAGAAATAGAGAACTGGAATCAACCCCATCAGAAAGAGCTGGGTTCAAGTCTTTCCTCTAACACATACCATCTTGATGACTCTGGGTAAATTGGTTAACCTCCCAGTGTCCCAGGCAATTCTATAACACTAGATCTTTCAGATGTTTTCTTTTTTTTTTATCACAAATCCATATCAGCTTAGTAAATTCCTTACTGAGAGGTCCCTAAATGTATCAAATCATTAGGATATCCCCACTTCCCACCTGGTCAAATGATACTTACATTGGCTACACAAGATAGCCTAACCATCCCTCTTACACCCTTTTCTCATGTACAACCAAAGAATAAAAGCACTTTAAGGGCAGGACCTCTTTAGATCTTAATCTTTCTTCCCTTGATGTCTATTATTGTGTTTTACAGACAAACACTTGCATTTGGGCATTTAAATAATTATTTAATCGAATAAAAGGAATGGAAGATAATATTTCTGCACTGAATCTCTTGTCCTAAACTTATTCATGTTTTTCGAGAGATGAGGATATTTCCTGAGAATGACCTATGTTGAAAAAATCCCTGAATCACAGAGCACAGAAAATGCTTAGAAGACAATACCTTAAAATTATAGTTAAATCCTGCTCTTAACATTAATTTAGACTGCCTTCCCTAGGAGGAGTCTAATTTGTTAGAAAATTCCTGCCAGTATAGGTCTACATATGCTAAAGTAATGGAATACATTTTCTAGGTTTGGTACACATTAGTTTTGTTTGAAAAATGCATTTCCCAGTGAAATACCACATAGTGTATTAAGTATATAGGCTGAGTTCTTTTAACAGCAGGCATATGGAATTAGTCCACTAAATTCACACCGCAAAAATGTGACATTAAATTTATCTCCTTTGGAAAAATAGCCTAAACAGTTATATAAGAAACTATGTTAGTCCCTAAGTTTTCCCCAAAGCCATGTTCACATCTCAGGGGTTGATGAAGTCAGCAACTGACAGTCCATTGCCTACACAGCACCTCTGGCTGTGGACACCACAGGAGATGCAGCAAACACAGTAATTGCTAAATAGGAAGAAACTCCTACATGGCTAGTACACTGTTGGAGTCTAGAATGCGCAGACTGAGTATATGCAGTCTATTGACAAAGATGGAAGTGTCCTTTAGTCCTTGAGGTGGTGCCTACTCACACTTCATCAAAGTTAGTAGAAGTCCAGATTACTTTTGGTTTATTCAAAAAATTTCCACTGAAAGACTCCCAGATCTCACTTTCCCTGTCAACATTTAATTTTTTTTTAATGTTTTATCCTTATTTTATTTTATTAAGAAATTTCTGGGGGCAATTGGGTGGCTCTGTGGATTGACCGTCAGGCCTAGAGATGGGAGATCCTAGGTTCAAATCTGGCCTCAGACACTTCCCAGCTGTGTGACCTTGGGCAAGTCACTTAACTCCCCTTGCCTAGCCCTTATCACTCTTCTGCCTTGGCGCCAACGACAGAAGGTAAGGGTTTAAAAAAAAAAATTCTGGGTAGGTTTTCCCATCTTCAATCTCCCTTCCCAAAGTTGACAAGTAATTCAATCTGGGTTATACATGTATCATCATGTAAAACACATCTCCATATTATTTATTTTTATAAGTGAATGATCTCGTAAAACCAACTCCCCAAATTATAAACCCAAATAATCAAGTGATAAATCAAAGGTTTTCATCTGCATTTCAACTACAACAGTTCTTTCTCTAGAGGTGGACACCATTTTTTTCTTAAGTCCCTCAGAATTGTATTGCTGTTAGTAGCAAAATCTATTTCACTTTTCAATTCCACAATATTTCAGTTACTGAATATAATGTTCTAATGGTTCCTTTTAATTCACTCTGCACCAGTTCAAATAGGTCTTTTCAGTTCTTTCTGAAATTATCCCTTATAGCACAATAGTATTCCATCACCATCATATACCACAATTTGTTCAGTCATTCCCCCATCACTAAAAGAGCAGCTATAAATATTTTTGTACAAACAGGTCCTTTTGCATTTTTTTTATCTCTTTGGGATATAGACCTAGTAGTGCTATTGCTGGATCAAAAGATATGCAATCTTTTAAAGCCCTTTGGACATAATTCCAAATTGCCCTCCAGAATGGTCAAATTAATTCACAACTCCACCAGCAATGCATTAGAGTCCCAATTTTGCCACATTCTTTACAACATTTTTTTTATTTTCCTTTACTGTCATATCGGCTAATCTGATAATAATCATATAAGATGGTACCTCAGAGTTGTGTTAATTTGTGTTCCTCTAATTAAAAAGCATTTAGAACATTTTCCATATGATTATTGATAGCTCTGATTTCTTCATCTGAAAACTACCTATTCATATACTTTGGCCACTTATCAACAGGGGAATGACTTAATTTCTTATAAATTTAACTTGGTTCTTTTTATATTTGAGAAATTAAACCTATATCAGAGAAATTTATTGTGGTTTTTATTCCCAATTTGTTGCTTCCCTCTAATCTTGATTGCATTTGTTTTGTTTGTTTTGTTTTATTTGTCCAAAACCTTTTAAATTTAATTTAGTCAAAATTACTTATTTTACATCTTGTAATGTTTTCTCTTGTTTGGTCATAAATTCTTCCCTTCTCCATAGATCTAGCAGGAAATCTATTCTATATTCCCCTAATTTATTAAAAAAAAAAACCTTACCTTCCTTCATGGAATCAATATTGTGTATTGGTTCCAAGGCAGAAGAGTGGTAAGGGTTACACAATGGGGGTTAAGTGACTTGTCCAAGGTCACACAGCCAGGCAGTATCTGAGGCCACATTTGAACCTAGGACCTCCCATTTCTAGAGAAGGCTTTTAAACCACTGAGTTACCCAGCTGCCCCCACACTCTTTGTTTCAATCATATATCCATTTAGAACTTATCTTAGTATATGGTGTGAGATACGAATCTAAACCTAATTTTTGCCCTACTCTTTTCCAATGTTTCAATCAGTTTTTGCTAGATAGTGAGTTCTTATCTCAGAAGCAGTGATCTTTGGGTTTATCAAAGACTAGATTGCTGAGGTCATTTACTCCTAATATATTCCACTGATACATCCTTCTATTTCTTAATCAGTACCAAATTGTTTTGATTATTGGTGCTTTATAGTATGTAAGTTTTAAGATCTGGTACTGTGAGGGCAGCATACTTCACATTTTTTTTATTAGTTCCCTTGATATTCTTGACCTTTTGCTCTTTTTTCTAGTTTTATAAAATGGGCTTTTTTGGTAATTTGATAGGTATGGCACTGAATAAGTAAATTAATTCAGATATGATTAACATTTTTATTATATTAACTTGTTCCACCTATGAGCAATTAACTATTTTTTCAATTCTTTAATTCTAATTTTATTTGTGTGAAAAGTGTCTTAGAATTATGTTCATATAATTCCTTTGCTTGTCTTGGCAAATAGATTCCCAAATATATTATATTGTCCAGAGTGGTTTTAACTAGAATTTCTCTTTCTCACTCTTGCTGCTGAGTTTTATTGGAAATATATAGAAATGCTGATGGTTTTAATGGGTTTGTTTTGTATCCTGCAACTTTGCTAAAGTTATTAATTATTTCAACTAGTTTGTTTTAGTTGATTTCCTGGGATTCTCTAACTATACCATCATATTATTTATAAAGAGTGATAGTTTAGTTTCCTGACTGTCTACTTTAATTCCTTCAATTTCTTTTTCTTTTCTAATTGCTAAAGCTAGCATTTCTAAATAATAATGATGATAATGGGCATCCCTGTGTCAATCCTGATCTTATTGGGAAGGCTTCTAATTTATCCCCATTGCAGATGATACTAGCTAATGGTTTTAAATAATTACTGCTTATTATATTAAGGAAAGGCCATTTTATTCCTATGCTTTCTAGTGTTTTCAATAAGAATGGATGCTGTCAATGACTTTTTCTGCATCTATTGAAATAATCAGGTCTTTCTATTAGTTTGATTATTGACATGGTTAATTATGCTGATGGTTTTCCTAATATTAAATAAGTTTTGAATTCCTGATATAAATTCCACTTGGTCATAGTAAATAATCCATGTGAATTAAACGTCTCATTGCTGATATTTTATTCAAGATTATTTTCATCAATGTTCATTAAGGAAATCGGTCTGTAATCTAAATCTAGGCAATTTATATTTTTGTAAATATTCATACAATTCACCTATATTATCAGATTTTCATAAAACTGAGCAAAATAGCTCCTAATCATTGTTTTCATTTCTTCTTCATTAGAGATGAAATTACCTTTTTCATTTTTGATATCGGTACTTTGATACTCTTCTTTCTTTTTTAATCAATTTATTTTATTTATTTTTTCATAGAACAAGCTCCTAGTCTTATTTATTAGTTCAATAGTTCCTTTACTTTCAATTTTATTCACCTCTATTCTTATTATCCTCCTATTCTATTGTGTCTTTCAATCATCTCCCCCAGCTTCTCTTTCCCTTATATTACTCTCCTCCCCACTACCCCCTTTCTTGTTTTCTTCTACTTCTCTATAGGATAAGATAGGATTCTATACCCCAATGAATCTGGCTATTCTTCCCTTTGTGAATCAATTCCATTACGAATATGGTTTAAGTGTTACCCATTACCACCCTCTTCCCCCCCTCGACTATAATAGTGAAATTTATCCCATTTTACTTCTCTCTTCTCATTTCTCTCAGTCTAATCCTCTTTTTCAGTCCTGTTTTTTTAATATATCATCCTAACCAGCTTACTTCCATACCCTCTGTCAATGTATACTTCTCCTAACTACAATAATAACAATTTTAAGAGTTATAGATATCATCTTTCCATTTAAACTATCTGACCTTATTGAAGCCCTTATTTTTTTTCTCTTTCTCTCTATGTGAAGTGGTGCAGAGTGAAATAAGCAGAACCAGGAGAACATTATACACAGTAACTGAAATATTGTAGAAAGATCAAATCTGATAGACCTTGCTACTAACAGCAATTCAATGATCTACGACAATTCTGAGGGAATTATGAAAGAACTGTTGTAGTAGAAATACAGAAGAAATATGATTTTGGGAGGTATATGATTTGGGGTTTTGCATTTACAAGATTATTCTCTTACAAAAATTAATAATAAGGAAATGTGCTTTGAGTGGTAATATATGTATAACCCAGTGGAATTGCTTGTCAACTGTTGAAGGAAGGAGGGATGAGGGAAGGGACACAACATGAATCATATAACTTTGGAAAACTTATGTGTAAATTTATTAATGGAAAAAATAAAGATAAAATATTTTTTAATCTGAATTTTTTTCCTCTTTCTTACTTACCATTTTTATGTTTCATTTCTATTTTGTATTTGGACATCAAATTTCCTAAGTCTGGTCTTTTCTTCAGGTATGCCTGGAGGTCTTCAATTTTATTAAATGACCATACTTTCCCCTGAAAGAATATAGGCAGTTTTGATGGGAAAGTGATTCATGGTTGTAAACCCAGTTCCCTTGCCTTCTGGACTATCATATTCCAATGCTTGTGGTCCTTAAATGTCAAAGTTGCCAGATCCTGTGTAATTTAGACTGGGACTCCATATTTGAATATTTTTCTTTCTTGCTGCTTACAGTATTTTCTCCTTCATCTGGGAGCTCTTGAACTTGACTATAACATTCTTGGAGTTGTCATTTGGGCATTTATTACTGAAGGTGATCCATGGATTCTTTCAATTTCTTTTACCCTCTCATTCAATAATATCAGCACAGTTTTATTGGATAATTTCTTGTAATTTGATGTCTAGACATTCAGGTAGTCCAATATTTCTCAAATTGTCTCTCCTAGATCAATTTTTTCATGTCATATTTTAATGAGCTAATTCATATTTCTTCTATTTTTTCATTCTTTTGGTTTTGTTTTATTGTTTCTTGATGTCTCATGAAGTCATTAGCTTCTATTTGCACAATTCTAATTTTTAAAGACTGAATGGGGGCAGCTGGGTGCTTCAATGGATTGAGAGTCAGGCATAGAAACATCAGATCCCAGGTTCAAATCTGGCCTCAAACACTTCCTACCTGTGTGACTCTGGGCAAGTCACTTAACCCCTATTGCCAAGCCTTCACCACTCTTTTGCTTTGAAACCAATATACAACACTGGTTCTAAAACAGAAGGTAAAGATTTGAAAAAATAAATAAATAAATAAAATAAAGACTGATTTTCTCCCATGACCTTTTGATCCTCCTTTTTCACTTCATCCATTCTATTTTTCATGGCACTATTCCTCATTTGATTTTTTTTGCCTCCTTTTCCATTAGGCCAATTCTTCTTTTTTTAATGAACTCTTTATTCATTAGATTTTTGTGTCTCTTTTTCCAGTTGACTAATTCTGCTATTTAAGTTGTCATTTTCTTTTTGCATTACTTGTATTTCTTTTCTCCATCTCTATTCAATGTTTTATTTGATTTTAAAAAATTTCTTTTTAAGTTCTTCCAGAGATTAAGACCAATTCCCCATTTTTTGGGAAGTTTTATAAGTGGTTTCTTGAGTCTTAACAGCCAGTGTTGGCTCTGTGTTTTGTCCTTTGTCCCCATAGAAATTTTCAAAGGTTAAATGATTTTTTTTTTGCTGTTTGATCAATTTCTGAGCCTTTTTTCCCCTGTGGACTGGGAATTCTGAAAGCTACTTGCTGAATCTGTTTCCCCTGGTGCTAAGGTAAGTTATCTTGCTCTCGGACTAGATTTTTACTGTACCAGGGCAGCCTCAAAAAAGTCCCAGCACTATGAACTTCCAGGCCTCACTGTTAACTCGTGCCAGTGTCTGGGACTTCAATATGTGGGTCTGGGGTACTCTGTTGTTGGTTTAGCCAACATTTTGGGATTTTGAATTTAGCTCATAACTAATCACAGAACCTATCCTAGTAGGTGTTGAGGGGGTGGGATTGGCCAGCACTCCTCTGTGTGCAGTTTTGCTCCCAGTTCCCCCTTATCCTGTGAAAATCAACTCCCTCTATCTATCTTTTAAGTTGTGTTCTGTGGGCAAAAGTTTTAGAGACCAAGTGCCCAATCTTCAACCTTTAGACCATATGTGAGCCCCCACCCCCCCACCTTACCCCAAGCAGGAGAGGGAGGCAGTGCTGCCACTGAGCTAATGCGAAGAGGGGTGAGTGATCTGTGGAATGTTCTCAGGTATATGGAGAGGGAGAAGGAATCAGCGACCTTCGGTTTAAGTCCCATAGGTTCACCAACACTGCTCTAGTGGATGTAGTTTTCAGGATTTAGAGTTAGGGTTATTATCCCTTCAGCAACCTGAAGAGGTTTGGCAACATCCATCTTCTCTCTCAAAGAAGCCAGAAGCCAGAAGCAGAAGTGATAGCAGAGAACAAACATACTTAATATACCCAATGCTCACCTCTTGCCATCTCTACACCATTCCACAGCAGATGCAAGGCATTTTTCTCTCCCAATTAAGAAAAGATCTTATGTCAATGGATTTGCTTTAGGATACAGGAAGTATCTAGGTTAAGCATTTTTCATTCCTCTACCAGCTGTGATTCTCCTTTTCCTTCTGAGTCTCCAAATATTTCCAACATGCCTATAACAGGTACCCTCCCTCCCCACTTTTACTTTTTAGCTACCTTTAATGTGTCTTTCCCTTTAACACCATAAGCCACTTGAGGGTAGGAACATAAAAAATATCAATACCAATTAACCAAAGTATACTTGAAACTTCAAGCACAGAAAAAGGGAAATGTATTCAATTTTGGGGGTCCAGTCTCAGGCAGCAGATCAAGCATCTCTATTATAGTCAAAGTACCTTAAATTGAATAGCAGGCTACGATAATAAAAATGACAATGTAGATGCTCATTCACTATGAAAACAGATGACAAAAAAGTACTTTCTGAAACCATCCCAATTCTTGTGCCCCAAGAAAGCTTATGATTCACATGGGGCAGAAGAGCTGAAGGCTGTCGTAGAAAAGCCTCAAAGTATTTAATATAAAAACAAGTATAAATATAGCCCCCCAAAGATCATTATAAAAATTATTTCAACATCCTGCCTCAGGGGAAGGAGATAGCAACAAAATTAGCTTTATTCACCTCTAGTCCCTGACCATAACAAAAAAATGGGCAGAAAAAACTTAAGACCAGAAGATTCAGAATCAGATTCATGATTCTTGAACACTATTGACATATTTTTTCCCATTTGTTCCCCATTGCATTTAAAATCTTCCAGCTTCTGTTGTGGGAAAGTTGCAAATGCTCTCTCTTCTCAAGTTTTAAAACATTACTCCATTTTCAATTTAGTGGGGGGAAATACCTATTATATATTTTGTTAAATATAAGCTTCTTTAGGGCAGTGACTCCATTTTTGTTTTTGTGTTCTGCATAGTTAGTACAATGCCTAGCACATATTAGATATTTAATAAATGTTCAATGAAATGAACAAGATTGTCTTATAGCATCAGACCATTAAAAAAAATAACACAAAGGCCTGCCATTACCACTAAAGATCTAGACAGAGATGATCTGCTGCTGACACTAATGTCCTTTCTGCCCATCACTTCTTCTAGAGTCAGGAGGGCAATGTCTTCTCATACATAGATAAAACCCTTTTTGGAGCTGGGCTGAGAAAATTTGCTTGAACCACATTTTATGGCCAGTTGTGAAAGCTATCCCTACTCTTCTCCGCTTCAATGAACAGTCATAAAAACAGGAATAATAACATTAAAAATGCTTCAGCCCCAGTGATTTTAGACATCTCAAAGCAGTGCTCCAACTTGCAACTGTAAGTCCTAGGATCCAATCCAGGATGAGGATTTCAGATATTAAATCAAAAGAGAAACCAAATTCACCAATCAAGTGTGGGATATCCTGCAGAGACAGTCTCCCCCACTATTAAGGATTAGGGAAACAAAGGATATGAGTTGAGTTTGGCTTCTACCAGATTTTATAACTAGGCTTTTACTAAAGGAAATGCTCTATCCCTGATATCTCCTCCCCAATCCTATCCCAATCACCAGTTTTTTGAAAGAAACTATGCAGATACCCATTGTCAATATTGACCCTGTGTCCTCTGTCATCATAAGAAAATGGAAGATAATAGTAAGAATCAGTTAGTACTTCACCCAATATGGTGGAATAAACCAGAGCTGCTCTGTTTCACCACCAGAATCCACTCTGGCCAAAATTAAAATATAGCCACATAACGAATATAGGAGTGACAGCACCAGGAGACAAAGTGAAACAACTTTCAAGGAAATAAAAACCCAAAAGATAAACATAAAACATCTTGAGAACTGGGGTAGGAGGGGAGTAGAGCCACCAAGAAGCAGTAGCAAGGAGGGAAGAGCAATTCAAGAGCAAGAAACATACCCCTATTCAACCTCTGGTGTCACAGGTTCTGGACCTAAGCGGAAGCCTGGACTGAAGTGAGGTGATCTGTGTTGGCCAGGAGGGAATCCAGGAATCCCAATATGGCCTTGGGATGAGGATATAGTTCTCATGGGATGAAGATACAGTTCACAGGGGGTGAAAGGGGCAGGATCTTATTACCTAAAACTAAGGGCAGAGCTCCAGGACAGGACAATCAAGAGTGTGCTGATTGGACCAAGTACACAGTAAGACTAAAAACTTGAGTCTATGTGAGAGTCTAGAATTTGATCAGCTCCTGACTTGATCAAATTCAAAGTGAGATGAAAAGCTTACCCCTAAGGCTGAGACAAGTCTTCAAGTTATCAGCATCTCAAGAATCAATAAAATCATGAGGGGGAAGGGGCTCACAGAGATTAGATCATTACATCATCCTCCAAGAACTAAAACTGGTAAAAACTTAGAAAATAAACTGAGAAGAGCATCAAGGAAGGTCTGAAGTTTAAAAGGGTACTCCAGCTTTCCAGATACAACCTACCTGTAATAATAGAGGGGAAATGATCAAACAACAAAAAGGCTCCCAACTATAAAAAAATTTTATGTAGACAAAGAGCAAGGTATAGACACAGAAAGGAACAATGAAAGCAAAGCAAGCACATGCAAAGTCCAAAAGAAAATATATGAATTGGATACATCTTCTTGAAGAACTCAGAAATTACTTCAAAAACCAATTAAGGGAGGCAGAGGGAAATTGGGGAAGGGAAATTTAAATGATGCAAGAAGAAATGGACCAAGTGAAAAAGGAGAACCAAAACCTGACAGGAAAAATAAGCCTTAAAAATCAGAACTGACCATCTAGAAACTAATGATTTGCTGAGAAATCATGAAACAATGAAGCAGAATCAAAGGAATTTTTTAAAAGGGTAAATATGAAATACCTTATTGAAAAAACAACTGACCTAGAAAATAGACCTAGGAGAGACAATTTGAGAATTATTGGACTACTTGAAAGTCATGATCAAGAAAAAATAAAAAACTTGGACATCATATTACAAGAAATTATCAAAGAAAGCTATTCAGAGATCATAAAACAAGAAAATAAAATTGAAATTGAAAGAGTTCACAGTTCATTTCCAGAAGGAAATCCTCAAATAACAATTTCCAAGAAGATAATAGCTAAATTCAAGAGCCACCAAGCCAAGGAGAAAATCTTTGAAGGAGTCAGAAAGTCAGAAAGTCAGCATTCAAATACCACAGAGCTACAATCAGGATCACACAGAACCAAGAAGCTTCTACATTAAAGGATTGAAAGGCATAGAATATGATATTCAGGAAAGCAAAAGATTTGGGTTTACAATGCAGAGTCACCTATCCAACAAAACTGAGTATATTCTTTCAGGGGGGAATAAAAGAATATTTTATAAGATAGAAGATTTCCAAGCATTCCTGAGGAATAAGCTGGTATTTTGAAAAAACAAATAAAATAATGTATCTAATAAATCTAAATAAATCTAATAAATCTAATAAAATCTAATAAATCTAATAAAATAAATCTAATAAAAAAGAAAGAAAGAAGAGAATCAAATTAATTCAAAAATAAAAAAATCCAAATCCAAAAATGAAGACAATTATAAAGAACTACTTTGCCCAATTATATGCCAATGAATATGATAATCTAGATGAAATGAATGAATAATTACAAAAATATTAAAATGCCCAGATTAACAAAAGAATAAATAAAATCCTTAAATAATCCAATCTCAGAAAAATAAATTGAACAAGCAATTAAGGAATTCCTTAATGTAAAGATTAAAATTAATATATAATAACTAATAATATAATAACTAATAACTAATAATAATATAATAATAAGTAATAATATAAATATATTTTATAAACTTTTTAAAATAATAACTAAATCAAAAGAACTGCCTGAATTCAGGCTGGTTGCAGGTCAAAAAGAGTGCATGGGAGGAGCAAAATCCATGTAAATACCAATAACATGATCTCCCCAAAGAGGAGATGCAGGAGAGATTATAGGGAATTTTGGGAAATACTATGGACTTCTGGGGAATGAAGTCAAAGGTTTAGAAATCTCCATTTATACAGAACCCCCTGTGATCCTATGGGGAAACCAGTTTCCCCAAAAGGATCATGGAAACATAATCAATTTAAAAATTGCAATAATTTGTGGATAAAAGGGGATAAAAAAGAACAAAACCAATGATTACTAGGTTGACAAAAAGCCAATTTGAGGGCAGTCCCCTTTGTCATAAAAGTATACATTCAAAACTAAGGCATTTCAACCTCTCTTAGTTCAATTCACATCCCAAAGTTCACTCTGGATCTTCTGGTGCAGCATGTGGTCATCTATCTTCATGTCACATTCTGAATTCTGGGAGGTAGCAAGTTTCTTATCCTAGAATTGCTCAAATTTAAATCAAATTTCACAACAATAACTTGGCCCCCACTGAGGTGAATAGATCACTCAGAGATGCATGACTGAGTAATGAGGTATATGAATCAATGTGCAAAAGAAAATCAAAAACATGAAAAAATCCAAATAAAAGAGAAAAATAAATTGTGGATGAAATACAAAATGTAAAAGTCTTATGTCTAAAAAAATCCAAGTAAAGGAAAAACAAATCTATAATAGGTCCTTGAACAAGGGCCCAATTAAAATGATTTAAGCAATTATGCATTTACCCAATAAGTAGCCAGAACTCTAGAATGTTTGGACACCATGAAATATGAAAAGGAACTAGATTTTAGGAGCAAAATAAAGCTTAGATAGCAGTGAAAAGGAGGTGCTTATTAAAATGTGGCTCAAGGAAGTCCTGCATTTAACACATGTTAAACAGCTGCAATCTTGAACCCCAAACAAATTCAAATCCTCTTCTTTTGGCTCAAAATTACATCAATACCACTGGGATCTGGTGTCTTTGACCTTGTGCTCCATAGGCACTATGGGGGTGCTCTATGCTTCTTTAGCACTATACAATGGCTCTTTTGTATATTCCCTTCTTCTGGAATCAGACAGAATCATGAAGCAAAGCCCCATAATTCTTTTAAACAACCAATGGCATCATTTTTATAGTGTAAAGCTTTTTGGGTATGCATTGATATTAGAACAAATGTATTTTAAATTTTTATTACTGTAAAAAAATAAAAAAAAATATTATCAATACTATTTACACATGCTTCAAATACAAAAAGGAGAGGAAAGACTTCCGGGTAATCATGGCTGCAATCTAGACGCCACACCCTTCCTCTCCCCGGCACCGAACGAAATAGACTACATCAAAGGAGCATAAAATCACCTTTGGAGGAACAGAAGGACTCCCCAGTACCCCACAGAGGCAAAGGTATGTGGGGCTTGAACATTTCCACACTAAAATAAGAAGGAAAAGCTTGCACAGAAAAGTGAACTGAGCCGCCCTTCCCCCACCCCACCTCCCCCACTAAACCAGAGTGAGCTACCTGAGAGCTCACCGGGACAGCGAGTGAGTGGGGAGCGTCTCTGTCTGGGGGGGGCACTCCAGGGTCCTTGGGATCTGGGGACTGCCAGGAAAAAACGTCTCAGGGCGCTTTCACTGGAGAATCCAGCGGACATGGACTTGGGGCAGGCTGTGCTGAACAACGCGGACCACGCGCTGATTATCTGGGCGGAGCTGAATACCTGGGCTCAGAGGCTGGGAAGAACTAGTCTGAAGCAACCTAAATTCACAGAAAAACTGCTCATATAACCCAGACCCCAGACCAAAAAGGAAAGGGGAATAAAACCACCAAAGGGATGGCTCACATGGCCCAAAATCAAGCCTCCAGGAAGAAAGGGAAAAAAGTGACTATTGAAAACTTTTATGGTGGAAGTACCCAAGGAAAAGAGGAGAATGAGGAGGAAATCCAAAAAAATTCAGAACACGCCTCCCAAAATGGAAACTATCAACAAGCTCTGGAAGATCTCAAACTGGAACTTATCCAAAAGATGGAAACCTGGAAAGAAAAATGGGAGAAAGAGATCAGCTGTCTGACAGATAAGAATGCTCAATTGAAAAAAGAACTCGAAGCATCCAATAGAAGGGCAGACAAGGCTGAAAAGCAAAACCAGTCCCTAATGACCAGAATTAAGCACCTCGAAGAAAGTGAGATGATAAAACAGCAAGAATCAATAAAGCAAACCCAAATAATTAATGAATTGGAAGAAAACATAAAATATCTCACTGAGAAGGTCACGGACCTGGAGAACAGAGGAAGACGAGAAAATCTCCATATTATCGGTCTCCCAGAAAAACCAGAGGTAAACAACAAATTGGATATTATTCTACAGGAGATTATAAAAGAAAATTGTCCCCACGTTCTGGAGCAAGGGGGCAAAATAGAAATAGAAAGGATTCATAGAACACCTTCTATACTAAATCCCCAAAAGACAACGCCTAGGAATGTAATTGCCAAATTCAAGAGCTTCCAAGTAAAGGAGAAAATCCTACAAGAAGCCAAGAAGAAGAGCTTCAGATATAAGGGGGCTCCCATAAGGATCACACACGACTTAGCGGCTAATACACTAAGAGACCGCAAAGCATGGAACACGATATTTAGAAAGGCAAGAGAGCTGGGTCTCCAACCAAGAATCAACTACCCAGCAAAACTGACTATATACTTCCAGGGGAAAGTATGGGCATTCAACAAAATAGAAGATTTCCAAGCATTCGCTAAGAAAAGACCAGAGCTCTGTGGAAAGTTCGATATCCAAGCACAGAAAGCAAGAGAAACATGAAAAGGTAAATATGAAAGAAAGGGAAAAGGAGATAAATCTTATCTTTTTCTTTAAGTCAAACTCTCTTCTATAAGGACTACATTTACATCAAATTATATATATTAATATGTGGGGAAAATGTTTTGTGTAACTCTCATAAATTGTATCATCATAAGAGTAGTTAGAAGAAACATGCATAGGGAAAGATTGGGGAATCAAGAAGATTTGGGGAAAGTTGGGGCAAAGAAAGGAAAAGGGAGGGGGGAACCGTGATAATACTAAGATTAACTTCAAGAAATAGGGGGGGAATCAATAGAATAATCTTTCCCATATAAAGATACACATGGGAAGGGGTGGGAAGAACTCTCATATGAGAAGGAGAGGAAGAGAGCGTGAAGTGGAATTACTTAAACCTTACTCTCAGTGAAATCAAATCTGAGAGGGAAGAACATCTAGATCCAGTGGGATCCTGAATTCTATCTTATCCATTAGGGCAAGAAAGAAAGGAAAATCAAGGAGGGGGAGGGGGGAGGGAGTACAAAAAGGGAGGGAAGGAGAGGGGGGAGGGGAAGGGAGCATAAAAAGGGAGGGGCTAGAAAGGGAAGCATCTCAAGGGAGGGGACTAGGGGGACTGACCTAAAGTAAATCACTGGTTCAAAAGGAGAAAGCTAAAGAAGAAAGGTCAGAACTAGGGGAAGATATCAAAATGCCAGCGAATCCAAAAATAACAATCATAACTTTGAACGTGAATGGGATGAACTCACCCATAAAACGCAGACAAATAGCAGATTGGATTAGAACCCAAAACCCTACCATATGTTGTCTCCAAGAAACACATATGAGATGGGTTGACACTCACAAGGTTAGAATTAAAGGTTGGAGTAAGACCTTTTGGGCCTCAACCGATAGAAAGAAGGCAGGAGTTGCAATCATGATATCTGACAAAGCCAAAGTACAAATAGACCTGATCAAAAGGGATAGGGAAGGTAAATATATTCTGCTAAAAGGAAGTATAGACAATGAGGAAATATCACTAATCAACATGTATGCACCAAATGGTATAGCATCCAAATTTTTAATAGAGAAACTAGGAGAATTGAAGGAGGAAATAGACAGTAAAACCATATTAGTGGGAGACTTGAACCAACCACTATCAAATTTAGATAAATCAAATCAAAAAATAAATAAGAAAGAGGTAAAAGAGGTGAATGAAATCTTAAAAAAATTAGAATTAATAGACATATGGAGAAAAATAAATAGGGACAAAAAAGAATACACCTTCTTTTCAGCACCACATGGCACATTCACAAAAATAGATCATACACTAGGTCATAGAAACATGGCACTCAAATGCAGAAAAGCAGAAATATTAACTGCAGCCTTTTCAGATCACAAGGCAATTAAAATATTGATCGGCAAGGGTACATGGAGACCCAAATCAAAAATTAATTGGAAATTAAATAACATGATACTCCAAAATCGGATAGTTAGAGAAGAAATCATAGAAACAATTAACAATTTCGTTGAAGAAAATGACAACGGCGAAACATCCTTTCAAACCTTATGGGATGCAGCCAAGGCAGTACTTAGAGGAAAATTCATATCCCTGAGTGCATATATTAACAAATTAGGGAGGACAGAGACCAAGGAATTGGAAATGCAAATCAAAAAACTTGAGAATGAACAAATTAAAAACCCCCAGAAGAAAACCATACTAGAGATCCTAAAAATTAAGGGAGAAATTAATAAAATAGAAAGTGACAGAACTATTGAGCTAATAAACAAGACTAGAAGCTGGTACTTTGAAAAAACAGACAAAATAGACAAAGTACTGGTTAATTTAATTAAAAAAAGGAAAGAAGAAAGGCAAATTAATAGCATCAAGGATGAAAAGGGGGATCTCACCTCCAATGAAGAGGAAATTAAGGCAATCATTAAAAACTACTTTGCCCAACTATATGGCAATAAATATACCAACCTAGGTGATATGGATGAATATTTACAAAAATATAAATTGCCTAGACTAACAGAAGAAGAAATAGTTTTCTTAAATAATCCCATATCAGAAAAAGAAATCCAACAGGTCATCACAGAACTTCCTAAGAAAAAATCCCCAGGGCCTGATGGATTCACCAGCGAATTCTATCAAACATTCAGAGAACAGTTAATCCCAATACTATACAAACTATTTGACATAATAAGCAAAGAGGGAGTCCTACCAAACTCCTTTTATGACACAAGCATGGTACTGATTCCAAAAAAAGGCAGGCCAAAAACAGAGAAAGAAAATTATAGACCAATCTCCCTAATGAATATAGATGCAAAAATCTTAAATAGGATACTAGCAAAAAGACTCCAGCAAGTGATCAGAAGGGTCATCCACCATGATCAAGTAGGATTTATACCAGGGATGCAGGGCTGGTTCAACATTAGGAAAACTATCCACATAATTGACCACATCAACAAGCAAACCAACAAGAACCACATGATTATCTCAATAGATGCAGAAAAAGCCTTTGATAAAATACAACACCCATTCCTACTAAAAACACTAGAAAGCATAGGAATAGAAGGGTCATTCCTAAAAATAATAAACAGTATATATCTAAAACCATCAGCTAATATCATCTGCAATGGGGATAAACTAAATCCATTCCCATTAAGATCAGGAGTGAAACAAGGATGCCCATTATCACCTCTATTATTTGACATTGTATTAGAAACACTAGCAGTAGCAATTAGAGAAGAAAAAGAAATTGAAGGCATCAAAATAGGCAAGGAGGAGACCAAATTATCACTCTTTGCAGATGACATGATGGTCTACTTAAAGAATCCTAGAGACTCAACCAAAAAGCTAATTGAAATAATCAACAACTTTAGCAAAGTTGCAGGATACAAAATAAACCCACATAAGTCATCAGCATTTCTATATAATTCCAACACAGCTCAGCAGCAAGAACTAGAAAGAGAAATCCCATTCAAAATTACCCAAGACAAAATAAAATACTTAGGAATCTATCTCCCGAGACAAACACAGGATCTATATGAACACAACTACAAAACACTTTCCACACAACTAAAACTAGACTTGAACAATTGGAAGAACATTAACTGCTCATGGGTAGGACGAGCCAATATAATAAAAATGACCATCCTACCCAAACTCATCTATCTATTTAGTGCCATACCCATGGAACTTCCAAAATTTTTTTTTACTGATTTAGAAAAAAACATAACAAAGTTCATTTGGAAGAACAAAAGATCAAGGATATCCAGGGAATTAATGAAAAAAAATACAAAGGAAGGGGGTCTTGCAGTCCCAGATCTCAAACTATATTACAAAGCAGCGGTCATCAAAACAATTTGGTACTGGCTAAGAGACAGAAAGGAGGATCAGTGGAATAGACTGGGGGCAAGCAACCTCAGCAAGACAGTATATGACAAACCCAAAGATCCCAGCTTTTGGGACAAAAATCCACTATTTCATAAAAACTGTTGGGAAAATAAAAACTTCCGGTCAAGATGGCGGTGTAGAAGCAGCGAAAGTTCAGACCTCCGAAACCCTTCCCTACCGATCGCAAACAAAGTGCTCCTAGGCCACCAAAATTCAAGCTGAACAACAGGATAGACCTGGGGAAACCTCCTCCTGGACCTGGATCAAAAGGTACCGCACCCCAAAAGCCAGAACCCTATATCACTCGGATCTAAGGGGTAGGCAGAAGGAAGGTCCCAGAACCCATCCCCCTCAACGCAGAGTGCTGAGCCCAGGGCAGCAGCAGGAACCTCAGGGCTCTGAGGACTCACCTTGAAAGCAACCTGAGCCAGTCTCTGGGGCGCCCAACACAGATGGCAGGGAAACAAAGAGAGAAGGGGGAAGCCTGTAGCTCCCTGGCTGGGTCCTTCCATCTGAGTCTCAAGGGAGGTCCCAGCTTTAGGGCACCAGCTGAACCCAATCCCATCGGGAGCCCTCAGAGCTACTGAAAGGACAGAGGGCTCAGGGCTGGCAAGGGGGGTGCTCCAGGGAGCTTGCCTTGAAAGTATCTCGGCCAGTCTCTGGGCACTCAACACAGACTGTGGAAGAGGAGGTGGCTGCTTTTTTTTTCCCTTCCCTTTTTTGGCTCTGGGATCTTTTGGCCCACACCACCTGAACCTAATCTCATCAGGAGCCCTCAGAGTCCAGGCAAGCCACAACCCCACCCCCCTTAGAGAGCTGGGTCTTCTGAAAAAACAGAAACCTAGAGGCGAAGTCAAGATGGCAGCCTAGAAGGAGCATAGACCTGGCAGCCTGGCCAGAGCTTTAGAGATCCTCCATATCTGCTCCAGCCGTCCAGGAAGTTTAAAACTCAGAATAAACCCATCCCAAATAAGCTGAACTCAATCCCATCAAAAGTCTCCAGAACACAGGGAAGCCCAGGCTCCCCATCCATCCTCACTGACTGCTGAACTTTAAGCCAATCAAAAGCCTCCAGAGGACAGGAAAGCTCAAACCCCCAACAACCCTCCCTCAGAGATTACACCAAGAGATCTTCTGTTAAAGCTCCAAGAGGGGAGACTGATAGAAGTCCCTAAAAAACAAAAAAATGAGAGGAACAAGAGCACAGACAAATATAGGGAGGAAAGAAGGGGTGAATTTGAACAAAAAACAGAAACAGAAGAAAGAAACTACAATAGACAGCTACTACTCACCAAATGGAACAGAGGGGGAGAGATCAGCAAACGACAAACCAGAAATCCCAGCGAATTGGATACAGGCTGTGGAAGAACTCAAAACACAGCTAAGAGAGGCTGAAGACAATTGGGAAAAGAACTTAAAAATTAAGATAAGTCATCTGGAAACAGAGGCACTTGAACTAAAACAAGAAAATAGTGTCCTGAAAGCCAAAATCATCCAGCTGGAAAATGAGGCAAAGGAGATGAAAGATGAAGCAAAGGAGATGAGAGACGAGATAAAGAGGATGAAAGACAATCTTCAAAGAAACGCAGACCAGAAGGAAAAAGACGACCAAAAAGCCAAAGATGAAATCCAATCTTTAAGAACCCGAGTAAAACAACTAGAATCAAGTGACCTCACAAGGCAGCAGGACACTATAAGACAAAACAAAAAGAATGAAAAAATTGAGGAAAATGTGAAGCATCTCATTCACAAAACAGACGATTTAGAAAATCGTTCAAGAAGAGACAATTTAAGAATAATTGGACTACCAGAAGACCACGACAAAAGAAAAAGCCTGGACATAATACTAGAGGAAATTATCCAGGAAAACTGTCCCGAAATCCTAGAACAAGAGGGGAAAGTGGAGATTGAAAGAATCCACAGATCACCCCCTGTTTTTAATCCCCAACTGACAACACCAAGAAATGTTATAGCCAAATTCAAAAACAATCAGATAAAAGAACAGGTATTACAAGCTGCCAAAAAGAAACCATTCAGATACCATGGAATCACAGTTAGGATAACACAAGATCTGTCTGCATCCACACTGAAGGACCGAAAGGCATGGAATATGATATTCCGGAAAGCAAGGGAACTAGGCCTACAGCCAAGAATAAAATACCCATCAAAACTGACTATATTCTTACAGGGGAAAGTATGGTCATTTAACACAACAGAGGAATTCCAAGCATTCATAAATAAAAGACCTGACCTGAACAGAAAATTCGAAGTCCAACCACAGAATTCAAGAGAATCATCAAAAGGTAATTAAAAAAGAGGGGAAAAACAACAACAAAGGTTTTTTTTAAGAGACTCAATAAGTTAAAATGATATGTATCCCTATAAGAAAAGAGGTCATTGGCAACTCTTAAAAACTGTTGCTATCACCTAAGCAGCTAGAAGAACTACACTCAGAGGGAACAGTGACAAACTGTATAGGATGAAAGGACAAGACATAAATAGGTATATAGAGATATGCATGCATAAATACATATACATGTGTATGTATATATATATATATATACATGACTAAAGCTAAAAAAGAAAAGAGGTTATGACTAAAAGAAATGGGAAAAGAAACAAATGGGGGTAAATTTATATGTCACAAAGAAGCTCATGGCGGGAGGGGGGAGAACATCGATACACTGGAAGGGTAAAGAGGTCGGAGATAGGAAATATTCAACTCTTACGTACTTTGAAACTGACCCAAAGAGGGAAGAACAATCCAATCCATCGGGGAAAAGAATAGATTTGCGCCCTATAGAGGAGTAGAAGGGTAAAAAACAGACTGGTGGGGAGGGAAGCAGTACAAGGGAGGGAGAGGGTGGGGGGGGGGAATTTTTAAAAAAGACTACAGGGGAAAATAAGGGAGGGAATTAGAAGGGAGGGGGGTAGAAAGGGAAATACAAGGGGGACTGATTTAAAGTAAATCACTGGACTAAAAGGTAGAGCTGAAGAAGAAAGGTTAGAATTAGGGAAGGATATCAAAATGCCAGGGAGTCCACAAGTGACAGTCATAACATTGAACGTGAATGGGATGAACTCACCCATAAAACGTAAACAAATAGAAGAATGGATTAGAATCCAAAACCCTACCATATGTTGTCTCCAAGAAACACACATGAGGCGGGTAGACACCCACAAGGTCAGAATTAAAGGATGGAGTAAGACCTTCTGGGCCTCAAGTGACAGAAAGAAGGCAGGAGTGGCAATCATGATATCTGATAAAGCCAAAGCAAAAATAGACCTGATCAAAAGGGATAGGGAAGGTTATTATATTTTGTTAAAAGGGACTTTAGATAATGAGGAAATATCACTAATCAACATATATGCACCAAATAATATAGCACCCAAATTTCTAATGGAGAAACTAGGAGAATTGAAGGAAGAAATAGACAGTAAAACCATATTAGTGGGAGACTTGAACCAACCATTATCAAATTTAGATAAATCAAATCAAAAAATAAATAAGAAAGAGGTAAAAGAAGTGAACGAAATCTTAGAAAAATTAGAATTAATAGACATATGGAGAAAAATAAATAGGGATAAAAAGGAATACACCTTCTTCTCAGCACCACATGTCACATTCACAAAGATTGACCATACATTAGGTCACAGAAACATGGCACACAAATGCAGAAAAGCAGAAATAATAAATGCAGCCTTTTCAGACCACAAGGCAATAAAAATAGCGATCAGTAATGGTACATGGAAAACCAAATCAAAAACTAATTGGAAACTAAACAATATGATACTCCAAAATCGTTTAGTTAGAGAAGAAATCATAGAAACAATTAATAATTTCATCGAGGAAAATGACAATGGCGAGACATCCTTTCAAACCTTTTGGGATGCAGCCAAAGCAGTAATCAGAGGTAAATTCATATCCCTGAGTGCATATATTAACAAACTAGGGAGAGCAGAGATCAATCAATTGGAAATGCAAATAAAAAAACTCGAAAGTGACCAAATTAAAAACCCCCAGCAGAAAACCAAACTAGAAATCCTAAAAATTAAGGGAGAAATTAATAAAATTGAAAGTGATAGAACTATTGATTTAATAAATAAGACAAGAAGCTGGTACTTTGAAAAAACAAACAAAATAGACAAAGTACTGGTCAATCTAATTAAAAAAAGGAAGGAAGAAAAGCAAATTAACAGCATCAAAGATGAAAAGGGGGCCATCACCTCTGAGGAAGAGGAAATTAAGGCAATCATTAGAAATTACTTTGCCCAATTATATGGCAATAAACATACCAATTTAAGTGATATGGATGAATATATACAAAAATACAAACTGCCTAGACTAACAGAAGAGGAAATAGAATTCTTAAATAATCCCATATCAGAAAATGAAATCCACCAAGCCATCAAAGAACTTCCTAAGAAAAAATCCCCAGGGCCTGATGGATTCACCAGTGAATTCTATCAAACATTCAGAGAACAGTTAATCCCAATACTATACAAACTATTTGACATAATAAGCAAAGAGGGAGTTCTACCAAACTCCTTTTATGACACAAACATGGTACTGATTCCAAAACCAGGCAGGTCAAAAACAGAGAAAGAAAACTATAGACCAATCTCCCTAATGAATATAGATGCAAAAATCTTAAATAGGATACTAGCAAAAAGACTTCAGCAAGTGATCAGAAGGGTCATCCACCATGATCAAGTAGGATTTATACCAGGGATGCAGGGCTGGTTCAATATTAGGAAAACCATCCACATAATTGACCACATTAACAAGCAAACCAACAAGAACCACATGATTATCTCAATAGATGCAGAAAAAGCCTTTGATAAAATACAACACCCATTCCTATTAAAAACACTAGAAAGCATAGGAATAGAAGGGTCATTCCTAAAAATAATAAACAGTATATATCTAAAACCAACAGCTAATATCATTTGCAATGGGGATAAACTAGATGCATTCCCAATAAGATCAGGAGTGAAACAAGGATGCCCATTATCACCTCTATTATTTGACATCGTACTAGAAACACTAGCAGTAGCAATTAGAGAAGAAAAAGAAATTGAAGGCATCAAAATAGGCAAGGAGGAGACCAAGTTATCACTTTTTGCAGATGACATGATGGTCTACTTAAAGAATCCTAGAGATTCAACCAAAAAGCTAATTGAAATAATCAACAACTTTAGCAAAGTTGCAGGATACAAAATAAACCCACATAAGTCATCAGCTTTTCTATATATCTCCAACACAGCTCAGCAGCAAAAACTAGAAAGAGAAATCCCATTCAAAATCACCTTAGACAAAATAAAATACCTAGGAATCTACCTCCCAAGACAAACACAGGAACTATATGAACACAACTACAAAACACTCGCCACACAACTAAAACTAGACTTGAGCAATTGGAAAAACATCAACTGCTCATGGGTAGGACGAGCCAACATAATAAAAATGACTATCCTGCCCAAACTTATTTATCTATTTAGTGCCATACCCATGGAACTCCCAAAAAATTTCTTTACTGATTTGGAAAAAAGCATAACAAAGTTCATTTGGAATAACAAAAGATCAAGGATATCCAGGGAAATAATGAAAAAAAAACACTAATGAGGGGGGCCTAGCAGTCCCAGACCTCAAACTATATTACAAAGCAGCAGTCATCAAAACAATTTGGTACTGGCTAAGAGACAGAAAGGAGGATCAGTGGAATAGACTGGGGGAAAGCGACCTCAGCAAGACAGTATACGATAAACCCAAAGATCCCAGCTTTTGGGACAAAAATCCACTATTCGATAAAAACTGCTGGGAAAATTGGAAGACAGTGTGGGAGAGATTAGGAATTGATCAACACCTCACACCCTACACCAAGATAAATTCAAAATGGGTGAAAGACTTAAACATAAAGAAGGAAACCATAAGTAAATTGGGTAAACACAGAATAGTATACATGTCAGACCTTTGGGAAGGGAAAGACTTTAAAACCAAGCAAGACATAGAGAGAATCACAAAATGTAAAATAAATAATTTCGACTACATCAAATTAAAAGGCTTTTGTACAAACAAAAGCAATGTAACTAAAATCAGAAGGAAAACAACAAGTTGGGAAAAAATCTTCATAAAAACCTCTGACAAAGGTTTAATTACTCAAATTTATAGAGCTAAATCAATTGTACAAAAAATCAAGCCATTCCCCAATTGATAAATGGGCAAGGGACATGGATAGACAGTTTTCAGATAAAGAAATCAAAACTATTAATAAGCACATGAAGAAGTGCTCCACATCTCTTATAATCAGAGAGATGCAAATCAAAACAACTCTGAGGTATCACCTCACACCTAGCAGATTGGCTAACATGACAGTTATGGAAAGTAATGAATGCTGGAGGGGATGTGGCAAAGTAGGGACATTAATTCATTGCTGGTGGAGTTGTGAACTGATCCAGTCATTCTGGAGGGCAATTTGGAACTATGCACAAAGGGCGATAAAAGAATGTCTACCCTTTGATCCAGCCATAGCACTGCTGGGCTTGTACCCCAAAGAGATAATGGACAAAAAGCCTTGTACAAAAATATTCATAGCTGCGCTCTTTGTGGTGGCCAAAAATTGGAAAATGAGGGGATGCCCATCAATTGGGGAATGGCTGAACAAATTGTGGTATATGTTGGTGATGGAATACTATTGTGCTCAAAGGAATAATAAAGTGGAGGATTTCCATGTGAACTGGAACAACCTCCAGGAAGTGATGCAGAGCGAGAGGAGCAGAACCAGGAGAACATTGTACACAGAGACAAACACACTGTGGTATCATCGAACGTAATGGACTTCTCCATTAGTGGTGGTGTAATGTCCCTGCACAATCTGCAGGGATCAAGGAGAAAAAAACACTATCCAAAAGCAGAGGACAAACTGAGGGAATAGAAACACCAAGGAAAAGCAACTGCCTGACTACAATGGCTGAGGGGACATGACAGAGGAAAGACTCGGAGCGAACACTCTGATGCAAATACTAACAACATGGCAATGGGTTCAAGTCAAGAACACATATGATACCAGTGGAATCACACGTCGGCCACGGGGGTTGGGAGGGAGGAAAAGAAAATGATCTTTGTCTTTAATGAAAAATGCATGGAAATGATCAAATAAAATACTATAAAATTAAAAAAAAACTGTTGGGAAAATTGGAGGACAGTATGGGAAAGATTAGGCTTAGATCAACACCTCACACCCTACACCAAGATAAATTCAAAATGGATGAATGACTTGAACATAAAGAAGGAAACTATAAGAAAATTAGGCGAACACAGAATAGTATACATGTCAGACCTTTGGGAAGGGAAATACTTCAAAACCAAGCAAGAATTAGAAAGAGTTACAAAATGCAAAATAAATAATCTGGATTACATCAAATTAAAGAGTTTTTGTACAAACAAAACCAATGTAACCAAAATCAGAAGGGTAGCAACAAATTGGGAAACAATCTTCATAAAAACCTCTGACAAAGGTTTAATTACTAAAATTTATAAAGAACTAAATCAATTGTACAAAAAATCAAGCCATTCTCCAATTGACAAATGGGCAAGGGACATGAACAGGCAATTCTCAGCCAAAGAAATCAAAACTATTAATAAGCACATGAAAAAGTGCTCTACATCTCTTATAATCAGAGAGATGCAAATCAAAACAACTCTGAGGTATCACCTCACACCTAGCAGATTGGCTAACATGACAGCTATGCAAAGTAATGAATGCTGGAGGGGATGTGGCAAAGTGGGGACATTAATTCATTGCTGGTGGAGTTGTGAATTGATCCAACCATTCTGGAGGGCAATTTGGAACTATGTCCAAAGGGCGATAAAAGACTGTCTGCCCTTTGATCCAGCCATAGCACTGCTGGGCTTGTACCCCAAAGAGATAATAAGGAAAAAGACTTGTACAAAAATATTCATAGCTGCGCTCTTTGTGGTGGCCAAAAATTGGAAAATGAGGGGATGCCCTTCAATTGGGGAATGGCTGAACAAATTGTGGTATATGTTGGTGATGGAATACTATTGTGCTAAAAGGAATAATAAAGTGGAGGAATTCCATGGAGACTGGAACAACCTCCAGGAAGTGATGCAGAGCGAAAGGAGCAGAACCAGGAAAACATTATACACAGAGACTGATACATTGTGGTACAATCGAAGGTGATGGACTTCTCCATTAGTATCAATGCAATTTCCCTGAACAATCTGCAGGGATCTAAAAAAAAATACTACCCACAAGCAGAGGATAAACTGTGGGAGTAAAAACACCGCTGAAAAGCAACTGCTTGACTACAGGGTTGGAGGAGATAAGACTGAGGAGAGACTCTAAATGAACACTATAATGCAAACTCCAACAACAGGGAAATGGGTTTGAGTCAAGAACACATGTGATAACCAGTGGAATCATGCGTCGGCTATGGGAGAGGGAAAGGCGGGTGGGGGGGGAGGGGAGGGGAGGAAAAGAAAACGATCTTTGTTTCCAGTGAATAATGTATGAAAATGACCAAATAAAATAATATTAAAAAAAAAAGGAGAGGAAAAATAAAACTTAGATACTATATTGCACATGTTAGGAAAAACAAGAATAAAAATGTTTAAAAATCAAAAATGTATAGCTTAAAATCAGTGACACACTGTCAGTCATGTGTGAGTACAAATGATTTTCACAATACAACAGTAATACAGTAAATTATGAACATTCAAAGAAGTACCAAAGTCCCCCAAATTCAGAATAGCCCAGTTAATTACAATAGCAAACACACTATCATATTTCACATAAGTTGCTGTATGACATTTAAAAAAAAAACTATGAACTGATGGACATTTGTCACAATTTTTACAGATATAGCAAATCTTTCAACCATGGTAAATATATTTTTAAACAAAGTAACACTTATTTCGGTCTAGAACATTGTTAAGAAGTCTAGATTGTTCTGATGGAAGTAAATTAAACTGAAGAGTTTTGCAAGAGTTCTATTTGGCTTCCTGTTTCATAGAAACACCTTGGTAGGAACATTTCTTTATTTCTCTACCTTTAATAAAACATTCTTTATAATTTATAAATATTAAAAATCATCCATTCAGTAACTACTAGTTGACTAAAATTATTTCTGAAGACCCTTTGGAATTACCATTTAAATTCTTAGATCATTAAATTCTAAATTAAAGTTGCATAAAATTTAACCAGTTGTGTTGAAATCCATCCATCATCATCTATGTGACAATTAACAGAGGCAATATGTGATCTCTGATGGATCTAGTGACAAGGGTTTTGGACAAGATGTTCATGGGCTTATACAGTGATATTTTGTTCTTCAGCAGAGGTAAAGGTAGAAATTAAAGATCAATATAGGCAAAACATAGTAGCTTAAAATGATTCAGTATTACAGAATGGCATTGACTAGATTAATATAGAGAAACTTAAAAAAATTTAAACCTTAAAGCAATCAGTAAATACAATAATATAAACAAATGAGAAGGTACAGGCAGGCTGTGCAGTCAAAATATATCTTTACCAATCTCAATCTCAATTACCAAATCTCAGTAGACTTATTCTATATAATAGGAGGAGAATAAACTCAAAATAGTTAACAATAAACTTTCAGATCTCCTTTAAAGTTTCCTTCCCCTCCCCCGGTATTTATCATACATTTGCATCTCTTTTGTCAGAACTCTGAAGTTTCTGATAGAGGCTAGACTAGAGAGGGGAATTGGTGAGATATATTTGGGGAAATCAAAAGATGTAACACCAGGAAGTAGTTGGATGAAAGAAGCTGAATCCTCAGCCCCCTCTCCTCTCCTTTCTGTTCTTTCTCACTAAGCAATCTAATGAAGGTTTTCTTCACACATGGTAAGTCAAATTCCTCTCTAATTATAAAATCCTTCAAATTAATTTCTTTAGTTAAAGGATCTTTTATTCTTTTGGGAAGAAGGAAATAAGGATGTGGCTGGGAAAGAGGGAAAGGGTTTTCCCTAATTATAAATTGTAATATTGGTAAAAGTCTTTGAAATAAGTCTCTTTGAAAGGACAAAATATCTTCCCCTAAGGGAAGATAGTAGCAACACTGCTAGAAGTCTTTTCTGAGCAAGACTATCTTTTTCAGCTCCAATTAGAGGTAGAAAAGGTAATGACCAGAGAGAAGATGAAATGGTGTCTTCAGACCACTCTCCACAGAAAACGAATGAAACCAGGATAGCTGGAGTCTTAACTGACAACTTCTTCAAACTTCCAGGTAATTCTCTCTCTCTCTCTCTCTCTCTCTCTCTCTCTCTCTCTCTCTCTCTCTCTCTCTCTCTCTCTCTCTCTCTCTCTCTCTCTCTCTCCTCCCCTGATGATCTGTGTTCCATGTGCCTTTGCTCTCTTTGCTTTGCATGTCATTTCTTCTGTCTGTGCCCAAATTTCTTCAATCACAAGGCACTGGGCAGAATCTCCACTCTGCATATTGAGAGTATTTACAACTTTTAGAACTTTGTCAAAATATTTCAGTTTGTTTTGTTGTTTAAGTAGCATAATTTGCTGCATATTCTTGAGGGGAAGTAAACAGAATGAGAACTAGCCAATGAAAATACAAGCAGCTAGTAAGGGATTCAAGCAGAGCCAATATGTGCTTGCTAGCTCAAGCAATTCAAACTGTTCTTTGAGAGTTTGAAGAATAGTTTGGAATAGCATTTTTTTCTAAGAATAGAAAGGCAGAATGGAAAGAAATTAGTTAGGAGGCTTGGGAAAGTATTGCTCTTTTACCTCCTCCCTAGGGACAAAACTTTGAGGAAAAACAATAGCATATTTGCATGTGATAGAAAAAGTACTGCTCCTTGGTGTTTTGGGTCAAGAGAAAGAAGAGGGAAAAAAACAGGCTTATTTCTCAAAATTGACTAATACCCTTCTAAACTAGTAGTTCAGGATCAGCTTTAAAAAAGATCTGCTTGAAAATTAGAAGGCATGGGGTTCTTTTCTCCATGCTGAAAAATGGCTATGGCTAGTTAGAAACACACATGTGGAGTGTGGAAAAGGATTGGGGTGGAAAGATCTTTATACATCACCCTCTGTGGGAAAAAAAAATGGCTGGGATTGGCAGGCTCTTATGGTGGGTCTGGTCTCAGCAAGAGGAGGTTCCAAGCTGGGTGGAGAGGTGAGAATGCTGGCTCAAGCAGATGGACACAGGCAACAGAAGGTGGCAGGGTGGGGCAGGGCAGAAGAGAAGGCACACCCTGTCACAGGACCCTCCTGTTGGGCAGAGACCAGACAAACTTACTATCTGGACTGTAAGTCTATCTGCTCAAAAATTTTTGAGAATTTGAAATCGCTTCATTGGTAAGCCAATAATGTAAAAATTAAAATCAATATACAATAACTAAATATTATATTTTATAAAGTTTTATTAATAATAACTAAATCAAAAGAACTGCCTGAATTCAGCCTGGTTGCAGGTCAAAAAGAGTGCATGGGACATTCATCCACTTAAATATCAATAATGTTATCCTGCCAATGTGGAGATGCAAGAGAGATTATAGGGAATTTGGGGAAATACTAGGAATTCTGGGGAATAAAGTCAAAGTTTCAAAATCTCCATTTATACACTAAGAAAAATTTCTCAGGGCCTGATGGATTCACAAGTGAATTCTATCAAACACTTAAAGAACAACTAATCCCAATATTACACAGACTATTTGACAAAATAAGCAAAGAAGGAGTCTTACCAAATTCATTTTATGATTCATATATGATACTGATTCCCAAACCAGGCAGAACAAAAACAGAGAAAGAAAATTATAGACTAATCTCCTTAATGAACATAGATACAAACATCTTAAATAAAATACTAGCAAAGAAACAAGCAAGTTATCACAAGAATTATCTACTATCTTTCTTTGCAGATTATATGATGGCATACTTAAAAAGTCCTAGAAAATCAACCATAAGGTGAGTGAAAATAATTAACAACTTTAGCAAAGGTGCAGGATACAAAAAAAATACAAAACCCACATAAATCATCAGCAGTCCTATATAGTTCCAACAGAACTCAGCAGCAGGGTTTAGAAAGAGAAATTCCATTTAATATCACTGTAGAGAATATACAATATTTAGAAATCTATCTGCCAAGACAAATACAGGAATTATATGAACACAACTACAAAACAATTTTCACACAAATAAACTGGACCTAAATAATTGGAAAAATATTAATTGCTCATGGGTAGGATGGGCTAACATAATAAAAATGGCAATTCTACCCAAATTAATCTACTTATTCAGTCATTCTGAAATAGATATTCAGCCATATCTATGAAAGTACCAAAATAATTTTTTATAGAATTAGGAAAAAAATTTAACAAAGTTCATCTGGAAGAACAAAAGATCAATAATATCATGGGAAATGAAGAAAATGTGAAGAAGGGTGCTAGTAGTACCACATATTTAACTGTACTATAAAGCAGTAGTCATTGAAACAATCTGGTACTGGCTAAGAGACAGAAGGGTAGATCAATGGAATAGATTAGAGATTAATGACCTCAGAAAGCTAGAGTCCCATAAATCCAAAGATGCCAGCTTTTAGGACAAGCAATCACTATTTGACAAAAATTGCTGGAAAACTGGAAAACAGTTTGGGAAAAAATAGGTTTAGATCAACATCTTATACCCTATGCCAAGATAAATTCAAAATGGGTAAAGGACTTAAATATAAAGAATAAAATTACAAATAAATTAGGTGAACATAGAATAGTATACCTGTTAGATCTATGGGAAAGGAAGGGATTTAAGACCAAACCAAGATATAGAAAATATTATAAAATGTAAAATTAATGACCTTGATTATGTCAAATTAAAAGGTTTTTTACAAGCAAAACCAATGCAAACAAATTGAAGGAAAGCAATAAGCTAAGGGAAAATGTATAATCAAATTCTCTGGCAACAATTTAATTTCCCAAATATATAAGAAACTATATCAAATTTACAAAAAATCAAGTCATTCCCCAATTGACAAATGGTCAAGGGATACGAATAGGCAATTTTCAGTTGAAGAAATCAAAACTATCAAAATCACATGAAAAAGTTTTCTAAATCCTTCCTAATTTGGGAAATAAAAATCAAAGTAACACGGAGGTACCACCTCACACCTAGGAATTTGGTCAATATAGCAGCAAAGGAAAGTGATGAAAGTTGGAGGAGATATGGAAAAATTGGGACATTATTGCATTGTTGGTGGAGTTGTGAATTAATCCAATAATTATGGAGGGCACTTTTAGAATTATGCTCAAGACTTTAAAAGAAAGCCTACCATTTCATCCAGCTGTACCAATGCTGGGTTTTTACCCCAAAGAGATAATAAGGAAAAATACTTATACAAAAATATTTATAGCCACTCTCTTTGTGGTGGCAAAAAAAAAAGGAAAACAAGGCGACATCCCTCTATAGGGGAATGGCTGAACACATTGTGGTATCTGGTAGCAATGGAATATTATTGTGCTGAAAGAAATGAACTCAAGGATATCTATGTGTTCTGGAAAGACATCTAGGAATTGATGCAGAGTGAAAGGAGCAGAACCAAGAGATCATTGTACACAGAATCTGAAACATTGTGGCACAATAAAACATAATAGTCTTTTTTACTTGTAGCAATGCAATATTTCCAGGACAATACTGAGGAATTTATGAGAAAGAAAACTATCCACATCCAGAGTAAGAATTGTGGGATTAGAAATGCAAAAGAAAAACATATGATCAATCACATAATTCAATGAGGATATGATTGGGATTTTGGCATTAAAAGGTCACTCTATTGCAAATATGAATAACATAGAAATAGTATGGAACAATGATACATGTTTATGCCAGTGGAATTGCGCTTGTCAGTTCTGGGAGGGCTAATGAAGGAGAGGTGTGGAAAATCATGAATCATGTAACCATAGGAAAATATCCTAAATTAATTAATTTTTATAAAAAGACTACATCAGTTTTTCTCTGGAAGCAGATGTTTTTTAACATGAGTCTTTGGGGACTGTTTTGGATCATTATATTGCTCAGAATAACAAAGTTATTCAGAGTTGCTGCTCTTACAATATTGCTCTTCCTGTATACAGTGTTCTTCTAGTTCTGCTTAATTTGGTCTGTTTCAGTTCATATAAGTCTTTCCAGGTTTTTCTGAGTTTCTCGTTCTTGTCATTTCTTACAGCAAGGTAATACTCCAAGTCAATCATGTAGTATAGCATGGTCAGCCATTTCCCAATTGATAAGTATCCACTCACTTTTCAATTCTTTGGTTCCACAAAAAGAGCCGCTTTAAATATTTTTGTCTCTTTGGGATACAAGCCTAGTAATGGTATTGTTTTGTTAGAGTATGTACTGTTTTCTAGCTCTCTGGGCATAAGTCCCAGCTGGTCTCCAAAATGGTTCAACCCCAACAGTGCAATAGTGTCTCAATTTTCCCACACTACCCCCAAGTTTTGTCATTTTCCTTTTCTGTTATAAAAACCAATCTGATAGGTATGGGGTATTACTGATCTCAGAGTTGTTTTAATTTGCATTTCTCTAAATAATTGTGATTTAGAATCTTTTTCATATGACTAAGTAGATAGCCCAATCAGAAGTGACAAAAAGTTAAGTCTGAATCAAAAGTGGTCAGAGAACAACCAAACACCAGCTAAGTAATAGATTGTTTTTTAGAGTTATATGTGGAATCCTACTGCATCTTCATTTATAATAATAGTATTTGCTTGAGAGGCAGGATTAAGAACCCTAGCTATTGTGTGGTTTCAGACTGTTGTAATATTCAGTTTGTCTTTACTCAAACAAAAAAAAAAAGGAAAGAAATCATTACAACTCTTAATTAACCCTTAGACTCACAGAACTTTTAACTCAAAGATAGATCATTCTGGTGAAACTCCCTCATTAAAGATAATTAAAATGAGGCTCAGGGAGAGCAACTTATTTGCCCACGGTCACACAGTTAGTGACAACACTGGAATTCTAAACTTGGTCTGATGAATATAAGGTCAAACCACATTAAAATATGCAAATGCACATAATAACACTGACAAGTTGAAATAGGATCCTAGAAGAGGTTGAGGATCAAGTATCAAGAGTTCCAACTATACTTGGTCGTCAGATTTGAGATGGGTTTCTTTTGTGTCTTCAAATGGTTTCTGAATCTTAAGCATTTAAATTCCTAACCCTACAAATTCCAGCAAAATGCTTCCATGTGGGCTCCCATTTCTTTCTCTTTTAGAGGGAAGAAAGGACATCTAAATGAAATTGCTGCTTATAAGGAGTAAAGCAATTATGTCAGCATTACTACTAATTTGTTTTCTTTTAGAGGAAGAGTCTTTAACCGTTTCTACTTCATAAATCCCACTGACAGTTACAGCAATGTTTGTTTTTTTATTAATTTTACTTTTTTTTTCAAGATTACATATCTTTACAATTTTTAATAATTATTTTCTGACATTTCACATTATTTTCACATTTCACAGTATTTCTTGCTATCTCACAGAACCATTGATTTCTGTTTGGTCTATTCTTATTCTCAAGTTCTCTAATTTTTCAGTAAGTTTTTTTACTTACTCTTCTAAATTATTTTTTCTCCTTTCAATTCTTTCTTCTAGGCCTTTTATCTCATCATTTATATTTTCATTTCTTCTATAAATTTATATAGTCGTGGAAAATCCATTTTTCCTTTGAGCCTCTGTTTATAATTGTCATAGAGATGTTTATTTCTTCTTTTGGAGGACCTATAGATTTCATATTCTTTAATGTTTCCATTTTGATTTATTCATCTCTCCAGGTCTAGTTCTTAAATTGGGGGTTTGTTAGAGGGCCAGACTATGCCTCCTAATGAGCTTCTGGGTGGGTTGGCCATTTTGTGAGTGGCTGAGGTGACATGGAAGAGTGGCTAATATATATCTACTTCACTCATTTTCTCTCTGCTAAAATCTGCAGTTAAATTAAAAAATCTTAAACTAAGTCAAAAACAAGCTAATAATGAGAATCTGAATAGGAATTATAAAATTTCTATGAGAGCTCCCTAAACCTTTCAAAAAGGGGAACTACTTCTATCTCTGAATACTTATGATCACCAGCACAAGTTATAGTATTGATAATTTCAGTCTGGAAGGAGAGTACACAGAAGTGTTGACACTGGAAATGGGTATTTTTATTCATGCAATATAGATGGAGGAGGAGACAGATTACTGGCATTTTAAGTCAAAGATTGGGAAAAGCAAAATTAATAGCGAAAGTCTTCAGGTGAGGAAGGAAGGAAGGAAGGAAGGAAGGAAGGAAGGAAGGAAGGAAGGAAGGAAGGAAGGAAGGAAGGAAGATGTATAATTCATTTTTTGTAAAATACTGTAGCCCATTTCTTCCCCCTAAGCATTTACCTTTATTGTTTTAAATCTGATCCTCAACTAGAATTATTTGAAGGTTATGATATTCTATGACTGCTAACCATATAAAATAAAATCATACAGTCTTGAGATAATAAGTTAAAACATTTAGAATCTGAGACCAGAGACCTGTGACCTGAGAGTTCATCCAGTCCAGTCCCTTCATTGTACAGATAAAGAAAAAAAATGAGATCCAGAGAAATTGGGTAACTGACCAATTTTGTAAAGAAACTGACAGAAGAAAAATATATGTGAATCCAGGTTCTCTGAATATAGAGTCAAGGTTCTTTCTACTGCACCAGAAGCTATGTAAGCCTTGACTAAATATATGATTACTACAGTTTCCCCAAAAGAAGAATTCCTATTTATATAGTACAGATTCATACACTTGAAGACCCCAGTCATCAACTGCTTGAACTACAGGACATCATTTAATTCAAAGCCAAGCAATAAGTACATTGAAGTGAGATAGGAATTCTAACATTTTTGGTGGTGAGGAAGCTTCAGTATCCCTAATAGTAATTAGAGTAAGACATGACAAAAAAGAAAAGTGGTGGGCTCAGCTGGAGCCACATCACGACAGAGACAGGATTCCATGGCAGCTGATATCCGTGGAAACTGCCAAGCTATATAAGTGAATTAGCTACTATGGTATCAACCTTGCCGCAGGCACTGGTGACAGTTACAGCAACCTCTCAGCAACAACCAAGCAAACTGTTTGAAATGACAGGGGAGAGAGGGAAAAGGGGGGCACAAACTAATCTAAACATTTAATAATATTGTAGGTCCTCAAAATACTTCAGAGAAAGACTAAGGTTGAAAATTCTGTCAAATAATGAAACACATAGTTGAAACAGGATGGATAAAATTCCCCTTATCTCAAAGCAGCAAGCTGTTCTCTGGTAATTGTTTCTAACAACCTGCAAGAAAAGTGACAAGGCTTTGTTTTAAAAATGAGAAAGAAAAGCTTTTACCTTGATGGCTAAATGTGTTTGTGGTGCGCTAAAAAGGAGGAAAAGGGGGAAATATCCGCCAAGGTTCTAAGTTTCACAAATTTCTTATTATTAGCAAACTTTTGCTGGTATTCTGAGCATAGTTTCTATATACGTTGTTGACAAGGTAATATCAATTATTTTCTAGAAAAATGAGCACTTGCCTATAAAATTAACCAATAATTTGCTTTTGGTTTTTGAGGTTAGATCTGAGAGACTGATTAGAAACCATCCAGTTCAAATTCTCCACTTTACAGAAGAGGAAACTAAGGCCCAGAAAAGCAAACTCACTTGTTGACAGGTAGTATAGAGCCAGTAGGGTGAAAATCATAGTTCAACCCAGTTTCTCTGACACCAAATCCAGCACTGCAGTACCATTACACCAGAAGAGTCAAGTGATAAAATGTGAACTAGACTAAAATGTAATTGGGAATTTTAAACATTAATTATTTTTATTTTTGTTTTTCATTTTAAATACTCTCCCTCCCTGTACTCTCTTCCATACAAATTGATAAGCAAGAAAGATGATATCCAGCATACATATGAAGTCATGCAAAATATTTTTTCACATTAGGCATATCTCAAAAAAAGTAAGAAAAATTAAATGTAAAATTACTTAAAATGCACTTCAATATGCACTTCTCTGGAGATGGATGACATTTTCAATCATGAGTCCTTTGGAATTATTGTGGTCCATTGTGTTTTACAGTTGATTATCTTTGCACATATTGCTGTTACTATGTACAATATTCTCCTAATTCTGCTCACTACTCATTACATCAGCTCATATATATATCTTCCTAAATTTTTCTAAAGCTATTCTCCTAGTCACTTCTTTTAAGTTAATCTCTTTTTTTGTTAAAAAGAATTTATTTCCAAGTGTCTCTGCTACTACCATCCCTTCCTACACCATAGAAAGCATCATCTGTCAAATATATATATATATATACATATATATATATATATATTAAGTCTTTCATGTTTCAACTTCTCAGTCATTTTCGGGAAATGAACATTCACATATTATATTTCAAATAATATATCTGTAACTATACTTAATGTTCTCTTGGTTCTACTCATTTCACTCTTCATTATCTCATAGTCCTTTCTAATTTCTTTTAAATTAATCTGCTCATTGTTTATTATAGCACAGTAGTGTTCCATCACAATAATATACCATGATTTTCTTAGTCTTTGACAGTTGATGGACATCCCACAATTTCCAGTGATTTGCCACCACAAATAAAACTTCTATGAATATTTTAAAATAAAGATTCTTTTCCTTTCCCCCTGATCTCCTTAGGAAATAGACCCAGCAATTATATTGCTGTTTCTAGGAATATACATAGTTACATTATTTTCTGAGAGTAATTCCAAATGGCTCTCCAAAATGTTTGGAACAGTTCACATATCCACCTACAGTGTATTAGTATCCCCACTTTTTAACATTCCCTACAATATTTGTCATTTTTCTCCTTTGTCATTTTAGTTAATCTGATAAGTGAGATGACACCACAAAATGGTTTTAGTTTGCATTTTCCTAATCAGTAGTAATACAAAGCATTTTTTTCATGTACTATTTTTTTTCTACAAAACCCTTACCTTCCATCTTGGAATTCATACTATGTATTGGTTCCAAGGCAGAAAGAGTGGTAAGGGTTAGGCAATGGAGGTTAAGTGACTTGCCCAGGGTCACATAGCTGGGAAGTGACTGAGGTCAGATTTGAACCTAGGACCTCCCATCTCTAGGCTTGACTCTCAATCCACTGAGCCACCCAGCTGCTCCCTCCAACTTTTTTTAAACCCTTACCTTTCGTCTTTGGCAGTGGAACTTGACTTGGAGGAATTGGAGTTTGAGACCTCAGACTGCTTTCCTTAGACAATCATGTGGTGAGTGATAAGGCTGACTACCCTTTCCTTGGCTTTTTCTGGAGGTAACAGCCTTTGGGAAGGCCCTTGGCTGAGCCCTCTGAACTCCTGCTGGGTTCAGACCAGGCCAGGGCCACTATCCTTCCCTTTTCCCTCTCTTTCTCTCTCTTTCTTAATTTCTTCCTTCTATTGTACATAAACCACCATAAAATTCCATTCTGACTTAATTACTTGATTGGGATTTAGAATTTAAATTCTTGGTGATAAACTAAAAAAATTTATTCAGTCTCAACACTAAATTTTACCTTTCACACTCTGATCATTAATCCCAAAACTGCTCACATCTTTTGTCCATTTATCAATTGAGGGATTGCTCTTATTTCCACAAATTTGACAAAATTCTCTCCACATTTTAGATATGAGACCTCTATCTCAGAGATTGTCCATGAAAATGTTTCCCCAATTTTCTGCTTCTAATCATGGTAACATTAGTGCAAAGCCTTTTTAATTGAATGTATTCAAAATTATCCAGTTTGCATCTCATAAGGCTCTCCATCTCTTACTTAATTATTGTAGGAGTCCAAGCATGTACAAATCTTAAAAATATTATAGATGTGCTCAAAAGCCACTCTTATGAGCTTATTTACCATACTCATTTCTATGCCCTTGAGTTGAATTAGGACTTTAACCTTGTGAAATTCCTAGCCCTCCCCTCCTCAGAACTCCAGGAAACTGACTAACTACCATAGTCTCTTTGTATAGCCAATGACACTCATTTAGCATTTGTATCAGATAAGAATAATATGCTGGAAGACAAATGAACTCCTGATCTGGGCATTGGTCAAGCCATTGTCCTAAGAGCCTGCTTGTATTAAGGATTACCTCATAATGTTAATTTGTCTGTCAAACCACTCATTTGATTATCAATCTCCCTTCCCCTTCTTCTTGTAACCTCAATAAAAATCAGTATGCCAGGCTAAGAAGTAGCTCTCACACCATCAGAGCTACTCCCTGTCAGGCTTACTCTATGCTGAAGTACTATATGTCTCTGTGTCTATTTTCTTGCCTTATGTTCTCCCTTCCTTAAACTTTAAACCTTTCAACCCATATTCACACAGTCCCTAGCTCCCCCTTTTAGCTGTTCTACCCACACAGGAACATTTGGGAGGATAATGGTCTATACCTAGTTTCTGCAAAATTAATTTCCAATTGACCCAGCAATTTTTAACAAATAGTGGTTTCTTATCCCAATAACCTGTGTCTCTACTTTTGTCAAATATAAGGTTACTATAATCTTTTATTACAGTTTGTTGCATATTTATTCTGTTCCAATGATCTAACTTTCTATTTCTTAGCCATTTCTAGGTGGTGTTGATAGTTATTGTTTTATAATACAGTTTAAAATCCAGTACTGTTAGACCCCCTTCCTTTACATTTTTTCATTAATTCTTTGATAGTCTTTATCTTTTGTTTTTCCAAATTAATTTTGACATTATTTTTTTCTAGCAGAATAAGGTTTTTTGGTAATATGATTGGTATAAAATTGAATAAGTAGATTGGTTTAGTTACTATTATCATTTTAGTTATATTGACTCTGCCCATACATGAACAATTAAAATATTTCTCCAGTTATTTAGATCTGACTTTATTTGTGTAAAATTAATGTAGTTTTAGGTTTGGTTATGTTTTAGCATTACTTTTATGTTTATGTTTGTTTAAGTGGGTCTAGTCATTTCTTATAGCACAATAGTATTCTATCACAATTAAATGATGGTTTGTTTATTCATTCCTCATTTGATGATCCTTCCTTAATTTCCAATTATTCACCACCACAAAAGAGTTGTTAAATGTATTCTTATACATATAAATCTTTTTTTCATTTTCCTCTTTATATATTAGGGATATAAACCTAGTAGTGCTATTGCTGAGTCAAAGAACATGCATGATTATTTTAGCCCTTAGCATGTAGTTCCAAATAATTTCCCAAAATGACCAGTACAGTTCACAAAGCTACCAACAGTGCATTAGTCTGCTTATTTTCCACATCCCATCAGCATCTGTCATTTTCTTTTTCTGCCATGTTAATTTAATAGATGTTAGGTGATATATCAGAATTATGTTAATCTACATTTCTCTACTTATTAGTGATCTAGAGCATTTTATATTACTATTAATTTTTATTTATTTCCTCTTTAGAAAACTGCCTGTTTATATTCTTTGATCATTTATCAATCAGGTTAAGTCTCCTATTTTTATAATTTTCACATACTTTCCTGTGTATTTGAGAAATAGGGTTTTTATCAAAGAATTCAAAAATCAAATAATACAGGTTGAAGAAAATGGGAAAAATGAATAAAAGAAATGAAAATAATGCCCAAAGAAAATAACAGTTTAAAAAAGTTTTAAATTGGTCAACAGAAAAAAGAAGTACAAAAATCAATGAGGAAATAAATGCCATGAAAAGTAGAATGGACCAAAAGGAAGAAGAATAAAAGGTCATGGAAGAAATTCAGTCTTTAAAAATTAGATTTGGGTAAATCTAATTGCTAGAATTAGCTAGAAGTTAATTATTTTACAATCATGAATTATTTTACATCAAGAAACAATAAAATAAAATCAAAAGAAGAAAAAATAGAAGAAAATAAATATTGAAAAAACAAGTGACCAGAAAAGTTGATCCAGGAAAGACAATTTAAGAATTACTGGACTACCTAAAAGTCATGATCAAAAAATAAAAAAAGACTTAGACTTCATTTTATAAGAAATTATCCAAGAAAACTGTCCTGATATTCTTGAACAAGAGGGTAAAAAAAGAGATTGAAAGAATCTGCAAATCATCTCCTGAAATAAATTCCCAAATGACAACTTACAGAAATTTTATAACCAAGTTCAAGCACTCCCAGACCAAAGAGGAAATAACTGCAAGCAGGTGAAAAGAAACAATTCAAATATCATGGAGCCCCAATCAGGAATACATTGGATCTGGAAGATTCTACATTGAAGACCCAGAAGGCTTGGAATATGATATACCAAAAGGAATGGGAACTGGGTTTACAACCATGAATAACCTACCCTTCAAAACTGACTATATTCTTTCAGGGGAAGATATGGCCACTTAACAAAATGGAAGATTTCCAAGCATTCTTGATGAAAAGAATAGACTTAAGCAGAAAATTTGATGTATAGATGAAAAATTCAAGAGAAGCATTAAAAACCAAATAAAAAAGGAAAAAAATTTAGGGGCTTCAATAAAGTCAAACTGTTTATATTCCTATATGAAAAGATGATTTCTATAACTCTTAAAAATTATATTAGTTAAAAGAATTATACATAAACAGAGAATATGGTAGTAAGCTTTTTAGGATGACATGTAAAAAAAACCAGGAGTGAAAAACAGGGTTATACTGAGTGAAATGGGAAGAGGGAAGCAAAATGGGATGAATTATATCACATAAAGAGGCTCAGGGTGGGGAGAATACTATTACAAAGGAGGAGAGGATGAGGGTGGTGATGGGTAATACTTAAGCTTTACTCTCATTGGACCTGGCTCAGAGAGGGAAGAATAGCCATATAAATTGGGGTATAGAATCCTATCTTACCTTATAGAGAAGAAGAAGGGGAATAAGAAAAGGGGTAGGGGGGAAGAGAATAATATAAGGGATGGAGAAGTTAGGGGTGAGGGTGATTAAAAGACCCAATAGAAAAGTATGAGGATAATAAGAAGGGAGGTGGTGGGAAGGGGAGAGATAAAAGGGAGGGGGAAGTTGGGGAGAGGCTAAAACCAAAATATGGTGTGGAGGGAAAGAGAAAAAGCAGAATTAAAAGAGGAAATCAAAATGGAGGGGAATACACAGATGCTAATCATAACTGTGAATGTTAATGGGATGAACTCACCCATAAAATGGAAGCAGATAGCAGAATGGATTAAAAATCAGAATCCTACTATATGTTGTTTACAAGAAATACATTTGAGTCAGGTAGACATACACAGAGTAAAGGTTAAATGCTGGAGCAGAATCGATTGGGCTTTAACTGAGACAAAGAAAGCAGTAGTAGTAATCATGACCTTAGTCACAGCTAAAGCAAAAATAGATTTGATTAAAACAGATAAAGAAGGTAATTACATCTTGATAAAAGACAGTATAGATAATGGAGAAATATCAATATTCAACATATATGCACCAAATGATATCGCATCCAGAATTTTATTTAGAATATTTTTCCATGGTGACATGATTGATGATATCCCTTGACTCCCATTCTTTGCTTTCCCCTCCCAGAACTGACAAGTAATTCCACTGAGTTATACATGTATCATTGTTCAAAACCTACTTCCATGTTATTCATATTTCCAATAAAGTGATCTTTTAACATAAAAAACTAATCATATCCCCATTGAACTACATGATCAATCATATGTTTTTCTTCCTCTTTTCTGTTCCCACAGTTCTTTCTCTGGATGCGGATAGTGTTCTTTCTCATAAATTCCTCTGGATTGTCCTGGGTTATTGCATTGCTGCTAGTAGAGAAGTCCATTATGTTCCATTGTGCCACAATTTATCAGTCTTTTTATACAATGTTCTCCTGATTCTGCTCCTTTTACTCTGCATCAATTCCTTAAGGTCTTTCCAGTTCACATGGAATTCCTCCAGTTCATCATTCCTTTTAGCACAATATATTCCATCACCTTCAGATACCACAATTTGTTTAGCCATTCCCCAATCATATTTTCCCCCATTTTCCAATTTTTTGCCACCACAGAGAGCTCAGCTATAAATATTTTTGTACAAGTCTTTTCCCTTATTATTTCTTTGAGCCACAAACCCCAGCAATAATGCAGCTGGGTCAAAGGGCAGGCATTCTTTTGAAGCCCTTTGAGCATAATTCCAAATTGTATTCCAGAATGGTTGGACCAATTCATAATTCCCCAGCAATGTATTAGTGTCTCAATTTTGCCACATCCCCTTCACATTTATCACTTTCCCTTGCTGTGATATTGACTAGTCTTCTAGGTATAAAATAGTAACTCAGAGTTGTTTTTATTTGCATTTCTCTAATCAGGAGGGATTTAGAACACTTTTTCATATGATTATTGATAATTTTTGTTTTTTCATGTGAAAACTGGCTATTCATGTCCCTTGACTATTTGTTGATTGGAGAATTGCTTGCTTTTTTTGTACAATTGACTTAGTTCATTATATATTTGGGAAATTAAACCTTTGTCAGAGAATTTTATTATAAAAATATTTTCCAGTTTGTTGCTTTCTTTCTAATTTTGATTGTATTGTCTTTGTTTGTACAAAACCTTTTTAATTCAATATAAAGTCATTCATTTTTCATTTTTGTAATGTTCTCTATCTCTTGCTTATTCTTCAATTCCTTCCTTTCCCACAGTACTAACAGGTATACTATTCTATGTTCACCTAATTTATTTATTATTTCATTCTTTATGTTTAAGTCCTTTACCAATTTTGAATGTATCTTGTTATAGGATATAAGATGTTGCTCTAAACTTATGTTTTCCCATACTGTTTTCCAATTTTCCCAACAGTTTTTGTCAAATAGTGAATTCTTGTCCCAAAATCTGGGATCTTTGCATTTATGGGACACTAGCTTGCTGAGGTCATTAACCCCTAACCTATTTCATTGATCCACCCTTCTGTCTCTTGGCCAGTACCAAATTGTTTCAAAAACCACTGCTTTAACATTAAGATGTGGTACTACTAGGTTCCCTGCCTTCACATTTTTTTTCATCATTTCCCTTGATATTCTTGATCTGTTGTTCTTCCAGGTGAAATAAATATAATGCATTAAAGAGAAAAATTATTTTTATGATAACTACCCAGAAGCAAGGAAAGATCTATATACTGAAGCAAACAAAAGTTAAGTGACTTGCACATAGTGTTTGTGGTTAAATTTGAACTCTTCCTGACACAAGGTCCAATGCTCTATCTATGACCTGGCTGATGTGATACAATGCAATAAGTTCAGTACTCTGGTGTTCAAAGAGACCTTTGGAGAATATTTAGTTAAACCTTTCATTTTACAGATTAAGAAACCAAAGATCACAAGGGATGTAATAAGACTAGATTCACCTGGGTAGAAAGTATCAGAGATAAAATTTGAACACAAGACCTCTGACTTTAAAACTGGTATTCCTTATGTGGTTCCACTCCCATAACTTTAACTTGTCCTTGAAGGGAATAAAAAGCAAGAAACTCAGTCAATAGAAAATGGAATGTCAAGACAAAGGGGAAACAATAATAAAACTAACTACATTCTGACCCAGTGATTTGGTAATAAAATTACCCTCAGATGCTCCTGCCCAAAGCCAGTATTGGTCCTAGAGTCCGGGATTAGTCACACTTAGCTGGAAGCATCTGAGTGATTTGGTAATAGGGGCTATTTTTACATACAATTGTTTTTCTTAGAGAAATTCCTATTGCCCTATAAGATCAAAGAGTTAGGAAACCATCTGACCTGATCTTAATGAGATGAGCCCAATCTTGATCATTAGACTACTGGAGATAAGAATAGAACTTAGAAGATTCAAAACTGATTAGTATTAAAAATGTTTTATGGTTTGAAAGTCAGAAAGCATGCGGACAGTCAGAGAAGAGCTTGGAGGAGATCTCTGGCAGGAGAAATAACAGTGACAAGGAAGGGAAAGTAGTATTTGGGAGAAAATGAGGATATCACTGAGGATATTCAGCATATCAACCAGCAGGACTCAACCTTAATTCACTATTTCCCAGGATCTCCAAACTCCAAAAGCAGCATCTCTTGGCATCCCTTTGCTTTTTATTAGCATGAAATCAGTTGGTTGCAAAGTGCTGTCATTTTTTCCCCTTAATATCTTTCTCTTCTCTCAGGCTCTGTTATTCTGACTTCTGTTATATGGGCTCTTACTGCCCACTGCCTCAGATCTGTACTATTGAAGTATTCTTCTACATATATTTACTTTCTCCAGGCTTTCTTCCCTCCAGGCAAACCTTCAAATCAATGCCAAAAGTGAACTGAAAAAAAAACAAACTCCTAAATTATTTCTTGTTCTCTGCTTGATGACTTCCAATGATTTATCCTTACCTGACAAATATACTCCTCAGAATGGCATGAAAGGTCCTTCCATGATCTTCTTCCAACCTACCTTCCCAATTTTTTGACTCACTTTACCTGTAGGATTTTTTTTTTTGAGGGAGAATTGTGCTTTACTTGATTTATTAATCCATTGAACAGCAGCAGAGAATAGTGGAAAGAATGTTTGTTGTACATGCAACTAAGATACCTGATTTTGAATTTCACTCAGTATTCACTAGTTATATGACAGTTGATAAAACATTTAATCAATTCCTCAGTTGCCTCATTTGTAATAAAATGAAAAAAATACAGTGTGTACTACTAACCTAACATGGTCATTGTGAAGAAAAAAACTTTTCTAAACTTAGACATAAACATAAACAGTTTCAAATTTATTTTTTTGTTTTTTTTTATTTTTTCAATTTTATTTAATCAATTTAGAACATTCCTTCATTACAAGAATCATATTCTTTCCCTCCCTACCCTCTCCCCACCCTTCCCATAACTGACAGCAGTTCCACTGGGTCTTACATGTATCCTTGATCAGAACCTATTTCCATGTTGTTGATGTTTGCACAAGGATGTTCATTTAGAGTCTATAACCCCAGCCATATCCCCTCAACCCATGTAATCAAGCAGTTGTTTTTCTATGGTGTTTCTACTCCCAAAGTTTTCCCTCTGAATGTGGATAGTGTTTTTTCTCATAGATTCCTCCAAGTTGTTTAGGGTCACTTCATTGCCACTAATGGAGAAGTCCATTACATTCAATTGTACGACAGTGTATCAGTCTCTGTGTATAATGTACTATTCTGTGTTCACCTAATTTGCTTATAGTTTCCTTCTTTATGTTCAGGTCTTTCACCCATTCTGAGTTTATATTGGTGTTGGGTGCAAGGTGTTGATCCAAACCTAATCTCTCTCATACTGTCTTCCAGTTTTCAAAGCAGTTTTTATCAAATAGTGGGTTTTGGTCCAAAAAGCTGGGATCTTTGGGCTTATCATAGACTTTCTTGCTGAGGTCACTTACCCCAAGTCTATTCCACTGATTCTCCTTTCTGTCTCTTAGCCAGTACTAAATTGTTTTGATGACCACTGCTGTATAGTAAACTCTGAGATCAGGGACTGCAAGGCCACTTTCCTTCCCATTTTTTTTCATGTTTTTCCTAGATATCCTTGATCTTTTGTTCTTCCAAATGAATTTTGCTATGGTTTTTTCTAATTCAGTAAAGAAGTGTTTTGGCAGTTTGATGGGTATGGCACTAAATAAGTAAATTAATTGGGTAGGATTGTCATTTTTATTATGTTAGCTCATCCTACCAATGAGGAATCAATGTTTTTCCAATTGTTTAGACCTAGTTTTAATTGTTTGGAGAGTATTTTGTAAATATGTTCACAGAGTTCCTGTGTTTCTCTTGGCTGATAGATTACTAAGTATTTTATTTTGTCTAAGGTGATATTTTTTAACTTAATTTATTTAGTCAATTTAGAACATTATTTCTTGGTTAAAAGAATCACATTATTTCCCTTCCCTCCCATCCCCCCACCCTTCTACAGCAATCTTGAAATTTCATTGGGTATAACATGTGTCCTTGATGAGAACCTATTTCCGTGTTGTTGGTGTTTGCATAAGGATATTCATATAGAGTCTATATCCCCGGCCACATCCCCTCGACCCATGTATTCAAGAAGTTGTTTTTCTTCTGTGTTTGAGCTCCCACAATTTTTCCTCTGAATGTGAATGATGTTTTTTCTCCTAGATTCCTCCAAGTTGTTCAGGATCACTGCACTGCCGCTAATGGAGAAGTCCATTACATTCGATTAAACCACAGTGTATCAGTCTATGTACAATGTTTTCCTGGTTCTGCTCTACTCACTCTGCATCAATTTCTGGAGATCATTCCAGTTCGCATGGAATTGCCCACTTTATTATTCATTTGAGCACAATAGTATTCCATCACCAACATATATTCCCCAATGAAAGGGCATCCCCTCATTTTCTGATTTTTTGCCACCACAAAGAGCACAGCTATGAATATTCTTGTCAAAGACTTTTTCTTTATTATCTCTTTGGGGTACAAACCCAGCAGTGCTATGGCTGGATCAAGGGCAGACAGTCTTTTAACGCCCTTTGGGGATAGTTCCAAATTGCCCTCCAGAATGGCTGGATCAATTCACAACTCCACCAGTAATGCATTAATGTCCCAACTTTGCCACATCCCCTCCAGCATTCATTACTTTCTGTTGCTGTCATGTAAGCTAATCTGCTAGGTATGAGGCGATACCTCAGTGTTGTTATGATTTGCATTTCTCTGATTATAAGAGATTTAGAACACTTTTTCATGTGCTTATTAATAGTTTTTATTTCTTTAACTAAAAATTGCCTATTCATATCCCTGGCCCATTTATCCAATGGAGAATGGCTTGATTTTTTGTACAATTGGGTTAGTTCTTTATAAATTTGAGTAATTAGACCTTAGTCAGAGGTTTTTGTAATGAAGATTGTTTCCCAATTTGTTGCTTCCCTTCTAATTTTGGTTGCATTAGTTTTGTTTGTACAAAACCTTTTTAATTTGATGTAATGAAAATTTTTGATTTTACATTTTGAGATTATTTCTAGCTCTTGCTTGGTTGAAAAGTCTTTCCTTTCCCAAAGATCTGACATGCATACTATTCTGTGTTCACCTAATTTTCTTATAGTTTCCTTCTTTATATTCAAGTCATTCACCCATTCTGAGTTTATGTTGGTGTAGGGTGTGAGGTGTTGATCCAAAACTAATCTCTCTCATACAGTCTTCCAATTTTCACAGAAGTTTTTATCAAATAGTGGGTTTTGGTCCAAAAAGCTGGGATCTTTGGGCTTATCATAGACTGTCTTCCTGAGGTCATTTACCCAAAGTCTATTCCACTAACCCTCCTTTCTGTTTCTTAGCCAGTACCCCATTGTTTTGATAACCACTGTTTTATAGTATAGTTTGAGAACTGGGAGTGAAAGGCTTCCTTCCTCCGCATTTTTTTCATGATTTCCCTGGATATTCTTGAACTTTTGTTCTTCCAAATGAACTTTGTTATGCTTTTTTCTAAGTCAGTAAAAAAGGTTTTAGTAGCTAAATGGGTATGGCACTAAATAATTAATTAATTTGGTTAGGATGGTCATCTTTATTTTGTTAGATTGTCTTACCCATGAGCAGTTGATGTTTTCCAATGGTTTAGATCTAGTCTTAATTGTGTGGAGAGTGTTTTGTAGTTGTTTTCATATAGTTCCTGTATTCGTCTTGGCAGATAGATTCCTAAGTATTTTATATTGTCTAGGGTTGTTTTAAATGGAATTTCTCTTTCTAATTCTTACTGCTGAAATGGGTTGTTTTGTTTTGTTTTTCTTTTTTCCCCTTTTCTTAATTACCTTTTGATGATTCTCTTGGGTTCTGTGTTTTTGCATCAGATTATTTGTTCATGTCTGGGCTTTTCTTTACAAATGCTTAGAATTCTTCTATTTTATTAAGTGACCATACTTTCCCTTGTAAGAATATAGTCAGTTTTGCTGGGTAGTTGATTCTTGCTTGTAGACCTAGTTTGCTCCAGTCCTTTTGGTCCTTCAGTGTAGATACTGCCAAAACCTGTGTTATCATCACTGTAGATCCATGTTATCTGAATGGCTTCTTCTTAGCAGCTTATATTTTTTCCTTAGTCTGATAGTTCTTGAATTTGACTATAACATTCCTGAGTGTTGTCACTTGGGGATTAAGTACAGGAGGTGATCTGTGGATTCTTTCAATCTCCACTTTTCCTTCTTGTTCTAGAATGTTGTTGAAGTTTTCTTGGATAATTTCCTGTAGGATGATGTCCAGGCTTTTTCTTTTGTCATGGTATTCCAGCAGAATAATGATTTTTAAGTTGTCTCTCTTGGAAAGATTTTCTAAATCTTCTGTTTTGTGAATGAGATGTTTCATATTATCCTCAATTTTTTTATTCCTTTGATTTTGTTTTATAGTTCCCTGCTGTCTTGTGAAGTCACTTGCTTCTAAATGCTATATTCTGGTTTTTAAAGACTGAATTTTATCCCTAATTTTTGGGTCATCCTTCTCCTTCTGATCTTTCATCTCCTTTGACTCATTTTCAAGCTGATTTATTTTGACTTTCAAGACACTATTTTCAGTTTCCAGATGACTTATCTTGCTTTTTAAATTCTTTTCTGAGTTGTCTTCAGTCTCTCTTAATTGTGTTTTGAATTGTATTTTGAGTTCTTCCAAAGTCAGTGTCCAATTCACTGGATTTTCTGTGTTTTTGCTTGATATTCCTTGATCCTCCTCTGTTACATTTGCTCTTTGTTCATTGCCTGGACAGAAGCTGTCGATTGTAATTTCTTTTTTCTTTTTCTGTTGTTTTCTCATATTTGCCCCTTCTTTCCCCACCCCCACCCCCCCACCTTGTAGTTGCCTGTACTCTTGCTCCTCTCATCATGTGTTGGAGCTGTGGGCTTGGAAATTTCTGTCAAGCTTCACCCTCAGAGCTTAGCAAGGTTCTCAGAGCAGTCTGTGGGGAAGGGATGTTGGAGCTTGAGCTTCCCTGCCCTCTGAAGTCTTGATAAGATTAAGTCCAGCAGAGTTAAACTTGAAGAGCTGGATGTGCCCTGAAGCCAAAACCTCCAGAAGAGGCAGGGGATGGGGGTGGAGGAACAATATGGAGTGTCTAGGCTGCGACTAGGCTGCCTGCTCTGAGCTTCTTCTCTGCTTCCCCATCCACTGTGTTCAGAGTCATGAGCCTGGCTGAGCTTTGCCCTCAATGTACTCCTTCTAGACTAGGACCCTTGCCCAATGAGATATTCCAACTACTGTTGGAGGCTCAGTGCTCTAGTTGGGGAGGGGTCCTGGACCTTCCTTCTTCCTTCTCCTTAAACTGGAGTGTTCTTGAATTCAGGCTTTTTGGGGGCATAACTTTTAAGTTGAGTCCAACAAGAGGAATCCTTGGCTTTGTCCTGTTGTTAAGTTTGGTTTTCATTCCCTTAGGAGTATTTGGTTTATACTCAGTGAGGAAGGGTTTTCAAAGGTCTTTAGCTTCCTTCTTGCCGCCATCTTGAATCTGCCCCCTACACTTTCAAATTTAAAGTATAACTGGACTATGAATTCCTTTGTGTAGGGAATTCTCAGTGTTGAATCTCCCTTTACAATTTACTTTTGTAAATGCTCTGTAACTTAGAATATTTTTTTAAATTTATAAGCTTAAAGAGTTTTCCATAGAACTGAAAAGTTAAGTGACTTAACCAGAGTCAAACATCCAGTGTGTTTCAGAGATAGGCAGGAGAAGAAACCAGGATATCCCAAATTCAAATTCAGCTTCTACTTTATATCCTATACTTGTTATATATTGTATTTGTGGGTGTATACAAGTTTTTTTCAGTCAGTGTGAATTTATTAAGTACTTACTATTTGCAGTCACTGTACTAATCTTTAAAAAGAAGAAAATAATTTTTGAAGGAAGAAATTAAAATATTTAGTATAATACAGTTGAATGGTGAATTTGGAGTTAGAAGACCTGGGTTCAGATTCTAAATCTGTTCTTTACTACACATGTTACCTTAGGAAAGTCACTTTATCTCTCTTAGTCTCAGTTTTCCATCTGTAAAAGAGGAAGTGAGACAATATGGCCTGTAATATCCCTCTCTAAAGCTCTAATCCTGTATAAGGGATTCTATCTCAAAATGCACAGTTGAGGAAAAAATATTTAGAACTTCCTTAGATAACTTTTGTGAAAGAAGAAACATATTTTAGAAATGACTTCTCAAGAACCTTACTAGCATTCTTTATAGGAAGATTATTCATCATATTCTACATCTAATGGATCCAATCTAACTTATCTGGAAATATGAATAATATCTCAACCTCATGATACATAAAGAGAGGCTTCTGATCTTTCTTTTTCAAAATAATAAATCTTATGTTTATATATAAGACTCAAATTTACTAAAAGAAATGTTTTCTGATTACGTGAATCTTTACTGATTTGTTTGTATTGCTGTGTTACTTCTAGGACTTCTCAGTTTTATTCTAAGAATCAACAATAACGGGAGGCATTGGGTTACATTGATAGTTATTCAATCAGAATTTAAACCCTTGTTATTAAAACCCTGATATTTTGATAGGAAAGAATATAAGCTCATTAAGAGTATAGATGATCTGGTGTTTTTATTTCCCTTTTTATTCATTGTGAAATTGAAAACACCAAATAAAATGTACTTTTCCATATAAATTGTAGAACAAAAGGAAGGGGTTCTAATAAAACAGTAAATTTCTTTCATAAACTTTTTGCTTTTATTCAAAAATATATAATATATTCAACACAAATTTAAAGGCGGTCCTACTTGTTAGTATATGGGATATTCAGGATTGACTAGCACCTTTGGTGTCTGCCTTTCACCCAACTCTCACCTCTGGCTCTAAGAATCTGTAGGAAAGCTAAACCAGGTTGAGGGTAACCAACAAGCCTCAAACACATCAGTGAGTGAGGGAGATGTCTACCTCAAACTTGTGAAGATTTCTCCAAGTGGAAAGGATAGATGAAAATAATTTGTGTCAACAACCACAAAGGTGACTAAAATAGGTGCTTAGAGTTTGGTCATACACTGCAACTATCAAAATTATCCCCTGCATCCCAGGCCATCACCAGTTATCCTCACTTTTGTCTTGCCACTGGACTTTAGTGGCTCTTAGACAGAATGAGGCTGGCAACTTTGTTCAACTCTGCCTCACTTAGATAGAATTCATTTGCAAGTCAAGATATCACCAATGATGTCATTAATCCTCTTAAAATTTAAGAGCAAATGAACTTGTTAGTGATTCCTTTTGGCTTACCTAATGTTTATTTCTTATTTTGTAATAGGGTATATAATATTCCTAGCTTTCTCCTTCCTATTCTTCCCCCAATGACAAAAAAGAAAGACAAAATCATCATAACAAATACACGTTGTCAATAAAAATTAATTAATCAAAACAAAATTTGGTCATGTCCTAAAATGTATGCCTCATCCATTACCTCTCTTTAAAGAGCGGGATAGCCTACTTCATCACTCATCTATAATTGTACTTGGTCATTACATTGCTCAGAATTCTGAAGTACATTAAAATTATTTTTCTCTATGTTGTTATTGAAATGTGGCTAATTCTTTACCATACCAATTTAGAAAGTCACAGGTTTTTTTTTTTTCCAATTTACATTAAGCTACTACAGTTTTTCTCTTTGAGTATAACAACTATCAATATATGCCAAAAATATTAGTGGCAATAATTAATACAGTAAAATACCAATTAATTAGAAAACTAGGTAGAATGCTAGAAGAGAAAAAGTCAAGAAATAGAGTTATGTGTTCAAAATGGATTGTTGAGCCATTTAGAATAGTTAAAATTCCACTTAGTACAGATATTTCTTGGGTGATGAACATATTAGAAGTAAAGGGTCAACCTTCTTTTACTGGATTCTTCATGATGATGTGTTATCTGAGGGAGGCAAAGTCTATAAAATCAACCATTGATGTCAGTTTCAATTTCTCCTGCTTCACTCTAACCAATGAACATTTAAGTGGAAGTTAATCACTCAGAATAGTGAAAAAAAGATTCAAAGAAATTCATTCCCTACTGCATACACACCCTTCCAGTCTTTTTACACCCTCCATGTGGCCTGTAATCCAGTGACCCTGAGCTCTTTGCAGTTACTCACACATGGTATAGTACTTATTTCATTAAAGTCTTAACTAAAATCCCACCTTTCCCAATCCCCCTTAATTCTAGTGCCCCCCCCTCGCCTATTTCAGTTTCATCCTGTTTATACTTTATTTGTACTAATATGGCTGCAAGTTTTCTCTCTATTATGTGATGAGCTCCTTCAGGACAAGGACTGACTTTGATCTATTATTAATTCCCCAGGGCTTAGCACATTGCCTAGCACAGAGTAAGCACTCAATGTTGATTGACTAACAGAGGAAATTCTTCTTATGCTCCCTCTATATAAGTGGCTATTTCTTGCTAGTTTCTCTTTTAAACTTAACAGGTTAGATAACAGGTGAGATATATTTAGTAAATCTTAGATTTAAATTTAGATTTAGATTTAGATTAAGAGTTTCCCTGTTTTATCTTTACCTCTTTTTCCTTTCCCTGCCTCTCCTAATACCAATAATAAATGGGTCTTGGATTATACTGTGTCCAGCAACTTTATGCACCGTCTACTAAGAAATGACCCTAATAGCTCAGGTCTATCTATAATCAACCATTATCAATAACAAATATCTAGATCAATATCATCTTTAACAAGGTGAACAAGGGCCCTTCTGGAGTAAAGACCAGAACACAGTAATAACTATACCTCTCTCCAGATCATAACACCTTGAAAGCACCAAAACTTGCAGACCAACAGTACTAGCTCTGAAAACAATGGAAAAAAAAGGTTAAAGCTTAAGACTGTATATTCTCACTCCCAGGTGAGCAGAACCTAACTACCCAGTATTTATTCCAAGGCAGAAGGTCGGGATTTTAAAAATATGGTACAAAAATTCACTGAAAAGATTTCCTTTTAAAACAATATTACCCAAATGGGTAAGAGGAGGCAATGCTTGAACCCAACTTTCCTTGGAATTGATTCAAAGAGAGATGACTACATATTTAGCTAGATATAGAAATCTATTGTATCCAACAAGGAAGTAGGAGGGGAAGAGGAGAAGAGAGAAGGGGAATAGTAAAAAATGATTAAAAGAGAATTAAAGGAGGCACTGTACAGTGTACAGAGGTAAACCAGACTGTTAAAGAGAGATAAAATGAGACACAAAGACAGAAGAAGGGGGTATTGGGGAAAGAGAGAGAAAAAGAGAAAGAGAAATAAAGAGAGAGAGAAAGAGAGAGAGAGAGAGAGAGAGAGAGAGAGAGAGAGAGAGAGAGAGAGAGAGAGAATAATAAAAAGAAAATAGATAGGATGGAAGGAAATAGAGTTAGAAATCATAAACAGAAGTAGATAGAATGGATTAGAAATTAGGGCCCAACAGCATGTTGTTGACAACAGATATGCTTAAGAAACATATTCACAGAGTTATAATAAAGGACTGTAGCAAAATCTATTATGTTTGAACTCAAATATTAAAAAACTAGCAGGGGTAGCAATCATGATCTTAGACAAGGCAAAAGTAGACCTCATCAAAAAGCATAATCAGAAAAGCTGCAATTTGCTGAAAGGTACCATAGAGAGGAGGTAGGGTCAAGATGGGGGCATAGAAGCAGCAAAAGTTTACACCTCTGAAAAGCCTTCCTCACTGGTTAAAAATCAAATGCTCCTAGGGGACTTAAAACCAAATCTAACAACAGGAAAGAGCTAAGGAACCCTACTGCCAGACTCAACTTAAAGGGTATGCCCCTCAAAAAGCCTGAAATCAAGAACATTCAGTTTTAAGGGGAAAAAAGAAGGAAGATCTCAGGACCCCTCCCCCTCCCACAATACTGAGCCTCCAGCAGTGGCTGGTATCTCTGGGCAGTCAAGGACACTAGTCTGGAGGGAGTACCTTGTGGGCAAAGCTGTGCCAGACTCAGGACTCCGAATAAAGGAGGCTGGGAGGCAGCTCAAGGAGAAGCACAGAGGACACAGCCTAGTTGCAGCAGCTGGGACACTCCATAGTGCCCCCCCTTCCCAAGGTTTTGGCCTCAAGGTACATCCGGCTTTGCAAGTTCAACTCCACTGGGCTTAATCTCATCAATGCTTCTGAAGGTTGGGAAGCCCAAGGTCCAACACACCTCCCCATAGACTGCTCTGAGTGCCTTGCTAAGCTCCAAGGGTGAAGACCGACAGAAAAGCCCAAATCCACAGATCCAGCACACAATGATAGGAGCAAGAGTTCAGACAACTGGGGGGAGTCAAGATGGTGGCTTAGCAAGCAGCAAAACTTCAGACCTCCTGGAAGACCCTTCCTTAACCAATACAGACTGAATGCTCCTAGGGCACCGAAATTCAAGCTGAACAACAGGACAGAAGTGGGGAACCCTCCTTCTGGACTCAAATCAAAAGGAAAGCCCCCCAAAAGCCGGAATCTGAGAATACTCAGGGCTAAGGGGAAGGCAGAGCAAAGGTCCCAGGACCTCTCCCCCACAACCCAGAGGGCTGAGCCCCCAGCAGCAGCGGGAAACTCTGAGTGGGCAAAGGTGCTGGTTTAGAGGGTCTACCTTGTGAGTAGCAGGGTGCCAGGCTCGGAGCATCCAGCTTGGACAGCAGGGAGGAAGCCAGGGAGAGACAGGCCATGGCTGGGTCCCTCCATCGGGCTCCAGTCTCACCATTGCCTCGGGGCGCATCCAGACCAATCCAGGTGAACCTAATTCCATCAGAACTCCTCAGAGTTTAGGGAGGCAGGCAAAGGCACTTGCGGACAGCGGAGAAGCAGCTGGAGAGAACTGGAGAGAGCCTGGGCGGCCTAGCCTTCTAGGAGTCTTCAGAGCCCCAGAGCTTCATACTACATACAGCCCGACCCAGTTGAAATCAATCCAATCAAAAGACTCCAGAGTACAGGGAAGCTAACGTTCCTCCCCTAGAGATTGTACCAAGAGATTTGACAAAGCTCCAAGAGGGGAGACTGACAGCCCCAAAACCAAAACAAAATGAGAGGAGCAAGAGCACAGCCAAATACAGGGAGCAAAGAAGGGGTAAACTCAAGCAAACAACAGAAAAAGAAGAAAGAAATTACAATAGACAGCTTCTGCACAGGTAAAGAGCAAAGAACGAATGAAACAGAAGGGGAGGGATAAGCAAAGGAAAAATCAGAAATCCCAGCGAATTGGATATAGGCTTTGGAAGAACTCAAAATACAATTCAAAACACAATTAAGAGAGACTGAAGACAACTGGGAAAAGAACTTAAAAAGCAAGATAAGTCATCTGGAAACAGAGGCACTTGAACTAAAATGAGAAAATAGTGTCTTGAATGCCAAAATTAATCTGCTTGAAAATGAGGCAAAGGAGATGCAAGATGACCTCCCAAAAAAATCTGACCAGAAGGAGAAGGATGACGAAAAAGCCAGGGATAAAATCCAGTCTTTAAAAACCAGAATACAACAATTAGAAGCAAGTGACTTCTCAAGACAGCAAGAAACTATATTAAAAAAAAAAAGAATGAAATAATTGAGGAAAATATGAAACACACCATTCACAAAACAGAAGATTTAGAAAATCATTCCAGGAGAGACAACTTAAGAATCACTGGTCTACTGGAAGACAATGAAAAAAGAAAAAGCCTGGACATCAGCCTACAGGAAATTATCCAAGAAAACTGCCCTGATATTCATGAACAAGAAGGTAAAATAGACATTGAAAGAATCCACAGATAACCTCCTATATTTAATCCTCAACTGACAACACCCAAAAATGTTATAGTCAAATTCAAGAACTATCAGACCAAGGAAAAAATATTACAAGCTGCTAAGGAGAAGTCATTCAGATACCAAGGAACTACAGCCAGGATAACACAGGATCTGGCTGCATCTACACTGAAGGATGGAAAAGCATGGAATATGATATTTTGGAAAGCAAGGGAACTAAGTCTACAACCAAGAATCAACTACCCAGCAAAACTGGCTATATTCTTATAGGGGAAAATATGGTCATTTAATAAAATAGAAGAATTCCAAGCATTTGTAAAGAAAAGACCAGACCTGAACAGAAAATTTGATGCCCCAAAAAATAGAACTCAAGAGAATCATCAAAGATAATTAAGAAAGATGGAAAAAAAGAAAAACAAAACAACAAAAAAAGAAAACTTTTTTTAAGATACCCAATAAGTTAAAATGATATGTATCCCTATAAGAAAAGAGGACATTGGTTACTCTTAAAAATTTTTATTATCATCTGGGTAGCTAGAAGAATTATACTTAGAGAAAACAGTGACAAACTGTTTAGGATGAAATGCCAAGACATAAATATGTATGTAGATATATGTATGCATATATACATATTAGATAGATAGATAGATAGATAGATAGATAGATAGATAGATAGATAGATAGATACACAACTAGGGTTTTAAAAGAGGTTAATACTAAGTGAAATGGTAAAAGAAACAAAATGGGGTAAATTTAGATGTCACAAAGAAGCACATGGCAGGAGTGGTAGAGAACATCAATACCCTGGAAGGTAAAGAAGTTGGAGATAGGAAATACTCAACTCTTACATGCATTGAAATTGACTCAAAGAGGGATGAACAATCAAATACATTCAGGCAGAGAATTGATTTGCACCCTATAGGGAAGTAGAAGGGTAACAAACACACTGGTGGGGAGGGAAGCAATACAAGGGAGGGAGAGGATGGGGGGGGTAGTTTAAAAAGAATGTAAAGAAAATTAGAGGGGAATAAGAAGGGAGGGGGTAGAGAGGGAAGTAACATAAGGGTGGTAATTAGAGGGACCAATTAAAAACAAAACACTGGTGGAGAAGGAAATAGTGAAAGATGAAAGGGCAGGATGAGGAGTAGAAATCAAAATGCTTTGAAATACACATCTGGTAATCATAATTCTGAATGTGAATGGAATGCACTCACCCATAAAATGCAAGCAAATGGCAGAGTGGGTTAGAAACAAAAACCCTACCATATGTTATCTACAAGAAACACACATGAGGAAGGTAGAAACAATTAGGGTAAAAGTAAGAGGATAGAGCCAAAACTATTGGGCATCAACTGATAAAAAGAAGGCACAAGCCTCAATCATGATATCTGACAAAGCCAAAATAAAAAGAGATCTAGTCAAAAGAGATAGGAAAGGTAATTACATCCTGATAAAAGGCAGTATAGACAATGAGAAAATATCAGTACTCAACATGTATGCACCAAATGGCATAGCATCCAGATTTCTAAAGGAGAGACTAGTGATCAAGGATGCAATATGTAGAAAAACTATTCTAGAGGGAGACCTGGACCTTCCTCTATCAGAATTAGATAAATCAAATCAAAGAATAAATAAGAAAGAGGGAAAAGAAGTGAATGAAATCTTAGATAAATTAGTTAGAAAATATGTGGAGAAAAAGAAATAGGGACAAAAAGGAATACATATTTTTTTCAGCAGCACATGGTACATTCACAAGGATTGACCATGTACTAGGTCGTAAAATATTGCAAACAAGTGCAAAGAGCAGAAATAATAAATTCAACCTTCTCAGAACACAATGCAATGAAAATAAAAATTAGTAAGAGTACATGGAGAGGTAAATAAAAAATAATTGAAATTAAATAATACAATTCTCCAACATGGGTTAAACAACAAATCATAGAAACAATTAATAATTTCATTGACGAAAATGACAATGATGAGGCATCCGTTCAAAATCTATGGGATGCATCCAAAGCAGTACTCAGGGGGAAATTTATAGCCGTGAATTCATATATTAACAATTTAGGAAGGGCAGAGATCAATAAATTGGACAAAGTTTTTTAGAATTAGAAACAAATTAAAAATTCTCAGATTAAGACTAAATTAGAGATCCTAAAAATCAAAGGAGAAATTAATAAAATTGAAAGTCAAAGAACTATTTATTTAATGAATAAGACTAAAAGCTGGTACTTTGGAAAAACAAATAAAATAGACAAAGTACTCATCAATCTAATTAAAAAAAGGAAAGAAGAAAACCCAATTGACAGTATCCAAGATGAAAAGGGAGACCTCACCTCTAATATAGAGGAAATTAAGGCAATCATTAAAAATCATTAAGCCCAATTATATGGCAACAATTATGGAAATCTAGGTGATACGGATGAATATATACAAAAATATAAATTGCCTAGACTAACAGAGGAATAAATAGAATACCTAAACAACCTCATATCAGAAAAAGAAATTGAACAAGTCATCAAAGAACTCCCTAAGAAAAAATCCCCAGGACTGAATGAATTCACAAGTGAATTCTATCAAACATTCAAAGAACAAATAATCCCAATATTATACAAACTATTTGACAGAATAAGCAAAGAGGGAATTCTACCAAATTCCTTTTACAACACAAATATGGCACCAATTACAAAGCCAGGTAGGCCAAAAACAGAGAGAGAAAGCTACAGACTAATCTCCTTAATGAATATAGATGCAACAATCTTAAATAGGATACTCAAAAAAAGACTCCAGCAAGTGATCACAAGGGTTATTCATTATGACCAGGTAGGATTTATACCAGGAATGCAAGGATGGTTCAATATTAGGAAAACAATCCACAAAATTGACCATATTAACCAGCAAACCAACAAAAATTACATGATTATTTCCATAGATGCAGAAAAAGCCTTTGACAAAATACAACACTCATTCCTATTGAAAACACAAAAACGCATAAGAATAGATAGGAATAGAAGGACCTTTCCTAAAAAGTAATAAACAGTATATATCTAAAACAATCAGCAAACATCATCTGCAATGGGGATAAATTAGAAGCTTTCTCAATAAGATAAGAAGTGAAAAAGGATGCCCATTATCACCTCTATTATTTAACATTGTACAAAAAACACTAGCGGTAACAATTAGAGAAGAAAAAGTAATTGAAGGTATTAAAATGGGGAATGAGGAGACCAAGCTATCATTCTTTTCAGATCATATGATGGTCTACTTAAAGAATCCTAAAAAGCTAGTCAAAATAATCAAAAACTTTAGCAAAGTTGCAGGATACAAAATGAACTAACATAAGTCATCAACATTTCTAAATATTTCCAAAACATCGCAGGAGCAAGAATTAGAAAGAAAAATTCCATTTAAAATCACCCTAGACAATATAAAATACTTAGGAATCTATCCGCCGAGAGAAAAACAAGAACTATATGAACATAACTACAAAACACTCTCCACATAATTAAAACTAGATCTAAACATTTGGAAAAAAACATTGATTGCTCATGGGTAGGACGAGCTAACATAATATAAATTACAATCCTACCCAAATTAATTTACTTATTTAGTGCCATACCCATTGAACTACCAAAAAACTTTTTTCCTGAATTAGAAAAAAACAAAGCAAATTTCATTTGGAAGAACAGAAGATCAAGGATATCCAGGGAAATAATGAAAAAAAAAATGTGAAGGAAGGTTGCCTTGCAGTCCCAGATCTCAAAGTATACTATAAAGCAGTGGTCATCAAAACAATAGGGTACTGGCTAAGAGACAGAAAGGAGGATCAGTGGATTAGACTTGGGGAAGTGACCTCAGCAAGACAATCTATGATAAGCCCAAAGATCCCAGTTTGGGTGACCAAAACCCACTATTTGAAAAAAAATTTGCTGGGAAAATTTGAAGACAATATGGGAGAGATTAGGTTTGGATCAACATCTCACACCCTACACCAAGATAAACTCAGAATGGGTAAAAGACTTGAATATAAAGAAGGAAATTATCCGTAAATTAGGTGAACACAGAGTAGTATACATATCAGAACTTTGGAAAGGAAAGATTTCAAAACCAAGCAAGATTTAGAAAAAAATCACAAAATGTAAAATAAATAATTTTTAATTATATTAAATTAAAAAGGTTTTGTACCAACAAAACCAATGCAACCAAAATTAGAAGGGAAGCAACAAATTGGGGGGGGGGGGGAATCTTCATAATGAAAACATCTGAGAAAGATCTAATTGCTCAAATTTACAAAGAGCTAAATCAGTTATACAAAAAAAATCAAGCCATTCTCCATTTGATAAATGGGCAAGGGCCATGAATAGGCAATTTTCAGATAAAGAAATTAAAACTATTAATAAGCACATGAAAAAGTATTCTCAAAATCTTATAAACAGAGAGATGCAAATCAAAACAACTCTGAGGTATCACCTCACACCTAGCAGATTCCTAACATGACAGCAAATGAAAGTAATGAATACTGGAGGGGATGTGGCAAAGTTGGCACATTAATGCATTGCTGATGGAGTTGTGAATTGATCCAACCCTTCTGGAGGGTAATTTGGAACTATCCGAAAGGGCACTAAAAGACTATCTGCTCTTTGATCCAGCCATAGCACTGCTGGGTTTGTACCCCAAAGAGATAATAAGGAAAAAAAACATGTACAAGAATATTCATAGCTGAGCTCTTTGTGGTGGCAAAAATTGGAAAATGAGGGGATGCCCATCAATTGGGCAATGGGTGAACAAATTGTGGTATCTGTTGGTGATGGAATACTATTGTGTTCAAATGAATAATAAACTGGAGGAATTCCATGGGAACTGGAACAACCTCCAGGAATTGATGCAGAGTGATAGGAGCAGAACCAGGAGAATACTGTACACAGAGACTGACACATTGTAGTACAATCGAATGTAATGGACTTTTCCATTAGTGTCAATGCAGTGATCCTGAACCACCTGGAGGGATCTACAAGAAAGAACACTATCCACATTCAGAGGAAAAACTGTGGGAACTGAAACACTGAAGAAAAACAACTGCCTGATTACATAGGTCGATGTGGATATGATTGGAGTTGTAGAACCTGAATGATCATCCTAGTGCAAACATCAACAACATGGAAATAGGTTATGATCAAGGACACATGTAAAACCCAGTGGCTACAAGAAGGGGTTGGGGGAGGGGAGGGAAGGAGGGAAAGAATATGATTCTTGTAACCAAGGAATAATGTTCTAAATTAACTAAACAAATTTTTCAAAAAAAAATTTAAATATGGCTATTGTGTGCCCTTTGACTCGTCTTTCCTCTAGGCTCAACATGCCTACTTCCTTCAGCCAATTACCATATATCATGAACTCATCTCCCTCTGAGGTACATCCAGGAACTTATTGGTAAATCAAACTGAAAATTTCCAGAAGATTTACAAGTTTTATACACAACCACCTTTTCATACCTGTCCTTCAGTTAAAATCTTCAATTAAAAATAGAAACAATAGAATAATAATGGAAAACTGGGCTGTATTGCTAAAGGTTACTGATCATGCAAGCAGCACACACTTGCAAGATGCCTCCTTTTAGGGCTCTCAGACTGATGTTCTCTGCTCACAAGTGAATAAAAGGGAAACAGCCTGAGCCTTAAGAGGGCAGATAAGCACATAAGGGTGTCTGGGTAAATGCCCATTGTATTCAACCAAACCAAGGGCAGCTTCATGGATTATGTTCTCAGTTATAAGACTTGTGATCAGTTTATATTTTTAATATCATGGATCCAGAAGCTGAGGAGTTTCTCAATTCCAGTACATGTAGTATGTCTGGTTTAGGTGGGTAGGCACTTTCTAGTTAATTATAACTCTTATGGGTGCTTGAGATAAGAGTCATTCCCAAGGTACAGCACTTAGAGGACTCACTGACTGTTTCGTCATTGAGTTTTTGTGCACTTGAATTTTTGGTTACTATCAATCAGCTCTACTACTATTCCTAGTTAGTTAAATATTGCCAGAGGAAATTGTGACATGATCCTGTGTCTCTGTCTTTCCATACATATGTATGTTTATAGGCACATGTATGATGACATTTATATATCTGTGTGCCTGCTCATATATACTTACCTTCAATTTATTATCAGCTTCTTAACAATAACCTTCTTTTTATCTGATTGATTCTATCATGGACTCTGTAGAAACTATATCAAATCTCCACTCTTTTCAGGTCCTGACTGCTATTGCATTCCTTTGCTATAGTATTCTATATCACCTACAAGATAGCAGAGGTAGATTTAAACCCCCCAACCCCAAAACCAGTTGTTTTGGTATTGTTTAGACATTCCCTAAAAATCAGACCCACAATTTCAATGGTGATTTAGTCATTTTATTCACCTCTCCAAATATCAATTCTTTATATATGTTATCATTTAAGAATTTGTACCTGCCCCTGGGGAACTCCACACTACCACATGATTTTTTTTAATTTGGAAATTTTTATTTAATTAATTAAGTTAGAATATTTTTCCATGCTTAGAAGATTCATGTTCTTTCCCTCTTCTCCCCCCACCTCCCTCTGTAGCCAATGAGCAGTTCCACTGGGTTTTACATGTCAGTGATCAAGACCTATTTTCATATTATTGATATTTGCATTAACGTGATCATTTAAAGTCTACATATCAAATCATATCCCCATCAACCCATGTGATCAATTAGCTGTTTTTCTTCTGTGTTTCTACTCCCACAGTTCTTCCTCTGGATGTGGATAGCATCTTTCTCATAAGTCCCTCAGAATTGTCCTGGATCATTGCATTGCTGCTAGTAGAGAAGTCCATTACATTTGATTGTAACACAGTGTGTCAGTCTCCGTGTACAATGTTCTCCTGGTTCTGCTCCCTTCACTCTGCATCACTTCCTGGAGGTTGTTCCAGTCTCCATGGAATTCCTCCACTTTATTATTCCTTTTAGCACAATAGTATTCCATCACCAACATATACCACAGTTTGTTCAGCCATTCCCCAATTGATGGGCATCCCCTCGTTTTCGAGTTTTGGGCCACCACAAAGAGCTCAGCTATGCATATTCTTGTACAAGTCTTTTTCCTTATTATCTCTTTGGGATACAAACCCAGCAGTGCTATGGCTGGATCAAAGGGTAGATATTCTTTTGTCGCCCTTTGGGCATAGTTCCAAATTTCCCTCCAGAATGGTTGGATCAGTTCACAACTCCACCAGCAATGCATTAATGTCCCAACTTTGCCACATCCCCTCCAGCATTCATTACTTTCCTTTGCTGTCATGTTAGGAATCTGCTAGTTGTGAGGTACCACATGATTTGTGTTTCAACTTTTAGGTATTAAAAATTACATATACACCCAGGCAAATGGGTGGTAAAGTAGATAGAGTGACAAGCTTGGAGCCAGAAAGACATTGGAACTCAGCCACTTAGTTACTTAAACCTGTTTGCTTTTGTTTCCTCATCATATGAGCTAGAGAAGAAAACAGCAAACCACACCAATATCTTTGCCAAGAAAACTCCAAATGGGGTCAAATGACTGAAATGCCTTTTTTTATGCAATTCTGTTCATTTGCTCTTGTACCATTTACATTGTGAAGGCATCTCGAGTGCTAGATTTTATTCAGTAGATAATGCAACATTATACAAGACAATTCTGAACAAGCACAAAAACATTAGGATTGAATGTCTCATGTGGGAACAGGGAATAAAGGACTCACTCTGGCCTACTGACCCTCCCCTAGGTACTCTGTAGGATCAAGCTTTTATAAAAGCCCACACCTGAGTGATAAAAAGAGAAAAAACTAGAAAATCCATAAACTCTGATTTTCTTTTTTCCTCAGATGAAGAGATGGTCCAGAATGATAGAAATCTTTAGAAGGAAGGTTACATCTGGCATTCTTCTCTCAAGGCTAAAATTTCAAACTGAACCCTTTAAAGTATATCTACTCAAGAGTACCCTAAAAGTGCTGTGCCACAGAGGTGAATTGGGCAGCTATTTAGAAATAAATAGTGAGTAAATAAAGATGAATACAGGGAAATGGATGACAATTATCTAGGGAGATGATTTTATTTTCTTACACAGATGGCTTCTGCTCTTTATCTAGTCAAAACTGTGGAATGGCATTTCAGAATCAAAGGAAAAACAGAAATGCTCATATAAATAATAAAGCATATGGAAGAGATGGTTCAAAGCAGTTCTCATATGAAGTACAGCCAACCTTTTATTATGTTCTATTGCATTTTGTTATTTGACTTGTTCTCCTAGAAAGAAGACAAAAAAGAAAAATTTTACTGCTTTCAATTTTCTTTTTCCTCCCTCACCTGTGATGGGGTAGAGTAAGATGGTCTTAGGGAGGCAAGAACAGAAAGAATTATTTGGGCTAACAGGAAGAATTAAACTTTGTTTCTTAAATTCTACCACATCACAATACCTCCTTCAGTGCTTCTTCCTGTTAGCCCAAATAATTCTTTCTGTGTGTGTTACATATAATAAGATATTATGTGCTGGAAAGAATGCTGGACTTGGAATGAGAAGACTCTGGCCTCAGTTCCTATCTATGTAGCCATAGCCTAGGGTATGGAGACTCTAAATGCTGCATTGTTACCTTTTTGATGTGAAAAGAACATAAGAAAAGCCCACAGAATGTCAAATGGTTTCCCTTTGACAAACTGATGGAAAGACATGTACAAGAAGATAAATAGGCATGGATGGAGTATGATATTTTATTATTAAAGGAAATATTCCCATTGGTGAGATCAAATATGCTTGGGAGTGTTGAATGAATGAATGAATGAATGAATGAACCCAAAGTATTTATTGTCTCCTGAATGGATTCTAGCACTGTTCTGGGTACTAAGGATGGAAATACAGAAATAAAAGCCATACATTTACAAAGCTTACATCCAGGAGAGGAGACAACATATATAATGGTGTGTTAGACCCGGTAAAGAGCTACTTTGCCTAGTTTTGTTTTGATCAGGGTTGGCAATATTATGAGCCAGGTGGATGGCATGATGCCTGAGTCATCCCTGTTAAGTTAGTAAAGAGTTGTATTTGAAAATGGAGTATAATGGAGTTATTAGTAGCACCTACCTTGCAGGGTTTTGTGAGGATCCAGTGGGTCAGTGGTTATAAAGTACTCTGTAAACTTTAAAACACATGCCAGTTATTATTATTATTTGAAGTGGCATTTCTGCCCTTACCATCCTCCAACTCCCTAGTAGATACTGAGACCTCTGATTACACAGTATCCAAGGAAATTGCCTCTGTAATCTTCTTTTAATATAGACATGCTCTGGGAGTTCTTCAGTAGTTTAAAGAAACATCAAAATGTCATTTAAGCAAATTTATTTTCCAAAGCCAGAGCACCTTCATTCACTAAATTAGTAACTCCACACAGTTCACTAAGAGGCAGTATAGTTTTAAATGAGTCACTTTTAAATGTAATGTTTGGCAATAATGTTTAATTTACTGGCACTCTCTCCCCAATTCTGATTTGCTGAGGTTTTCTTGGGTACAATGGAATGATTGGCTCTCTGGAAAACAGCAGGGGCTGAAAAATAAGCTTAGATCACAGCTTGCCTTTCTGCACTCCATCTGCTCAATGATGTTTTTTTTTTTAATCAAATTCCAAGTCACATTTTGTGTTTTTAAAATGCTGTATTGAGCTCATGAAATGAAAATTAATGTTATTACTCTGCATCAAAGTATCTGCTGACATTGTAAATGACTTGAGCATAAAATATTAGGGTTTCTATTATAATAGCACCCTCAGAACATTGTTTGTACTAAATTTGAGGGTACTGCTCTAAAAACAATTACTTTCTGGGGGAAATGTAGTAGATAAAGATATAGTCCCAATTGTAGGTACCATTAAGATTCAGAGTACAAATTCACAGACAGAAGCTCTCCTCTGACACCACATTGTGTCAGATTTCTCATTAAGAGTTTCAGCTTGGGCTATTGTTTAATTTTTTTTTCAATCACTATCTTTTACAATAATGTCAGTCTTTGGCCTGCCCATATAATGGCTTATCTGCTCTTTAGCATCTACACTGGAGGGATAAATATGTTTCACTGTTATGATTATTGCCTTCTGATCATCTTTTTAAATAAACCTCTTGACAGCAAGAGACACAACTGAGAAGTGGCAAGCAGTTTTCTATTCTGATTGACAAACAACAATGAAGATTAGATTTTTCTAATTAGATTTTTCTAAGTATGCTATGAGCTTTTGTTATAAGATTTTTTTTGTTTTCTGGTTTTTTAAGGAGGAGAGAAAATAAGTATTAATTTTAAGAGCAATTAAAATATTTGATAGTCCACTAATCATATGATCTCAAGGTTTAGAGCCAGAAGAGACCTAAGAAATAACAATAGAGTAAGCAAAATCCTTATTGAATAGATTAAAAAAAAAAACAAAAAACCTGAGACCCAAAGAAATGGACTAAGTTCCTAGGATAACAGATTTATAGATGGAAAGTACCTTTGAGGCTCTTTGGTCAAACTCTTCACTCTATAAACAAGTAACTAAGGTACAGAATGGTTGTGATCTGTCTAAAGTCACATAAGTAATAATATCTGGCAATTATATGATGCTTTAAAGTTTGTAGAGTAGTTTGTAGATGAGATTTCCTTGAGTCTCATAATTAAGTGATATAATAGAATCTGAGAATGGGAAATTTGGATTCAAATACAAACTGCCATGAATTAGTTGAGTGATTCTGAGCAAAGTTTATTACATCTATGTAATAATTATATTTTGTAAAAAGGAGGTTAGACTGCATAATCTCTAAGCTCTTAATATTAGATCCTATAAAGCTATGATCCACAAATGAAATTGTCCTCATTTTACAGATGAGAGTTGAAATCCTTTTTAATTTTTTAAAATTAAAAATATTTTAACTTTAAATTTAATTTTTAAATAGCAAAATAAGTTTAATTAAAAATTAAATAATTTACATAAACAACATGGAAATAGGTTCTGATCAAGGACACATGTAAAACCCAGTGGAATTGCATGTTAGCTACAGAAGGGTGTGGGGGGAGGGCAGGGAGGGAAAGAATATGATTCTTGTAGCCAAGGAATAATGTTCTAAATTGACTAAATAAATTTTTTTAATTAAATAATTTAAAATTTTCAGTTTAATTTTAAAAAGTAAAGAGAGTTGAAGTAATTTGCTCAGGATCACATATCCATTCAGTAGCATAGGTTGAATTTGAAAACATATCTTCTTGACTCCATAACTAGTATACTATCCACTCTTTCCAACTGTTTCTTAATTAATTCAAGGATATAGAAATTAAATTGTTGATCCAGCATAAAAACTCAAGTTTTTTCACTCCATCCCTTTGGGACATTTTTCTACCTTTGAACAGTGGGTCCTTGGACTAAGTGACAAGCATATTATAGAGATCACCTCAAGTTCTCAAAAGTTTATTCTTTTTTTTTTGTTTTATTGATGTATTTTGCTTTTGTATTAAAAACATTTTTAGATTACTCCCACTTTGTGAAAGTCATCAAGTAAAAAAGTAGAATAGTTAAGTAAAACTAAAAGTGTAGTAATGTAATCTCAAAATGTAAGCAACATTTTACATTTATAGCCCCCTGGCATATCTTTTTGTAATGAAAATGAATTTAAATTATCTATCTCCTACCTTGCCAGTAAGGAAAAAAAAAGAAAAACAAATTCATTTTTAAATAATATGCATACTTAAGCATAATAAATTTCTTAATTATTTCTGCTCAAAAAATATTTGTCTCCTTGTCTCTGTACGTTAAACCCTTTACCTTGTGTCATGCATAGCATGCTTCATCATCAATCATTGAATCATCAGTGGATATTATACTGATCATTGTTCTCATAGATTTCAAAAGTTATTTGATTTTACTGTTATTGTTTTTGAATACTTTTCTCCTATTTCTGCTTATTTTATTCCTTAGTTCATAAAAGTTTTTAAAATTCTTTATTTTTATATTAATGGTATAGTATAAATTATTGTTCTGATTCCACTTACTTCATTAATTCATATACATCTTTCCATATCTCTGAAATCATCTATTTCTTCATGTCTTATAGTATAACAGTATTCTATCATTTACATATACCACAATTTATTTATCCTTTCCTCAATAGATTCCCTATATTGCTAAACTATTGCTAATCATATATCTAAATAAAAGAAAAGGACTTTTATGTACCAAAATGTTTATAAGCAACTCTTTCTGGGAACGTAAAGCCTAGAAATCTCAAACAAGGCTGAAATACTGTATATTGGCTAGAATGTCATTTGTGGACCAGTGTAGCTAAATTTAGCGAGATCAATTACCAGATTGGCCATAGGCTGATATGTTGTATTCTCCAAACACAATCACTACCAGAGACAATCTAACAAGTCTTTTAGAGGTTATGGAATACGCTGGTGGAAGGAATGTTCACATAAATAAATCCTAAACATTAAAGGAATGAGAAAAATGGTAACCTCATATTAATCATTAAATATTAAGTGACTCATTTGAATCTTTGGACAAGTCAAAGTGGATACAGACAGCCCTTGCCCTCAAAAGCATATAACAGCAACAATTTTTTTTATTAACAATATTTTTATATTATTTTGAGATTTGCAAAATGTTTTAGAAACATTATCTATTTTGTCTTTATAACAACCTAGGGCATAGACAGTATTACCATCCTTATTTTCTAGGTGATGCAACTAAGGCAGTTAGAGGTAGAGTGACCTATTCAGGATCATAGCAAGTAAGCATCTGAGACAAGATTTAAACTCATGTTTTCCTGACTTTCAACTATTCCAACATATTTGAGTGGTGTTTAATAGCTATCAAAAACAGAAATTTTATGGTTGTAGGTGTTTTTTGCAAATGATCAGCTTAGACGGTATGTAAAGAACTGGGGAAAGAGAACACAAATATGATATTGACACATGATATTGACATATGATATTGAAATATAATATTATCGTATTTGCGACTCAAGCTATGTGAACATCTATTAGCTGACTCTCCCTTGCTCTGTCTGTAGCTCCCACTTGCTCTCTTTCTCTTTCTTGCATTCTTTCTTTTCCTCTAAAATAAAAGTAACTAAAATATTTGTCTCTGGCCTTGATGTTATTTAAATACTACCTGGTTATAGGTAGCAATAAAAAGAGCTGCCATTTTTATGTGATTTGAACTAATATGGAAGAACTGCTTATTGAAGTGGAAATGATAAGAAACTAGAAAGAGAGAGGTGACCACTCCATCACAAAATTTATAATAAAGAATGATTATATTATAACAATAGTTGGTTATTTTTAACCTTTTGCTTTGTTACAAGAGACAAATCAATTTGATTTGAGGTGCGAAATACGCAAGAATGCAAGTAATGTTTAAAAGAGATATAAATCAAAATCATTTAAAATAAATTCTATATGAATAGAAAGCTTTTATTTGGTGTGGGAAAGGATGGAAGGAGAAAAGGGATTTAAAGCCTATTTTAAATATTTTCTAAATTCTTTGACTGAAATGTTTTAAAATTTTACATAATTTTGGTTGACATTTTCTTTTGCTTCTTTTTTTTATTGAAAATATACCAAGTAAATTATCTCACTGATAATTGCAAAGAAATAAAGTCCTACCTCTGCCACAACCATCAACCGTGATATGACAAGAATTTAAATATGAACATTTCTATTTCCAACCATATTCTTTTTTTTTACTTCTTTTGCTTTCCTTTCTTTTCCTTAACTATTTTTTTTTTCCAAGACTGCAACACTGGGGGCAGCTGAGTAGCTCAGTGGGTTGAGAGCCAGGCCTAGAGATGGGAAGTCCTAGGTTCAAATGTGGCCTCAGACACTTCCTAGCTGTGTGACCCTGGGCAAGTCACATAAGCTCCATTGCCTAGCCTTTACCACTCTTCTGCCTTAGAACAGAAGGCAATCTGATTCCAAGATGAAAGGTAAGGGTTTAAAAAAAATCCTTTTTTATTTATAATTTTATTTATGTTTATGAATTTATTTATAAGTGTTTTTCACATTTATATATGATATGATATATAAATATATATAATATAAATAAATATAAATATAAATAAATACAAATATAAATATAAATAAATTTATACAAGTTTTTCAAATTTATAATCCTGTTAGCTTTACCTCATTTTATATACTATGAAATAGACAATGAATGTATATAACTAGTCTATTTACATTTACCCTAGGGAGATATATATATATATGTATATATATATATATATATATATATAAGATGAAAACAGACTTGCAATGTTCTAATAAATTTATTTTTCAAAGGAATTCTGCTTTACATAGAGATTTTTTTAATACATACCATGTTCTTTGCTAAATTCACTTCATTAATTGCTAGAACCTGCTCTGAGAGCTGGAAAAGTACTAAGTATACTAGCAACCATGCCAAGGGATAGTCATTTGGGGCCCACAAATCTGCTCCCTAGTGTGGGGACATATTGTACATCTCTGATTTTTGCTTAATTCATGACAACACATATTAAAATGAGGGATGATTACAATGTCTAGACAGATATGATTCAGTAGTCTTCTAGGTTCCTGCAGGAGAAAGGGAAATAGAGCAACTTTTCACCTAGAATACCTTAACCAAAGCCATGGGCTAAGACATGAATTAAAGTCATTTTACAGAAGATCGTCCCACTGAACTGGCATCTAATACAACTGGGAGGACACTGACCTTCAAAGCTACATTCTGTGTTATGACCCGCATGTCATAAGCACCTGGTTTTACTGATCCTTGGCCATTGCCATGAGGAGCAGCAAGATCATATCTTTTGATCTCAGGGTTTGTCAATTCTGATATTCCCTTCAATTCTGTATGAGATTTATCACTCACTGAGATATAGTCTATCCTTATCTTTCTATCTATTAATTATACTGTATTTCCTTTAAATGAGGATATTAAGTAATGTGAATAAAATTCATAGTATTCAGTTTGCACACTGAAGGCAAAGACAAAATAAGGTTTTTCCCCTCAAGGTTATTATATCATAGGACAGAAATGAACATTTTCTTTTTTTTTTTGAACCAAAGAATTTTACTTTTTGTATTTTAAAATGAATTTTTCAAATATATATATATATATATATATATATATTTACATAATGGATACTTAGAAAATTCTCATTCCTGCTTCCATGCTGCATGGTGTCCCAGGAAATTTTTTCCATGATTATAGATGATTGAGGTGATTCTAAAACCTGATCATAGTCAAGCAGGATATGAGGTAAATTTCATATTAATGACATTGCTCACTTTCAGGTTAAGTTGCTTTGATTTGCTTTGGTTTAAGTACTTTCTTGGTCACTCTTAATTGACAATATCACTCACAGAAATGTACCTTTTCCTGGGTTAAACCTGTTTCCAAATGTCAGATATACTTGGAATTAAACTATGGATAATAATGATTATTAAAAAGATTATTTTAAAAATAATCAATCAGATCAGATTAGTGTTATTTCCATTTTTTGACAGAATAAACAAATTAACTGATCAGGAAATTGTGACAAATATAATATACTGGAATTTAAGCAAAAAAAGAGTTTGACAATGTCTCCCATGTTATGATCTTGAAGAAAACAGAAATTTCATTCATTTTGATGGTAATACAGTTGGAACAATTTTGAAAAGATCAAAATACTAGACCCAAAGAATAGTCATAATCAATGTCAGTCTAAATGAAGTTATTGAGTAAAGTAGCACAGGGAATCTGTTTAGGTCTCAAACTGTTCGATGTTTTTTAATCAGTTATTTAGGTTCTGATATAGATGGTATGCTTGTCAAATTTATATATGATGAGAAACTGGAAGGGACAGTTAAAACAATGGGTGACAGGAATCTGAAGACAAAAAGGACTTGGTAGGCTTGAATTTTAAGCCACATATTATAATACATAATTTAATAAAGACAAGTGTAAAGTTGTGTTCAAAAAACCTAGTTCAAAAATGCAAGATGGAGATGTTTGAGCATATAGTTTCTGTGAAAGGATCTAGAGGTTTTAAAAGATTCCAGTATGACTCACCAGTCTGATGTGGTAACTAAAAAAGCTAATGCTATCCTAGGCTGCATTGAAAGAAGGCATGGTGTCCAAAATCAAGTAGATAATTGTTCGCCTATATTCTGCCCTAATAATGATGTATTGAGCTCTGGATCCACATTTAAAGAAAGAATAGACTGCATCATGCCCCCCCCCCAAAAAAATCTATCAGAATGGTGAGAGAAAAGAATAAAATGGCATTGGAGGATCATTTAAAGAAAATGAGAATGTATAGCCTTCAGAAGGTAAGCAATGGGGAAGGCAGAAAGAACCCCTGCCCTAAAGAATCACACAGTCTAGTTATGGAGCCAACCATGTATAAATAAGATATTTACAGGATGAATCGTAAATTATATCTGGGAGATAGTACTAGCATCAAATAGGACTGGGAAAGGCTTATTGTAAAAGGCATAATTTTATCCTAGACTTGATGGACAGCAGAGAAATCAGGAGGTGGAGACAAGGAGGGAATGAGCTTCAGACATGGAGGACAACCAGTGAAAATGAAGTAAAAAAATGCAATGTCACGGGCAAAGAATATGAAGGAAGCCAGTGTCACTGGATCATAAAACATGTAGAGAGGATTTAAGGTGTAAAACTGGAAAGTTAGGAAAACATGAATTTATAAAGGGATTTAAAAAACAAAGGATTTTATATTTAATCCTGGAGGTATTAGGAAGCCAGTGGAGTTTTATTGAATACAGAATGAAATGGTCAGCCCTCACATTAGTAAGATTAATTTGACAGGTGAGTGGAGAATGACTGAGCCAGTGAGACTAATCAATCAGCTACCTAAGGCAGGAAGTTATGAGGGCTTATACTATGTGGCAGTGGCAGAGGAGAGAAGGAACCACATAGGAAAGATATTACAATGGAAGAAATTTCAGCATTTGTTTTCAGGAGGTAAAAGAAAGTATGGAGTCAAAGATGACAAAGTTTCAAAACTAGATGACTGGGTGGATGATGGTGCTCTTGACAACTGTAGAGAAATTACAAAGAGAGGAAGTTTGAAGGAAAGAGAATAAGCTCAGTTTTGGAACTGTTTAATTTGGGATGCTCATCCAGTTTGGGTGTCCACCTATGACCCAACTCACCTGTGGCTCCAAAAAGCTGTTTCAGTAGATAGGTCAAAGCAGGGTAACATAAAGGCATATCCAAAGACTGAAGATGAGAACCATTTGTTTCAATGGCCATAAAGGTGATTGAAGCAGGCACTATTCAGTGCATAGAGCTTGGCTAGACAATGAAGACAATAAGGTCATCCACTGTGTCCTGGGCCATCAGCAGTGGTCCTCACTTTTGTCTTACCACCAGGTTCAATGACTCTGGAAGAGAGAGTGAAGCTGATGTCTTTGTACAACTCTGCCTCACTTAAATACAATTCTCTTACAAGTCAAGACATCAACCAAGATATCATTGGCTCTTTTTGACAATGAATCACACTTTTAAACTAAATGGTAGACTCTAGTTTTTAATGATTAGTATTGAGTAATAAGCATGAGCAGTTAGTTTCGGATATTCATTAATTAAGTCTGATAGTGAAAAGAAGGGACTAAAGAAATGGATGTAGATATGATTAGGAATAGGATAAATTAGATCAAATTTAGTGTTAGAATAGAGTTAGAAAGAATTTTAAAGTTATCAAGTGTTGTTCTCTATCTATAAATATACATATATATAGATGCTTCTATCTATATCTATTATATCATACATATGTGTGTATGTGTATTTCCTAAATATGACACTGGGCAGTTAGATGGTACAGTGGACTGAGGGTCAAGCCTGGAGTAAAGAAGATTCATATCCCTGAGTTCAAATCTGGACTCAGGTACCAGCTATATGATCCTAGCCAAGTAATTTAATTTTTTTGCCTCAATTTCCTCCTTTGTAAAATGAGATAGAGAAGGAAACAATAAATCACAGCAGTATCTTTACCAAGAAAACCCCAAATACAATCACAAAGTGTAATAGATAATATTGGGGGGGGGTATATTTGCTGGGTAAACAATGACTAATAAATCAGGTAGTTATCTTCTTTTGTCTACCCTCTATTCCTCCCTTCCTCCCTCTTCCAGCCTCCCTCTTCTTCCCCCCCTTTCTTCTTTCTTCTTTATCTATCTTTATCTTGTGTTGTTTCAAATGAAAATACTTTCTCTCTTCTTTATCTAAGTAAGGGTTTATTTGGGGAAGACAGGAAAAGAATCAGAATCTTCATTTGACTGGCAGATTACCACTCAGCCACTGCTTCTGTCCGCCTTTCCAATATCTCTCTCTTCAACGAAAGAGTCAGACAGGACTGAAAATGATTGAACAAGTATGATGTATGCAACATTTCAAACTCATAGACTTTGGCCATTATGTTTCATAGCATTAAATTTAGAATAGTTTGTCATTTTTATTTATGATTTACATTATTCTAGTCATTATGCATGTTATTTTTCAAATCCTTCCTACTTCATCTTGTATTAATTCATATATTTATTCTCCGGTTTTTTCTTTATCATATTCATTTTTTCTTACAATAATATTCCATTACATTCATAGACTACAACTTGCTTATTCATTCCCTAGTGCATGAGCTTTACTTTGTTCCCAGTTCTCTACCCCTACAAAAAAAGCAGTTCAACTCTTATATTATCACAGTTGAAGCAGGAGAAAAAATGCTAAAGGAAGTTCAAGGTATATCATTGAAGAGAACTTAGGAATCAAATAATTTTCAGGTTCTGAATCAACACAAAATGAATAACAAAAAATTTTTCTTACAATATTTATTTAAGATATACAATGCAGTTTTCTTAAAAACAATATTTAAAGATAAAATAGATTTATTTATTGAAAAATTAGAGGTCTTTGGTAATATTGGAACATAGAATAAAATAAAATACATTGTGCATGAGCCCATGCTAGTAGAAAGACATATTAACTCATATGAGTGTTTTAAAATAATAAATTTTAAATAAAGTAACTAATATCATATTATAAAAACTTAATATTAAAAGCTATGCTCCAATTGATTAATGTAGTTGGCTTTGCAAATGTTGTTCTAGCTCACAGAAATTCGTATCTCTATGATGTACTTTTTCCACACTGATACTTACCTTTTGACTTTTTAAGTCTTTTAATCATATGCATTTATGACTATTAAAATTATTAACTAAAAATAATAAAGTAATAAAAAACAATGTTAAAGAAGGATAAGAAAGAGAATATATTTTTCTCTTTTACAGAAAAGGAAACTGAAGCTTAGAGTTAAAATGATTTTTCTTGATCACAGGGATAATAATTGACAGTCAGGATTTGAATAGAAGTCTCTAGAATACAAGCTTAGTGTTCCACTATTAATTTTCCTTATTTTTGACTCAAGCTGGTCCTTTATGATAAGGAAAAGTTCCTTCCTATATGTTTAAAGAATTATAAAATTTATGAATTCCATTATTTTTTATTCAATTCAACAAACATTTATTAAAGGCATCCTATTAGCAATGTTGTTTATTCTAGATTTCCCATTAAAATACTTGAGTTTAATTGGATTTTAATCAGAAAATTTAATGGGAACTATTCAAGATGTACTAGAATTAAATGTTAAATAGTGCAGGAATAAAAAGCAGAGAAGTCACTAAACAAATTAGATAATATATTTTTTTTAATTTCAACTAAAAATCCTTCTCATTTTGGAGACTTTTTAGCATGAGGAACTGGGATTAAAATGGGGATGGGAATTTGGGAATTCTCTGGATGTAGACCAGTAGAGAAAGACCAATATTTAGCCCAGGAAGGGAAAACACTAATGCAGAGCTAAGAAGAAATTAAGTGATCCCACTCCTCATCTGCACAAAGGAATAAAGCCAAGTGAGTTCCCTAGCCTCATGACTCCTCTAAAATATGTCTTCTAAGAAGTTTTCCCAGACTAGTCTGATATCTCCCTCTTCAATTTCATAACAATTGTTTTCTGTATAATACTTTTGATATAGCAAATGATTAGATAAACATCTACTCTCTGCAAGATACTAAAGAGGTAAAGATTTATTTTAAAGGGATGGGGTCTTTTTATCAAGAACCTTTAAGATCACTATGGAAAATTAATGATTTTTTTCAAAGATTAAGTATTTATATGAAGTAGAAGAAGATGGATCAAAGGAGATATCCAGACAAAGCCAGGCAGGAAAATTGGAGGAAGGAAAGAATACTTTCACCTGGAGTCCTAAGAATTAGACTTCACAAAGGTGTAGCAATAGAACAGAGAAAAAGAAAAAGAAAACTTCACAGAAGGGAGTAAATTTGAGAAATGGAAAATAGCCCACACAAATGCAATGAGATGGGATGCATCAGATCAAGATTAGGAAATGGTTCACTTTGAATAAAAAAACACGTTCAAGTACATTAGAGGATTAGTTATGCTACAAGCCTGTACATAAGTAGAGAGCTTAAAATGTCAGGCTAGGGATTTTATATCTTCATCCTTTGGAAATAAGGAGACACACAAGTTTTTTAGCATTGGAATGACATGTAGGGATTCCAAATTGAATCATAGAAAAATAAATGATTATACCTTTTCCAGTAGCATTGGTAATGTTAGCTTGATTAACAATCTCTGCACAAGAGGTAGAAGAATAGGGGTGGAGAAGATAATCTAAATCATGCCATGGCTGATTTTGAAAGGCAGAACCTGGTGGAGTCTCTGTTATCAGATGTTTCTAATGTTTAGCCATAAACAATTATGACCTAAAATTCACTCTGATGTTGAATAGTTTATCTCCTCCCAGATGAAGAGACTTAAGAAAGTCTATGTTCCTGCATTAGGGAGCCAGTATAAAGGAGATGAAGTGGTAAGGTGGCCCAGTCCCTGATTCCACTTGATGGTCAAGACAGGATGATTAAGAATGTCTGGACTGTCTTAATTGCAAAAACAGTTTCCTTGAAGCTATGGATAATAAGGAATCATGTTTTTCTCATGGTCACAATCTTTATTATAAACTCTATAAAAAGAAGGGATCCTTTCCATTCATTTATATTTTGCCCTATACAGCTTGACACTATACTTTTCACAAAACAGACATAGTGTTTAGAAAATGAATGAAGGGATGAAAAATTATTTATGTGACATGCCCCTTTGAGAATTAATATAGTGAATATCAAGTACTACTTCAAGAGTGTCATATAGGTTTCTTAATCATAGAATAGTGTTTGAAAGAAGAACTAAGTTGGCAGAAGAGTAGGAAGTGTGGTCTAGCTCCTCTGACAAAATTCTTCCACTTTGAATAAAAAAACACCTCCAGATACATTAGAGGATCTGCCATGCTACAAGACTGGATATAAGTAAAAAGTCAGGCAAGGGATTTTATATTTTCACCCTTTGGGCAATAGGAAGACACTGAAAATTTTCCACAAAGATCTAGAGAATGCACTAGACTGAGCCCTGATCAAGAAATTTTTGAAAATAATGAGTCACTTTTTCAGATCAATATTGGTAAATAGAGAGGTCTGTGGACACTTAGACAGGGAGTGGGAGGAGTGAGTCATTGAGAACACTCTAGTTGGTTGATGGTCTTCCTTCATAATGGAAGAGATCCAAAATGACATTGCTGAGTGATATCTTTTGACTTGCAATAAATTAAAATTTAAGTGAGGCAGAGTTGCACAAAGTAATCAGCTTCACTTTCTGTCCTAGAGGCATCAAAATCTAATGGCAAGACAAAATTCATGACAATTGGTGATGGCTCAAGATGCAGTGGATGACCTTGAACTCAAACCTAGAAAAGAGTAAATCCAAAATATCTAAAATAAAAGTTTTTTAAAAATCTCAAACTGGGCACAAGTTCACTTAGAATTTCTGGGAGAGATGAAATAAGAACTTTCATTTAAGAGCTAAAATCTGATTTTAAGAGCCAAATGAAAGATCTTGAAGAAAAATGGGGAAGTTAATGAGACTTTGGTGGGAGGGGAAGAAACTTAAGAAATAAGGAGAAGTCTGTAATACTAGGGTGAAGGGTGAGTTGTGGTCTGTCTAAAGGCCCTCCACACAGTGGAAGCAATAGCAACTACAGCAGCAGCAGCAATTTTGAGAGCTCTCAGCTCAGAGATGGTGAGAGGGTGTGAAAACTGCTAACAAAGATATTACAATGGAGTTACTATCACTGTATTCCAACTGTCTCAAAATGGCAGTTGGTGACTGGCTTCTACTCCCCCCACCAGGAATCAAGATGTCTTTGATCCTGTGTGAAAACCCCTAGGCAGAGCCAGTGACAATGGCTGCTAACCTGAGGAGTTACAACTGTCAAATGGTAACAGTTGGTCACTAAAGCTTTTCTTAAAATAGTGGTTCAGTTAAATCCTGGGGTGCCAGATGTAATGGAGAAAGGTTTGTGGATGCTAAAAGGAAACAAGATATAGGAGAGACAGCTGATGTTTAGGGTTGGATCAGAGAGAGGAGAGGGGGGTTGAAGATTTTCCCCCTTCAGCCTTCCCTCCTAAGTTATAACTGCTCTCCCAGATACACTCTTGTCCTTCCACTTCTAGAGACTAAAATGTTTCTTCTTAAGAAGATGACTCTTCCCCCTTGAAGCTATTCACTCACACTTGATTCAAATTTGGAGAAAGGATAACTACTTTAATGTCAATTAACTCAATTAGGGTAATGCAATGGAATGGCTGTCAGGGAAAAGAATGGGAAAGGAAAGTGGGGGAAAAGGAGGTCCCTTCTCTAACTAACCTCTTTTCCCTCCCTCCTCGAGTTGGGAAGGACCTCAGGTTTTGGCAGCCTAAACCCCCTGATAGTCAGATTGATTGATCCTGGGTTTGGCCTCTGGCAACAGTTCAGACCCAGTGAAACAGGGGCTGAGGTAAAGTCTGACAGAGACTTCAAACGTCTTCCCAGGTTCCTCTTTAGTAGTCTCTTCAATTGGGAAATGTTGGGGGGAAGGATATCCAGTCACTAGCATGAAAAAGGTGGGTAACCCTCAGGAGAAAGTCTTAACCAGCCCTCTCTTTCCAGCTTCTCAAAACTGAGAGACCAACTGAAATTCCAGCCAGAATCTTCTGGTTTTTCTCAACATCAGGTAATACAAAAGGAAGAATGAGGAGGGAAGAATGAGAAAAGGAAAGTTGGAAAAGGGAGTCCTAGTCTCTATCTAAACCCTTTTCCTCCCTCCTCAAGTTTGGTGGGAATTCAGGCCTTGGCAGTCCAAGTCCTCTGAGAGAAAGTCAGGTTGACTCACTCCTGGGCAATAGGAACTGAGGTAAAGTCTGCTCAGGTTTCTCTTCAGAAACCCCTGTTGAGGTGATCAGATCCACACTCTTCAGCCTGGCACTTTTCTTATGTGCCAGTCTCTATCACAACACATTGCTGGCATTGGGTACAGCTGGCCCAGACTGGCAACCCTATTGCCCAATACACAGTTCTAGGTTGCAGACCCAAGGTGAGGAGGATCACTTGTGGATTGGTCACAAGAAAACAGAGGCCCAGGTCAGAGTACCAAAGTAGAAAAGAATGCTAGCAATAGAAGAAGATAGCAGAATGGATTAGAAAACAGAATCCAACATTCAATATGTTGTTTGTGAGAGACATGCTTGCAAGTGCTGGAGCAGAATCTAATATACTTCAGTTGAACTGAAAAAAAAAAGGAATAATAGCGATCATAATCTCATACAAAGCAAAAGAAAAAACAGACCTAATTAAAAGTTATAATCAAGTAAATGACATTTTGCTAAAATGTACTATAGACAAGAAAGTAAATATAAAAAAATTTACAGCAAGTTCCTCAGATAAAGAACTTATTTCTCATATATACACTGAGTTTATAACTGAGTCAAATTTATAAAAATAAGATTTCCCCAATTGATAAATGGTCAAAGTATTTGAAGAGTTAGTTTTAAGTAGAAGAAATTAAACTTATCTACAATCATGTGAAAAAATACTCTAAATAAAAATAAATATAACTGCAAAGTAAAATAACTCTGAGGTTACCACCTATCAGAAATGACAAATACGAAAGGAAATGAGGAGAATCTGTAAGTTAGTGAAATCTAAGTACAAATTGAAGTACAATTTTCTTCATTTTTCATGCTTTTTTTGAAATATGTTTTGTATTGTTCATAGTACCTTTTATCAAGATGTAATTTAGATCTATATAATGAAATTTAGATCTAATGTAATATAATTTAGATCTAATTAATCAAGACATAAATTAGAACAATTTTTACTTTTGCATTGTCGGAGATCATGATTACTAATGGTATTTTGTTTTTTGTTTTTTGTTTTGCTTTCACTGAAGCATGATAGATTCTGCTCCAGCCCTTTTCTTTTATTCTCTGTATATTTCCTTTCTTTAAATGTGTTTCTTTAAATGTGTGGACACAGTATTGTGAGACTTTTATTTTTAATCCCTCCATTTTATTTCCCAATTACTCTTCTCTTTTTTGAGGATTTCCCCATTAACAAATGTTTGCTTCTGACTACTGTCTTTAAAAAGATAAAACAGGGAAGTTCTTGTGCCCCTAAGGGAGCTTGGACTTTCAGTAGGAGAGGGCAAAAGAAAGGAGAAAACTCCTTCCACAAAGCAGGGTTCGGGGGAGACAGCAGATGTAACGGGTTGGCTCAGAGAGAGGAGAGGGGGTTAGAAGATTTTCCCCCTTCTGCCTTTCCTCCTTAGCTAAAGCTGCTCTCCCCAATTCACTCTTGTCCCTCTTGTTCCCCCTCCACTACTCAAGACCAAAGGGTCTCCCCTTGATCCGTTCACTCACATTCAGCTTGGGGAACAGATAACTTTTAATGTTAACTCAATCAGGTAATACAAAAGGAAGAATGAGCAGGGAAGAATGAGAAAAGGAAAGTTGGAAAAGGGAGTCCTAGCTTCTATCTAAACCCTTTTCCTCCCTCCTCAACTTTGGGGGGAATTCAGGCCTTGGCAGTCCAAGTCCTCTGAGAGAAAGTCAGGTTGACTCACTCCTGGGCAATAGGAACTGAGGTAAAGTCTGCTCAGGTTTCTCTTCAGAAAGTCCCTTCAATTGGGAAGTGTTGGGGGAAAAGATTTCTAGTCACCAGCAGGAAAAGTGGGTAATCCTCAGGAGAAATTTTTTTTTCCACCTTTCCTCTTCAAATCCTCAAGACCAAAAGACCCTCACAGAGTCTCCTCTTCTCAATTCCACTCCTGGGGCCTCTCCCCCATCGAATTTATCAATTTCCATACTCTTCAACTTGGCACTTTTTCCCTAGTGACAGCCTTTGTCACACTAACACCTCCGAGAATGTCCTCCTTGTTTATCTCCCCTTTTGTATTACCCTTTCCCTCCTGCTTCCCTATGGGGTAAGATAGGTTTTTATAGTTGGCTGAGTATGGGTGTTATTCTCACATTGAATTAATTCCAATGAGGGCAAAATTCAAGCATTGCCCACCACACTCCCCATCTTCTCCTCTACTTTATTGATTCTTAGGTACCTCTTCATGTGAGATAATTTACTCCCTTTTATCTTTCTTTTTCTCTTCTCCCTGTCTGTTCTCCTATCCTTTTGATTTTTTTTTATATCAGCCCATTCTATTCCTCTTACTCTCTTCTTTTTTCTATATATACTCCTTACTATCTTAATGCTGATAAATTCTTAAATACTTTAAATATTATGAACCTTATGTGATTTGAGTATCAAATATAACTTAAGTATCTTAATTATCACCTTTGTAGATATGAATATACTCAATTCAACCAAAATGAAAACCTAGAGTTTTTTTTTATTTTTGTTTACCTTTTTCTGTTTTTCTTGTCAAATTTCTTTATTTAATTTGTTTTTAGCTATGACTTTTTTTGTCAGAAATACATAGAAGTCTTCTATTTCATTAAATATCATTTTCCCCCGATAGGTTATGTTAAGTTTCATTGGGCATATGATTCTTGATTGTAGGCCTAGATCCATTGCCTTTCAGAATATCATATTCCATGCGTCCAAGTCTTGGAGATACCAGGTATTATGTAATCCTGATTTTACTTCTATAACATTTGAATTCTTTCTTTTCTTTGGTATTAGAGTTTTAAAATTTTGGTATAATAGTCCTGGGATGTTTTATATTAAGGTCTCTTTACGGAGGTGATTACTAGATTCTTTCAATTTCTATTCCCCCCCACCCCTTGCTTGAGGATATCAAGGCAAATTTGCCTGTTGATTTCTTATAGCATGATGTCCAGTTTCTTTTTTTGATCATCCATTTCAGGTTTTCCAGTGATTCTTACTGACTCTCTTGAATGTATTTTCCAGATCAGTTTTTTCCAGTGAGATATTTTAGATTTTCTTCTATTTTTTTTCCTTCTTTTGATTTCATCTTATTGTTTCCTGATACTTTATAGAGTCATTAATGTCCATTTGCTCAATTCAGATTTTTAGAATTTTTTTTTCTTCCTTGAGCCTTTCTGTCTCTAGTTTTCACTTTTCTTCAGTAGTATTTTTGCCTCCCTTTACATTTATCCCATTCTAGTTTTTAAGGAGTTGTTTTCATCAATGTGTTGGATTTTTTTTTTTGCTTCCATTTCTACTTGGTCCATTCTATTTATCAAGTTGTTGAGTCTTTCTCTTATTTATTTTATTATTTAATTTTTAAACTATTTTTCAAGTTCTTCTAAGAGGTCTTTGGAGGATGACATTCTTTCTCATTTTCCTTTAAGATTTCACTTATTTCTTCTTTTTGTTGTTGTCCTTTTCTAAGTTTATATTTTGATCTTCACTGTCACTAAAGTAACTTTTTAAAGTTAGGTTTTTTTCTTTTTTTTTTGGCTCCTGTTTTTAGTTATTATCCCCTTCTGCCCCTTGTTACCTTGTCTACCTGCTGCAGTTCTTCTCTGCTCCTGGAGTAGATTGCTATTCCAAGTTTGCAAAGTAGCCTTCCCTGGTGCTTGGGGTAGGTCTGGATAGCTTTGTGTTCCTCAGTATGGACCTCCAGAAGGTGGACCTGATGACTTTTGAAGGCTTATTGGAGTTTTTTCTAGCTACATTCCAATTCCTCTGTGCTTTCATTGCCTCAAGCCATGTAGAAGCAGGTAGGAGTAGAATTTGGCATCTCCTCCATTCTGTTATATCATTGCCTCTGGATATTTGGTAGGAAGCACAGAATCTTCTGTTTTGTTGCCTCAGACTACTAGGCAATTCCTCTCCCCACCCTCTGCTAGTTTTGCAAATTCAGGCCATGTGGCAGCTCCTATGACTGTTCTTCACTCTACTTTTTTGTTAGCTCAGGTCAAGTAGAAGCTTGAGTTGAGCTGCTACTCATGTGCTGTTTCATTATATCAGGCCACTTGACAGTGAGTAGATTTGTGCTCCTATGCACTCTGCAAGCTCCTCTAGATTAGAAAATACTGGGATACTTTCCTCTTTCACTCCAGTGAGATGTGTCCTTCCTGCTTTCCTTTATTATGGGACACTTCATTTCTTTTTTTGTATGTGAAGGTTTTGGCCAAACTGAGCTTCCCTTGCTCTGCCATCTTAGCTCCCAGCATGCCCTATAATAAATCCCAAGAATATAACACACAGATTCCAGAGCTCCAAGGTCAAATATTACAAGAAAATATCGCAAGCAGACAGAAAGAAATAATTCAAATAGTGTGGAAGAAAATAGTGTGGAAGCAGTGTCAATATCATGCAAGATTTACCAGCTTCTACCTTAAAGTAAGAGAAGTCTTAAAATATGATATTCTGGAAGGTAAAAGAGCCATGTTTATAATAAAGAGTAACCTATCCAGCAAAGTTGAGTATAATATTTCAGGGGAAAATTGTTAGACTCAAACATTTGTGATAAAAAAAAATTGAATAGAAAAATTAAAATATAAGACTCAAGAGATACATAAAAAGTAAACATGAAAAAGAAATCATAAGGAAGTCAATAAGGTTTAAATGTTTATATTCCTATATGGAAATATAATCATTGTAACTCCTCAGAATTTATTCCATTATGAGGGCAGTTAAAAGTATACCAAAAAAAAATGGGTGTGAATTGACTATGATGATTTACAAAATAAAATTAAGGGGTGAGAAACAAGGATGTACTGGGAGAAAGAAGGAAATGAGAGGAAGAACAGGGGAAATTATCTCACAAAAAAATGTCATATTGGGAAGAGCTATTCTATTGGAAAGGAAGATGGAGTGTGGGCAACACTTGAACCTTTACTTTCATTCAATTGGTTAAAAGAGAAAATAACATGCATATTAAGTTGGTTATAGAAATTTATTTTCCCTACAGGAAAGTATTTAGGGGAAAGGATAAGAGAGGAGAAGGGGTATTGATTAAAAGTAGGATGGATTAAAGGAGTTAGTGGTCAAAAGCAAAGTAGACTTTTGAGGAGCTACAGTCTAAAATACAAATGAAAAGCTGGGGAAAATAGGATGGAGAGAAATATGCTGTTACTAATCATAACTGTGAATGTGAGTAAGATGAACTCACTTATAAAGAGTTAATAGATAGCAGAATGGATTAAAAACCAGAATCAAACAATAATATATATATATATATATATATATATATATATATATATATATATATATATTTTAAACCACTTGAAACATAGAGAGACATGAAAAGTAAAAATAAGGGAATGGAAAAATAGAAGTCAGGTATAGCAATGATGATCATGATAAAACTAAAGCAAAATAGACATAATTAAAAAGAGGAAAGCAAGCAAACTACATTTTATTGAAAGGTTCAACAGAAAATGAAATAATATCACTACTAAACATAAATGCACCCAATGGTAATAAACTGTATCCAAATTTTTAAAGGAAAAGAAAAGAGTGACATGAAAATATCATGAAATTATTCAAGTAATGAACTTCAGTGTTCTTCTCAGAAGCAGATAAATCTAATCATAAAATAAACAAGAAATAAGTTAAGGAAATTAATAGAATTTTTTAAAGTATATATGCTAAACCTCTGCAAAAAATGAAAGAGAATAGAAGGGAATATACATTTTTTCATACTCAAGAAAGTTTTAATATATTCACAAAAATTGATTCCAAGAAGTAGAAATGCCAAATGCATCTCTTTCAGACCATTATGCAATAAAATTGTATTCAACTAAGGGTCATGTAAATATTGATTAAAAATTAATTGGAGTTGGCAGCTGGAAGGCTCAATGGATTGAGATGTAGGGTGGAGGTTCTGGGTTCAAATCTATAATCAGACACTTCCAAGCTCAGTGATTCTGGGAAAATCTCTTAACTACATTGCCAAGCCCTTACTACTCTTCTGTCTTGGAACTAATACATAGTATTGATTCTAATATGGAAGGAAAAGGTTTTTAAACATTAACTGGAAACTAAATAATCTAATCCTAAAAAGTAGTTGGTCAAAGAACAAATCATGAAAAAAATCAATAATTTCATTGAGAAAGACACCAATAAGATAATATACCTAAGTTTGTGACACACCAAAGTAGTACTTAGGGGAAATTATATCTAAAAATGATTATTTCAATAAAATAGAGAAAGAACAGATCTGTTATCTTGGTTTACAACTAAGAAATAGGAAGAAAATATCCAATTAAACATTAAAATCGAAACCCTGAAAATCAAGGGAGACATAGTAACAAAAATATTAAACTGAAGGATGAAAGTGGGAACTGATTTAAAAAAAGAAAATAGACAAGCTATTGGTTAACTTCATTTTTAAAAGTAAAAAAAAAACAATTTTCAACTATCAAAAAAGAAAAGGTTGAGTGAAATTAAAAGCAATTATTAGAAGCTATTTTGTTCAATTATATGCTAATAAATCTGGCAACATAAGTGAAAGAGATTATTATTTACAAAAATATGACTTATTCAGATAAATAGAAAAGAGATTACTTAATCTTATTTTAGAAAAAGAAATTGAACAAGTCATCAGAGTTCTCTAAGAAAAAAATCTCAAAGACCAGATAGATTAATAAGTGAATTCTACCAAACATTTAAATAATAATTTCTAATACTATATAATCTACTTGAAAAAATAGGTTAAAAAAAAGAGTCCTACAAAATTTCTTTTGCAATAGAAATGTGGTGTTGATACATAAACAGAAAGAGCAAAAGCAGAGGAGGAAAACTCAATTTCTCCAATGAATATTGGTGTAAACACTTTAAATAAATACTAGCAAGATTACAACAATCACAAAGGATTTATACTATCACCAGATAAGATTTATACTAGGCATACAGGACTGGTTCAATATTTAGGAAAATTCTTAACATAAGTAATTATATAAATAAAAAAAACAACAGAAACCACATGATTATCTCAATAGATGCAAAAAAAAAAGTTTCCTATTAAAAACACTAGAAAGCAGGAATAAATGGAGCATTCCTTCAAATGATAAGTAGTATATATCTAAAATCATCAACAAGTATTATCTATAATGGGAAAAATTAGAAGCCTTTTCAATAAGATCAGGAGTAAAACAAAGATATCTTTTTATGACCATTATTCAGTATTTTCTAGAAAATACTAGCTATGGCAATAAGACAAGCAAAAGAAACTGAAGAATTAAAATAGTCAGAAAGCAAACTCTTTGCAAATGATATGATAGAATACTTAGAGAATCCTGGAAACATAACAAAAAATTGTTTTAGCAACATTGTAAGATATAAAAATAAATATACATAAATCAAGATTTTTATATATTATCCAAAGTCCAGCAGGAAGAGATAGAAAGGAAACTTCCATTTAAAATAATTTTAGAAAATATAAAGTAATTAAGAGAATACCTCTCAAGACAAAACCAAGAACTATATGAACACAGTTTACACAGAAATACACAGTTTACACAGTTTACACACAAATAAAGTCAGATTTATACAATTGAAAAAATATTCATTAGTTCTGGGTAGGCTAAGCCAATATAATATAAATGATAATCCTATCTATATTAATTTATATATTCAATGCCAAATTAATCAAATTACCAAAAATATTTTTATTTATTTTATATTTATTTTTATAATATTTGTTTATGTTTATATTATTTTCTATAGAGCTGGAAAAATAATATCAAAATTCATCTAGAAGAGAAAATCATCATGAATATTAAAGGAATAATTTTTAAATTTGAAGGAAAATCACTGAGCTCTATCATATCTGAAATTGTATTACAAAGCAGTGATCATAAAAAATAATCTGGTACTGGCTAAGAAATAGAGTGGTGAGTCAATGAGATAGATTAGGAATACCATATACAATAATAAATGACCAAACTAATCTAGCTTTGGGAAACGCAAAGATCCAAGATTTGAGGACAAGAAATCCCTATTTGACAAAAAATTCTGGGAAAACTGGAAATATTTTTGCAGAAACTAGGCATAGACCTATATCTTACAATGGATACTGAGATTAGGTCAAAATAGGAACATGATTTAGACATAAAGGGTGATGCTGTAAGCAAACTAAGAGAACATGGAATACTTCACCTTTCAAATTTATGAATAAGGGAACAATTTATGAACAAACAAGAGATAGAGAGTATAATTTAATATTAAACAGATAGTTTTAATTATATAAAACTAAAAAGGTTGTCTTCAAGCAAGACCAAGATTAGAAGGAAATCAGGAAATTTGGAGGAGGAGAATTTACATTGTCTTTTTATTAAGAAGACATCATTTATTAAATATATGGAGAATTGAGTCTAATAATAAGTCATTCCCCAATTGATAAATGGTCAAATATGTGAAGAGGCAGTTTTTAGAAGAAGAAATCAAAGCTATCTATATTCATATGAAAAATTGTTCTAAATCACTTTTGCTTAGAGAAGTACTGGCTATTATGACAGAAAAAGCAAAATGAGAAATGCTTGAGTGGATGTGAAAAAATTGGGACATTATTGCACTGCTGATAGAGTTGTGAACTACTTCTAGAATTCTGGAGAATAAACTGGAACTAAGCCCAAAAGCTATAATACATTACATTAAAAAAAAAAAACTGTATTAAACCTTAAATCTTATTATTAGCCATACACTTTGAGCCAGCAGTACCACTCCTAGGTCTGCACTCAAAAGAGATTAAAGAAAAAGGAAAAAGACCTATTTGTACAAAAATATTTATAGTCTCTCTTTTTGTGGTGGCAACAATTTGGAAATTGAGGAAATTTATCACTATTAAGGAATGGCTTAAGAAGCAACATATAATAGTGATCAGATATTTTTGTGCTATAAAAAATGATGAACATAATTCCTTTAGAAATACCTGTGAAGATTTAAATGATTTGATGCAAAATGAAATGAGAAGAACCAGGTGAACATTATACAAAATAACATTAATACTTTATGATAATCAACTATAAATGACGGCTATCCTTAGCGACACAATCATTTAGACAATTCTGAAAGACATGATAAAAAAAATGCTATCCCCTTCCTGTGAACCTTAAAAATTTCCCAGACCCTACTTCATAAGATTGGATTAAGACCATTCCCCATTTGGGCAGTGAACTCTACTTAGATCAGGAATGTGAGAATTCTACTTCACCTACTTAAGTCTGCCCTAGGGGAAGATAAAGTGGTAAACTCTTTTCTGAACAATGAAAAGTACTTAAACCCATACTTATAATAAGGCAAAAAGTTCTTAAGCTAAGTACCTATAAAGGTCAGGCAACTTGTGAATTTACAAGGAACAAACAGCTGAGAAACTTACTCAGAGCTTTCCTGGATCGAATTACTCAAAAATTTACACCTTCTTAGGTGTGGACTAAGAATGGTCTGTCCTTTGAAAAATGTCTACTGTGATTGGTAGATGGAAGAACTTAGGGAAGGTGACATAGGAGAAAATTCCCTATATAAGGAAATGACAGTCTCCTAAAAAAAAAAAGAACAGGCTCTAAGGAGGCTTTTGGGAGAGAGCTCTGGAAACAGGCTCTTGGGACAGTCTCTGGCTGGAACTCCCTTTGAGGACGACTCTGGCTGGAACTCCCTCTGAGGAGACTCTGTCTCTCTCGAGTGTCTTGAGGACAGTCAGCTGGGAAAGGCTGCCTTGAAGGGTCTCTGTCGGGATTCTCTTGGAGACATTCGGATTCACAGTCAGATTCAGATTCAGGATTGAGCTGGTGAAGTCAGTTGAGATGAAGCTGGTTTGGTGTCACTAGAATCCTTGCTTGGACAGATCTTGTGGTGAGTGATTAAGGACTGACTGATCTCTCTTAAAGACTCAGATCTAGGCCATGTTGACTTAAGGCCCTTCATACTTATTCCTTTATTACTCTTTCTCTCTTTCTTTAAATTCCTCATTGTATTAATTAATTAAAATCTCTATAAAACCCAGCTGACTTGGGCATATATTAATAATTGGGAATATATTCCCTGGCGACCACCTTATATTTGATTTATAGACAAAACACTGTAGTGAAAATATATTTCCTACGGTCACAACTTACTCATCCACTCTTTATCTACTACAATTTAAGTCTTCCACTATTTTAATCACTACAGTTTATGACACCCAACCATTTTAACTATAACACTCCCTAGAAAGATGAATGAAGATTGAAGCACTTTTTCAATTTTATTGTTTTTTATTTTATTATTTTGGTCTCATTTTCTTTAGCAACATCCTGCTCTGGAAATGTTTTACATAACTACATATGTAAAATCTGTATCAAATATAATATAGTTATTCTCAGTGTAAAATTTAAAATTATATCTCAAATAATAAAAATATTATATTTTAGGAGGTTTATTAAATGATCATTAGAAATCAAGGAATAAAGAGGATACAAAATTAAAACCATGTGCCCAAGGCTGGTTAGCCATTTAAAAAATCCTCACTCACCACCATCCCTGCTGATTCTACATCATGCCAAAAAGAGAGGAGGAGCCTCAACGTCCACTCCTTTTATCCTCTGTCTACAGGAAGTACATAATGACAGGAAGTCAGTGGGCTTTTGGGATATGTAGTTCTTTTTTAGGGTAACAGATTTTCAATTATATATCAGTACACAGAAGAGTAATACATTATTGGTGTTTAGTAAATAGTTTATTCATTATCATATACTCACCACACACACATACACACACATATATAGACACATGCACCCTATAAAGCTTTCATATACCCATATCACTGTCTGGGTGTATATAATGCATATGCACATACATATACATAAACACATGCATGGACTGAATCTTTACTAACACTGCCATGATGACCTCTTTCTAAGTTACATTTCCTTTTTAATGAGATACATAACAACTTCTTTCACCAACTGCTTTCCAGGCTCAATACTCTACAACAGGGGATGGGACAGACAGAAAGTTTCAGCCTGCAATTTACAAGAGGTCGCCCTAGTAGCCCACTCCCATAACATATGGACAGAGGAGACCAAACAAGTTATATACCCAAAATTCAGTTTAATTCAATTTAGTGCAACACGCATTTATAAAACCTAAACCTATTTTGAAAACTATACACTATTTCACCAGAAACAGAATTATAGTACCAAGCCTTTCAGTTTCCTGCATAGGCCCTTAGCTTGAAAAGTAAGACTAAACCATTAGGATGTGGGATGGGCAAAATGGGAATCATGGGGGCTCATTTCCATTGGCTAAAAATGGGGCATGTAAGCCACTACAATAAAAATAAATAAATAAGAATCTCAAAGTTTTAATGCATCAGGCTAATTCAGGAAAGATAGTATTAATACCTTAGGGGATGTCATATATTTATTTTCTTTTCTGAATCATTTTTATTATTATTCTGAAGTTTAATGCCAAAAAAAAAATCATTTAAATGTATGTATTTAATGTATTTAAAACAACCACTTAAATGTGCATAGAGGAATAGAAAAAGAGGACGACAGTACATGAAAATTCAGGTCTCAGATATAACTAACTTTTAAAATATATAATATCTCCAGGCTATAACTTCCAAAGCTGTCTTGCTTGTCTGCCTTTCTACTGTTCTTTTCTCTTTGTTTAAAACAATGATACCTTAAGAATCTTCTTTTTTTCTCCCTTTTATCCCTTTTCTTTCTCTTGAATTTATTATTTTACTCTTTGACATAATTCATTTTCTCATGTTGTCTTATATGTGGTAATAAATATAAAGAAAACAAAGATTGGGAGAGCGGTTGAGATAGACCAAGCAAACACAGAAGGAGGTTTTTGCTAGATAACATACTCTTGCAGATATTGAATGATCATATTTCAGTATCTGAAAAACCAAAATGCTAGCTGCTTGACTAACTACTAGAAATCCATAGTGAGCATAAATGGATTATATCATATTATCAGTAAACATTTCTGTCTAAGAATGCATATAGAAGATATCAAAGAGAAAAGGAGGTAGACTGGACCCATATTGACAGCAAAGAATAGCATTAGATCTAATGTATTGCTTTTGTAGCCACCTAATATCAAGATACCTAAAGAAAGGTATCCTTGGAGGACCCTTATAAAGGATATGTAGGAGTTCATGATCTAGAGACCTGCAGAATAAGTTACACATAGGTAACAATTTGCATACTAGAAGGAACATTTCCATCAATAAATCCACAGATCTGTGGAACCATGAAGGATCCTTGATATGGACTATTTTGGAGCTGAAATTTTGAGAGGTTTGTGAGCTTCTCTAAATTATTCGCATTATTCCCTCCCTCCATCTCTCCCTCTGCCTCTCTGTTTCTCTCCATGAGTTTTTGTGTTTATAATCTTTATATATCTATATTTAAATATGGCTATAGATACAGCTAGAGACAAATACAGATAGAACTATATACACACACACTTCCATATAGGAACACAGAAATAAATATAGAAATATGCTTTCACTCATTCATGTGTAATATATATTAAACATGTACATGCATACATATACACATGTACTTATAACAACACAGTATTGGTCACCTATTTAATTTACATAATCTGATATTAATATATAATTATGTAAAGATTCCCAAAAGTCTCACTGCAGTTGTAAGGCTTTTGGGATACCAAGTATACATATAATTATGTGTGTACATATACACCTATGTATGTATCTGTATACATGTATATTGTGTGACATAAGTATATTTTTACATATGAGTGATGTATACATGGATATTTATTTATTTTTTTCTTTTAAACCAGATATATAATTTTATTGATAAAGAGAACTCCTTGAAAAGGAAATTTCCTGTAGCAAAGGAGATTTCTGGAATCTCCTGCACTGGTTCTTCTACTATTAATCTTGGAGAGGTTCCAGTCCTTATGACTATGAGATTGGCTCTCTATGCATTAAGCTACAGTGTGTGTGTGTGTGTGTGTGTGTGTGTGTGCACGCACGTGCATGCATGCTTGATTTTATATGTTTACCTATTCTTCTCAAAATACACTCTTAACACATTATGGAAATAGATTTGAGGTCAGGAGATATTTTATATTAGTATTGAGACCGAGTCTACCAACTCATTTTACACAGGCAACCAAATGCCCTTAACATAATAACTTTTGACTGTTACTGCCATTTGTTAGATCTAAATCAATCTCCGGGAAATGAAAGTCCTTATTTTCTTTTACCCATTTCTAAAGTTGCGCAGACCTTTTCTACTTTATGTATTCATATGAAATGTGATATATGTTATTTGATTATTTTAACTGCTGAAGTTATATTCTCAAAGAATTGATAAAAAAAAAAACATTTATCAAATCTCCAAATCTTTTGAAAGAGAATGATTGGCATTCATGTCCATTATGAGGAAGAACCACATAATTTAAAGATATACAACATAACTAAAATGAAACTTTTCTAAATGCAAAAGAATTTCTTTTCACTATGCAACCTACTCCTTGGTGTGCAAATTTGCTACACCTGAACTACATTTATCCAGCATCCTTTTAAATTACATCCTCATTTTATGTACTTGGGAGATAAATTTGGCTGAGACTCACACTGTGGGGCTCTTTTTTTGAGCTTGTGCTTCGGTAAAGCACAGCAGGTGTGGGTCTTTAGATATGCACTCTGCTCACTTGGCTGCATTAAACCCTTTCCCTCTTATTTTGTTGTTATTAAACCCTACGTATTTAAAATACTTGGATTTTATTCAGTTTTACTCTCACACTGTCAATAAGTCAAGCATTTGTTTAAACTCCGTCAACTCTCTTAGCCCTTCAATCCTAAATTAAGTCCTAAACTGCTTGACATGAAGATTCATAAATCTAACCTGACTTCATACCATCATATTTATCAAGCATCCTTCCTCCTACTCTGGAAGAAACAAAGCTACAAAGTAGCAAAAGAGGTGTGTCTATGACATATCAGAAAGGATGCTGGGAAGGATGCTAGTGGTCCCAAGACTTCATCGGTACTGCAAGGCTATGTAGTGAAAGGAAAGAATAAGGAGGTAGCAAGTATAGATAGCTTTTCCAAAGAGGTTAGTTCAGAAAGGGGAAGAGATGTCTGCTGGTCAGGCTGTCAGCTGATAGTGAAAGTGATGTACATCTTTTTTTGAAGGCAACAATTGGAGCATGCTTGAAGGCAGAAAGGAAGGAAGCGATAGCTATGGAAAGGCCAAAGAGTGGATGAAAGAACAGAGAGGGAAAAGGAGGGGAGGTTGCTTCCCTGGATCAGTAGAGTGAGGCCAGACTAGAAGCAGAGTTGGTAGTTTGGGCACATGTCTGATATTGGTGGTGTTGAGGTTGATGGGCCACTGATGCAGCACAATACAATACAATGCAATACAGTGCAAATCTTCCCTATATATAAATATGCATTTATTTCATAACTATAATAGGCAGGCAAAATGATACAAGCTTCAATACCTAACTGAGTCCATTCACAGCCTGAATTCTATTCCATTCATGTGATCACAGTTGGAGATGCTGCTTTTCAGTTTCTGTTGTTTTTTTTTAACTGAATAGAAACTCTGAATAGATAAGAATGCCACACCTAGGGATGACGGCATGATGAGTGTAACCACTAACCCTATCCCTATTCTGAATAAGACTATCTGAACATTTACAATGTACTATCTCCTCCCTAGGAAAATAGATGCTGGTATTTGAGTGATCAAATTGACTGTAGAGGGAGGATAGTGACTGGTGACATCTTATAATTTAACAAAACTATCCAGAGAAAAGCAAAATATCATCCTGTGAGGTCCCCCGCCTCCATAAAGGAAATAAATAATGGAAGGAGACAAATATCTGTGCAAATGAAATAATACACTCTGAAAATAAATGACTAAAAATCCCTGAATCTACACTGGATATAATTGGCTGTTGTTATTATTGTTTGGAAACAAGCAAGGCTCATGTCCCAAACTCTCATTTTTCAGACTATATTAACGCAGTATTTACTATTAAAAACTAAAGATAAATTATTTTATCAGATTACTTCTTAATATGACAGCACTCTGTAGAGCCCCTTTGGAAACTGACAAAAGACTGGACCAAAACAATATGGTACTAAGAGACAGTAGGGTAGATCAATGGGATACACTAGGGGTAAATGACCTCAACAAGCTAGTGTTCAATAAAACCAAAGATTCTATCTTTGGGGACTAGAACTCACTATTTGACAAAAACTGTTGGGAAAATTAGAAAACAGTATGGGAAAAATTAGGTTTAGATCAACATCTTATACTCTATACCAAGATAAGTTCAAAATGGATAAAGGACTTAAATATAGTAAAATCATAAATAAATTAGGTGAACATAGAATAGTATACCTATCAGATCTATGGGAAAGTAAGGAATTTAAGACCAAGCAAGAGATAAAGAACATTACAAAATATAAAATGAATGACTTTGATCGTATCAAATTAAAAAGGTTTTATACAAACAAAACCAATGCAACCAAAATTAGAAGGAAAGCAACAAACTGGGAAAACACTTTTATAACAAAACTCTCTAACAAAGGTTTAGTTTCCTAAGTATATAAGGAACTAAGTCAAATTTACAAAAAGTCAAGCCATTCCTCAATTGACAAATGGTCAAGGGATCTGAATAGGCAGTTTTCAGATGAAGAAATAAAAATATCAATAATCACATGAAAAAGTATTCTAAACTCTCTAAGGTACCACCTCATACCTAGCAGATTGGACAATAGGACAGCAAAGGAAAGTGATAAAGGTTGGAGTGGATGTGGCAAAATTGGGACATTAATGCATTGCTGGTGGGGTTGTGAATTGGTCCAAACATTCTGGAAGGCATTTTGGAACTTGTGCAAAGTGTGCTAAAAGACTGTTTGCCCTTTGATCCAACCATAGCGTTGCTGGGTTTGTACTCTAAAGACATAATAAGGAAAAAGACTTGTATGAAAATATTTATAGCCTTACTCTTTGTAGTGGCAAAAAAACTGGAAAATGTGAGGGTGTCCATCAATTGGGGCATGGCTGAATAAATTGTTGTATCTGATGGTGATAAAATATTATTGTGTTGAAAGGAATGATGAACTAGAGGATTTCTATGTGTACTGGAAAGACCTCCAGTAATTGAAGCAAAAGAAGCAGAACCAGGAGAACATTGTACACAAAGACTGATACCCTGTGGCACAATCCAATGTAACAGACTTTTCTACTAGTAACAATGCAACAATCCAGGACAATCCAGAGGAACTTATGAGAAAGAAGGCTACCCACATCCAGAGAAAGAACTATGGGAGTGGAAATGCAGAAGAAAAACATTTGATCAATCATGTGGTTCAATGGGGATATGATTAGGGTTTTGATGTTAAAAGATCCCTCTACTGCAAATATGAATAACATGGAAATAGGTTTTGAAAAATGTTACATGTATAACCCAGTGGAATTGCTTGTCAGTTCTGGAAGGGGGGAAGGAAGAGGGATGGGAAAAATCATGAATCATGTAACCATGGAAAAATATTCTAAATAAATAAAATAAAATAATATAAATAAAAAAGATTGGACAATGAGTTGTAATAGACCTAACTTCTACATAGAGTCAAGGAGCACTTGGAAAGGAAATGCTGGGAGACAGCTGAAGAGCAATACAAGGGAATATGGGAAGACTGGGAAAACAAATAAACCCTACTTCTCCTGTTTCTCCTGGGTCTAATTGGGTTTATCTTATCCTTTGAACCATCAATTCCTTGTTCATTGATTCCCAACTTGTATAATCTTTTGTTATTATTGCATTTCAGTTTCTGTCTTTTCCTGATCCCATTTGTAGTTTTTTTTAGCAAAGATATTGAAGGCTGCCAATTTCTTCTCCAGCTCATTTTATGGAGGAAGAAACTGAGGCAAACAAAGTAAAGTGATTTGCCCAGGGTTACATGGCCAGTAAGAGTCTAAGGCTGGATTTGAACTCAAGATGAGTCTTTCTAACTCCAGACATGGTGCTCTATCTATTGTGTGACCTAGCTGTCCTGCATGTCAGATAGCCTGCAGCAAAATTCCCAACTATCTTTCTAAGAATTAACATGGAGCAGATTCTCTGCAATCTGTGTTTTCAGTCTACTGGATTAGAAGTACAAACAAAACTTGCAGAAAACTTACTCTCCCTTATTGTGACTGCTTAATAAAATATCTCATGAACCAGCATTTTCCAGAGACCACTTGCCTTCCAAATTTTGTCATACAGCCTGATAAATCATACCAATCTGAGCTTTCCCTCCTACTCATGCCCTTTCCCTCTATAAACCATCACATTCCATTAAAAAAACAAACACATCAGAATGGTAACTACCACATGCAATTGCTTCACTAGCCTCTGAAAACGTAATTCCTTTAACTTGTATTCAATCCATATTTCACTTTCTCCCACTGAATGCTTGCTCCATTTTATTTTTCCACCAATACTAAAGCCAAGTGACCTCTAAAACCTCATCCCTAGACTTTTTCTGAGCATGCCATGATTGTGGATTAATTTTGTTCTTAGAAAACTTAATTTATGTCTATCAACATTAAACTTCATTTCAGTTTTGTAATACACAATTCCACAGGGAAATTCAGGTCTCTCAGGATAGCTGTTGTTCTTGCTCCTAAATTGTTTTCTCTTTGGGTAGGGTATAATCAGCTCTGATAGCTTTATTGTTGGGAGAATTGCCAATAGAGACAACAAACATCCCTTAGCATTTCAGATAAGTTGAAAATTCAAGTGTTGTTGATTAATTCAATGAAAAAGAGGCTAAACTCCAAAATTATGAATAGGCTTGGGAGCCCTTTTCTTTGTTTGAGAACTTAATTCAAATAAGTATTTATTGAGTACATAACAGGCCCAATATAAGATGTGATCTTTGGCCTCAATATTTTCTCACTCTATAAGATTCTGCTCTCTCTGTCTGTCTCTTTCTGTGTATCTGTCTCTATTTCTTTTTCTGTGTTTTTCTCCTTTCCATCTCTTTTTGCATATAGAAATATATAGACAGGATATATAGTTACATGTATATTACATATGTTCATAGAAAGCCACATAGAGATATAAATATATTTATCCTTGCTGAATTAATATGTACATTTTAAAATTGTATATATAAATCTGCATTGTATGTTAATATACCTATTTTGTCATTTTCAGTTAACACATCATTTCCTTCTACTTGTTTTGTATACATATCTTAGGGGGAAAACTAACATGATGCTCTCTGTCTGGGTTGGGATGGCAGGTTGGACTGGTAGGCCTCACACCTTTTCCTGAGATGAAACACAATCTGACTATTTTTTTCTTAATAAATAAAAGGGTTTATTTGACAGGATTTAAACAGGGAAAGGAAGGAGGGCCAAGGAGAAATTTCCTATCTCTAGGTTTTCTAATTCTCCTCCCTCCATCTAATAGACTCACATGAGTCTTTTCTTCTTGAAGCTATCTAATACCCTTCTCTCTCTCTGTCTATTAATCCAAAAATTCCCTATCTAGCTTTTCTCCAAAATAGTGTTGGTATAGAAATGTAGTTCAGGGTGCTTTGAAAGGGTGATGACAGAGTGGTAAAGTCTCCCTTAAGGGCTCCAACCAAGAGGCTGTAGACTCCCTTGATAACAGACAGGTATTATCTTCTCAGCTTGACTTCTCCTCAGTAAGGCGGAAACTGGAACTCAGGAACACAGGTGGCAGGAACAGATGAAATCCTTTGTAGACCAAATGGATGATGAGGGGAAACTCAGAGGTAGGGTCTAAGGGCTTCCCACAGAAAGTCAGTTAGTCTCCCTGACAGGAAGTGATCTCTATCAGCTCAGGAGAGACAGGAACCAAAGAGAGCTCCCTCCAGTACTCTGGTCCTCTTTATACAAATCCCTGATACTCCTTGGAACATTGTCCTTGTGTTCCATGCCTGAGCTAAATTGGATTGCAAAAGCAAGCCTCTGTCTTTGCAAACTTCTTCCTTCTTTTCTATATTTTAATACTACTCTATATTTATCTTGTGGATTCTGATTTATATATGTTATCCCACTACCTGAAATGTAAGTCCCTTCAAGTAAAGAGGGACCAGTTTTGCTTTTTTTTTTCTTTATATCTCTAGCACTTAGCACAGTGACCAAAACATAGTAAGTATGACTTTTTTGATTGGTGAATTAATTGAACATTTCTTGGCTTGGATTTTAACTTGAGTTCCAAAAAAGTGATCTGACTCCAATTCCCCTTCTAAAAAATTTTAGTGGCTGAATATTTTAAATATACTATCAGCAATTATATAGACTCAATTTTGATGAGCTTCAATTTCCTCAATTCAATTTTTTTTTACTTTTAATCATGTTGTTAACTCGGAAATAACAGAACTACCAAAGTAGTCAGAAAAAACACTCTTTAATCGGGAAAGGGATAAGTCCAGTATTTGGCCCTTTACTCAGAGTCTGGCACCAAAACTTTTACAGGGTCCTGGACTCTGGGGACATTAACACTGGGAGTGTTGCCTTGCTAGATTAGGACTCCAAGGAGCCATTAAAATTGGGAATAATTTTCTAAGGGAACACCGGGACTAAAGATGAGAGGGATAGTTGATTGACTTTACAATGGTAACAAAGGAAAATGAGGAGTCCCAGACAGGAATAACAATGAGGGGCTGACACTTTACAATGGACACAAAAGGGAAAGGTCCAGCCAAGGGCTGGGCTACCTAGGTAAAGAACTTTGGCCTAAGGGGAGAAACCATTGGGACAAAAGAGATACTTAACACCCAATGGGATTAGCCATCCTCCCTTTAACAACTTTAACGTCTATTGTTAGTCTGAGATTCCTGAAGTTGGACCTTTCCCTCAGGAAGAAACTCTACAGAGATAAGTTCAAACCTAGAGCTTTCACCTTTAAGCTAAATAAACTGGGGATCATTAAATCTTTCTAGGATACAAGTTTGGGGGCTTCTAGATTCCAGTTGACAATGTAATTCCTTAAACAGTTTGTCAGGTTTAAAGAATATATCATAAGTGGCCAGTGTAAAAGTTAAAATTAAATCTCAATATCATATTTTAAGAGATTTATTAATGATCATTAGAAATCAAGGAATAAAGAAGATACAAAATAAAAACCATGGGCCCATGGCTGGTTAGCCATTTTTTAGTCAACCCCACTAACCACCATCAATGCTGATTGTACATCAGAGAGAGGGAGCCTCGAAAGCCCATGCCCTTTATCCCCTGTCTACAGGAAGTATGTAATGACAGGAAGTCAGTGGACTCTTGGGATATGTAGTTCTTTTTTAAGATAACAGATTTTCAATCATACACCAACCTCCTAGTATAGCAAAGGATAACAAGTTCTGGATTGGTTGTTATCTGTACTATTGATGAAAGGACTTCCAATAACAAAAAGAATAATGATAATAACTGGAACTTCTATGATCCCTCAAGATCTTATTTTGGTCTATAGGATCATGGGTCTAGGCTTATCTTCTTTCATTATGTTTCAAGATATCTTGATATTATTTGGTTAGGCTTGATATTACTAATTTTAGAGATTATGATAAATTTTATTTCCCTGGAAAACTTTGATGCTTCTAGGCAAAACAATGGAAAACTACTGATCAATTTATAGTCAATTACATCTGAATATTTTATTTCCCAAAACATTTCTCTTCCTCACTTGTTTTTGGAATTTTTGTTGTTGTTGTTTCAGCTTGTGTGTAAATTGCAGAGCATCACACTCTTGCTCCTCCTTCCTGAGCAGCTGGCATTGGATGCATGGGGGATGGAGCCCAGCAGATTCATGGTCCAAAGGCCTCACTGGCAGTTTTTGTTGCCAGACAGTTGGCTTGGGGTCCCAGTTTGAGGGTGGGAAGATTTGCCCTTGAAGTGCTGGAAGGCAATGGAGACCTGGCAGGACATGTTTTTTTGCACAATTCCCCTTTTCTCCATAACACCACTTCCTGCTTTTTAAAGTACCATTGATCCTCTTCATCAATCAGCACTATAGGAGGTAATATAGCATAGAGAAATTTTTATTGATATCCTTCATGGTAAGAAATCATACCCAACCATTAAGAGAAATATTGGTATGGATCCCCTGCTCCACAGGTACTCCATCCATGATCTCATACTTGGCCATTGTCCCATTCTTGGGGCAAATATTAGGGACTCTCTCTCAGGCATGTTGAATCTGACCTACTTTATCTTGTATATCATAACTTTTTCCAACGTTTTATACTTTTATTAATCTTCTAACTTCATATTTCAGTTTTTAATTAATTTTTATCACCTTTATTTAACTTTATTCTTTATTCTTAAGAAATTATGAATAGTTCTGCTATGGTCAGCTAAAAAAATGACTTTGGTACTCTATGTGTCTTGTGAATTTCAAAACTACTCAACCCTATTCAGACCATTCTTTAGAAGATGGGACTTAGCTATTTCCTGATCTATAACAATAGAGATACTTCGAATAACAGAATCAGGTCTTGGAAACTATAATCTCCACCCTACTCAGGATAACAAGATAAGGAAGGGCTGCAGCAAAACTGAAGATTTAATTCTTTGAGAATATGGTCTTCACCAGACATGTGCAAAAAGGACAGACCTCTGGGCAGTCCTAGGTTAAGCTAGAGCCACCATTGGCACAGGTGAGACATCGGAAGTGAGGTAGAGGACAGATCAGGAGTTCTGGGGATTTCCTGTGTGGAGGGAAAAAGATGGTGGTTGTTGGAGCCTGGTGTGTGGAGTGGAGGAGCCCACAGACTGTTTCTCCATTTTGGTCACGTGAGTGATAGGGACTGATCTTTTTTCTTTGCCTCAGCTATCCAGGGCCTTGAGCCTTGGGCTCAGCCTAAGCAGAGTGGGCATTTAAGCCCTATTTCCTTCTCTTCCTTTTCTCTCTCTCTCTCTCTCTCTCTCTCTCTCTCTCTCTCTCTCTCTCTCTCTCTCTCTCTCATACTTTTCTTCCTCCTGTTTGTAATTAAAACACCATAAAAAGGTTGACAGCTGTCTTGAGTTTTCATTTAGGAATTACATGGCTGAATTCCTTGGCGACCTTAAATTAATATATATCAGTCTTTCAAAGTGATTTCCATATCACAGTCTAGAGAGTTTGTCTTCACGTTCTCAAGAAATAAGTTGCCTGATTTAGCTAAAATTATGTTTTGAATTCATTCTCCTTTTAAAACTATTTTATAACTATTTCAACATAGTTTACTTCATAATCATGTGCATTTTATTTTGTGCATCAAAAATGTTATCTTGCAAAGGGGTCCATAATTTTCATAAGACTTTCAAAGGGTTCTATGAAGCAAAAAGATTTAGAAAACATTAAGAACTCCCATTTTAAATGATCTATAACCTTCATTCACTCTTCAAAATTCTAACACAACCAACAATTCAGAGTGTTTCCTATATTCTAAGCAGAGAAAAAAAGTTAATTCTCAGAGGAAAAATGAAATGGACAATGGATACACACTACCAACTGATAAACGGCAGTTGGTATGAATCTCTATTGAGTTACTCTATCAGTACATAGATTTTGTTTAGGCACCAAAAAGGAACCAGGAAGTGAACCCAAGTATGGGACAAGAGGAAGTTATCTGGCTAAATTGTCAATTGTAAATTGGATGTTGCCCACCCAAAAGATGCCAAACTACAGTCACACAAGCTCCTTTATTCAATGGCAATATTCTCAGATGATGCTATATAGTTGAAAATCATGGAATATCACAGTTTCACAAAAATCACACTGTCAGAAGACCCCCAAGTCCAATGAATATTTTCAAATGTGCATATGTAAACTATAGCATAGTACCAAGAATGAGAAATTACATAAGACATCTTCAAGGACAAATATGGACAGATAAGGAGACAGAAGCCAATTATATAACAAAAGCAAAGAACAAGAAGTGAGTGGGCCCAAGAGCTGTGGCACTGGAATCGATGAAATATTAAAAGAAAAACAAAGGAATATCTCCAAAGGGCTTGCACAAGAATTGCATATCAGATACAGAAGTGGTTTGAAATATACACCAGAGGACTCTACAAATATTTCAAAGTAGACTGGAGGCCAATTATATTATAGATGATGATTAAATATCTGGATATAATGGAAGCATGCATGACCACACATACATATACACACTCACATCTCATAAACACACTCCACCCTTCTAGAGATTGAAATTATTTATGTCACAAAAACACTCTGAGAATTATTTTTTTTTAAATATATTTTATTTGATCTTTTCCAAGCATTATTCGTTAAAGATCATTTTCTTTTCCTCCCCCCCACCCCCCATAGCCGACGCGTAAGTCCACTGGGCATTAGATGTTTTCTTGATTTGAACCCATTGCTTTGTTGATAGTATTTGCATTAGAGTGTTCATTTAAAGTCTATCCTCTGTCATGTCCCCTCAACCTCTGTATTCAGGCAGTTGCTTTTTCTCGGTGTTTCCACTCCCATAGTTTATCCTTTGCTTATGAATGGTGTTTTTTTCTCCTGGATCCCTGCAAGTTGTTCAGGGACATTACACCGCCCCTAATGGAGAAGTCCATTACGTTCGATTATACCACAGTGTATTAGTCTCTATGTACAATGTTCTCCTGGTTCTGCTCCTCTCGCTCTGCATGAATTCCTGGAGGTTGTTCCAGTCTCCATGGAATTCCTCCACTTTATTATTCCTTTTAGCACAATAGTATTCCATCACCAACATATACCACAGTTTGTTCAGCCATTCCCCAATTGATGGGCATCCCCTCGTTTTCCAGTTTTGGGCCACCACAAAGCGCAGCTATGAATATTTTTGTACAAGTCTTTGTGTCCATTATCTCTTTGGGGTACAGACCCAGCAGTGCTATGGCTGGGTCAAAGGGTAGACATTCTTTTGTCGCCCTTTGGGCATAGTTCCAAATTGCCCTCCAGAATGGTTGGATCAATTCACAACTCCACCAGCAATGAATTAATATCCCTACTTTGCCACATCCCCTCCAGCATTCATTACTTTCCTTTGCTGTTATGTTAGCCAATCTGCTAGGTGTGAGGTGATACCTCAGAGTTGTTTTGATTTGCATCTCTCTGATTATAAGAGATGTAGAACACTTCTTCATGTGCTTGTTGATAGTTTTGATTTCTTTATCTGAGAACTGCCTATCCATTTCCCTTGCCCATTTATCAATTGGAGAATGGCTTGATTTTTTGTACAATTGATTTAGCTCATTATAAATATGAGTAATTAAACCTTTGTCAGAGGTTTCTATGAAGATTTTTTCCCAATTTGTTGTTTCCCTTCTGATTTTAGTTATATTGGTTTTGTTTGTACAAAAGCTTTTTAGTTTGATGTAGTCAAAATTATTTATTTTACATTTTGTGATTCTTTCTATATCTTGCTTGGTTTTAAAGCCTTTCCCCTCCCAAAGGACTGACATGTATACTATTCTGTGTTTACCCAATTTACTTATGGTTTCCTTCTTTATGTTTAAGTCACTCACCCATTTTGAATTTATCTTGGTGTAGGGTGTGAGGTGTTGATCTATTCCTAGTCTCTCCCAGACTGTCTTCCAATTTTCCCAGCAGTTTTTATCTAATAGTGGATTTTTGTCCCAAAAGCTGGGATCTTTGGGTTTATCGTATACTGTCTTGCTGAGGTCGCTTTCCCCCAGTCTATTCCACTGATCTTCCTTTCTGTTTCTTAGCCAGTACCAAATTGTTTTGATGACTGCTGCTTTGTAATATAGTTTGAGGTCAGGGACTGCAAGGCCCCCATCATATGTGTTTTTTTTCATTATTTCCCTGGATATCCTTGATCTTTTGTTCTTCCAAATGAACTTTGTTATGGTTTTTTCTAAATCAGTGAAGAAGTATTTTGGTAGTTCAATGGGTATGGCACTAAATATATAAATAAGTTTGGGTAAGATGGTCATTTTTATTATATTGGCTCGTCCTATCCATGAGCAGTTAATGTTTTTCCATTTGTTCAAGTCTAGTTTTAGTTGTGTGGCGAGTGTTTTGTAGTTGTGTTCATATAGTTCCTGTGTTTGTCTTGGGAGATAGATTCCTAGGTATTTTATATTGTCTAAGGTGATTTTGAATGGGATTTCTCTTTCTAGTTCTTGCTGCTGAGCTGTGTTGGAGATATATAGAAAAGCTGATGATTTATGTGGGTTTATTTTGTATCCTGCAACTTTGCTAAAGTTGTTGATTATTTCAATTAGCTTTTTGGTTGAATCTCTAGGATTCTTTAAGTAGACCATCATGTCATCCGCAAAGAGTGATAACTTGGTCTCCTCCTTGCCTATTTTGATGCCTTCAATTCCTTTATCTTCTCTAATTGCTACTGCTAGTGTTTCTAGTACAATGTCAAATAGTAGAGGTGATAATGGGCATCCTTGTTTCACTCCTGATCTTATTGGGAATGCATCTAGTTTATCCCCATTGCAGATGATATTAGCTGTTGGTTTTAGATATATACTGTTTATTATTTTTAGGAATGACCCTTCTATTTCTATGCTTTCTAGTGTTTTTAATAGGAATGGGTGTTGTATTTTATCAAAGGCTTTTTCTGCATCTATTGAGATAATCATGTGGTTCTTGCTAGTTTGCTTGTTGATGTGGTCAATTATGTGGATGGTTTTCCTAATGTTGAACCAGCCCTGCATCCCTGGTATGAATCCTACTTGATCATGGTGAATGATCCTTCTGATCACTTGCTGGAGTCTTTTTGCTAGTATCCTATTTAAGATTTTTGCATCTATATTCATTAGGGAGATTGGCCTATAGTTTTCTTTCTCTGTTTTTGACCTGCCTGGTTTTGGAATCAGTACCATGTTTGTGTCGTAAAAGGAGTTTGGTAGAACTCCCTCTTTGCTTATTATGTCAAATAGTTTGTATAGTATTGGGGTTAACTGTTCTCTGAATGTTTGATAGAATTCACAGGTGAATCCATCAGGCCCTGGGGACTTTTTCTTAGGAAGTTCTTTGATGGCTTGATGGATTTCAATTTCTGATATGGGATTATTTAAGAATTCTATTTCCTCTTCTGTTAGTCTAGGCAGTTTGTATTTTTGTATATATTCATCCATTTCTCCTAAATTGGTGTATTTATTGCCATATAATTGGGCAAAGTAATTTCTAATGATTGCCTTAGTTTCCTCCTCATTGGAGGTGCTGTCCCCCTTTTCATCTTTAAGGCTGTGAATTTGCTTTTCTTCCTTCCTTTTTTTAATTAGATTGACCAGTACTTTGTCTATTTTGTTTGTTTTTTCAAAGTACCAGCTTCTTGTCTTATTTATTAAATCAATAGTTCTATCACTTTCGATTTTATTAATTTCTCCCTTAATTTTTAGGATTTCTAATTTGGTTTTCTGATGGGGGTTTTTAATTTGATCGCTTTCGAGTTTTTTCAATTGCATTTCCAATTGATTGATCTCTGCTCTCCCTTGTTTGTTAATATAAGCTTTCAGGGATATGAATTTGCCTCTGATTACCGCTATGGCTGCATCCCAAAAGGTTTGAAAGGATGTTTCGCCATTGTCATTTTCCTTGATGAAATTATTAATTGTTTCTATGATTTCTTCTTTAACTAAACGGTTTTGGAGTATCATATTGTTTAATTTCCAATTGGTTTTAGAGTTCGTTTTCCATGTACCATTACTAATCATTATTTTTATTGCCTTGTGATCTGAGAAGGCTGCATTCATTATTTCTGCTTTTTTGCATTTGTGTGCTATGTTTCTGTGACCTAATGTATGGTCAATTTTTGTGAATGTGCCATGTGGTGCTGAGAAGAAGGTGCATTCCTTTTTATCCCTATTTATTTTTCTCCATATGTCTATTAATTCTAATTTTTCTAAGATTTCATTCACTTCTTTTACCTCTTTCTTATTTATTTTTTGATTTGATTTATCTAAATTTCATAATGGTTGGTTTAAGTCTCCCACTAGTATGGTTTTACTGTCTATTTCTTCCTTTAATTCTCCTAGTTTCTCCATTAGAAATTTGGGTGCTATATTATTTGGTGCATACATGTTGATTAATGATATTTCCTCATTGTCTAGAGTCCCTTTTAACAAAATATAATTACCTTCCCTATCCCTTTTGATCAGGTCTATTTTTGCATTGGCTTTATCAGATATCATGATTACCACTCCTGCCTTCTTTCTATCAGTTGAGGCCCAGAAGGTCTTACTCCATCCTTTGATTCTGACCTTGTGGGTGTCAACCCGCCTCATGTGTGTTTCTTGAAGACAACATATGGTAGGGTTTTGGATTCTAATCCATTCTGCTATTCATCTACGTTTTATGGATGAGTTCATCCCATTCACGTTCAAAGTTATGATTGTCATTTGTGGACTCCCTGGCATTTTGATTGCCTTCCCTAATTCTAACCTTTTCTTCTTCGGCTCTACCTTTTAGTCCAGTGATTTACTTTGAATCAGTCCCCTTGTCCCCTCCCTTGATGTTTCCCTTTTTAGTCCCTCCCTTTTTCTTCCCTCCCCCTCCCCCCTCTCTTTCCCTCCCTTTTTGTTCTCCCTCTCCCCCTCCCCCCCTCGGTTTTCTCTTCTCCTTACCCTTGTTGGGTAAGATAGAATTCAAGATCCCAATGGATCTGGATGTTTTTCCCTCTCAGAGTTGATTTCCCTGAGATTGAGATTTAAGTTAAAAAAAAAAAAAAACTCCTCTCTTCCTCTCCTTCTTATAGGAGTTTTCTTCCCCTCCCCTTCCCATGTGAATCTTTGTGTGAGAACGATTATTCTATTTGGTCTTTCTTTACCCCCTATTTATACATTACATTTTCCCCACATGTTAGTGTACATAGATTGATATAAATGTAGTCCTTATAGAAGAGAGTTTGAGTAAAGGAAAATAACATTTTTCCCCTTTCCTTAATATTTACCTTTTCAGGTATTCCTTGCTCTTTGATTTTCAGTATCAAACTTTCCACAGAGCTCTGGTCTTTTCTTTGCAAAAAGTTGGAAGTCTTCTATTTTGTTGAATGCCCATACTTTCCCTTGGAAGTATATAGTCAGTTTTGCTGGGTAGCTGATTCTTGGTTGGAGACCCAGCTCTCTTGCCTTTCTGAAGATCATGTTCCATGCCTTACGATCATTCAGAGTAGAACTTGCAAGGTCTTGGGTGACCCTGATTGGTATTCCTTTATATCTAAATTGTCTTTTTCTGGCTTCCTGTAGGATTTTTTCTTTTGTTTGATAGCTTTGGAATTTGGCAATTACATTCCTGGGAGTTGTCTTTTGGGGGTTTAGTGTAGAAGGTGTTCTGTGAGCTCTGTCAGTGGCTGTATTGCCCCCTTGTTCTAGAATCTCTGGGCAATTTTCTTTGATTATATCTTGTATCACCATGTCCAGTTTGGTATTTATTTCTGGCTTTTCTGGGAGTCCAATTATTCTTAAATTTTCTCTTCTCCCTCTATTTTCCAGATCTATCACCTTGTCGGTGAGATATTTTATGTTCTCTTCTAATTTCTTGGTGTTTTGGCTTTGCTTTATTAGTTCTTGCTTTAAAGCCTGGTTTTCTTTTACAGTTTGGTCAAACTGGTTTTGTAGATGCGTGAATTTCTTTTGCATTATTTCCCACTTTTCCTCCCAGAGGGCTTCCATCTTTTTGGTCATTTCTGATTCAAATTCTTCATGGGTTTGTGGAGAGTTTCTATTTCCTTTGGAAGATTTTGGAGCATTTTCTTGTATATCTTCTTCTATCTGCTCTGTATTTTGAATTTTGGCTCCATAGAATGTGTCCAAAGTCGCCCCTTTCTTCTTATTTTTCTTGGTATTTTGGGGCTTCTGTGCTTCTGTGGAGTTTGCTGCCATCTCTGAATGTGGAGGATTAGCTTTTCTTATCTCTGTCTGGTGATCAGAGGCTTTAGTCCGGGGCAGATTGTCCCTTCTATGAGCTTTCCCTGGGTTAAACTGAATATGCCTCACTGGAACTGGAATGGAAGGGTCGGACCACGAGGCCACACTCTCCCCCCGGCTCGCTTTCCGGAAGTTGCCTTCAGAATCACTGGCCGTGAGGCTGTTTCGTCGGCCTGCGGGGGGATGGGCTGCCGCTTCCCCAAGCTCCGAGAGCACAGACTTTCACTGAGACTTGGATAGCAGGATCCAGCCCGTGAGGCTGTTTTGCCCGCCCTGAGGGTTGCTGTTGTTTCGACCAGCTCTCTGCAGCGGAAGCCCCAGGCAGTAACTTTCACCCGGACTCGGGTAGAAGGCCCTGAGGGTTGTGGTTCGGAGGACTCTGCTCTCTGAGCCCGGCCCGGCTGCGGCTTCCGGGAGCCTTGGACTCTGCGCTCCTACCCCTGAGGTCCGAGTGATCTCGGGTTCTGGCTTTTGAGGGGAGCCGTACCTTTTGATCCGGGTCCAGGTCCAGGAGGAGGGTTCCCAGGGTCTGTGCTGTTGATCGTTTTGAATTTCAGCGCCTTAGGAGCTTATAGTTTGAGATCGGTCGGGAAGGGTTTTCCGGAGATCTGAGCTTTAGCTTTCTCTAAGCCGCCATCTTAACTGGAAGTCTCGAGAATTATTTTGATAAAAGTTCAGTTTACTTTCATGATGGATCTTGCAAAGCTCAAAGAGGCTTGTGATCAGACCTGGATTAAATCCTGCAAGCCTGCAAGACACTAGATTTAGAAGACCTTGAGATCTTTGAACAACATGACTTTCATTACCATGAGAAAGAACCAAGAATAAACATGGAATATACAAAGACCAGATATTCCTTTCAAAAGAGCACAGAGGTTACCCTACTATAAATGCCAAAGTTAAAAAATAAAAATAGAAAAATGAGTAAACAAAGGAGAATCCCACCACAGAAATAATGTCCAACTAATGCTTAAGACATAAACCCAAAAGCAGTTAGGTGGTTCAGTGGACAAAGAACCAAGCCTGGAGACCGCAGGGAGTTTGTTCAAATATGACCTTAGATTCTAACTGGGACCTGGAGCAAGTCACTGAACAACCGCAGAGCTCTTATCACTCTTTTGTCTTAGAACTGATACTTAATACCAATTCAAAGACAGAAGTTAAGGGATTTTTTTCATGGAAAAAAAAAAGAAAGAAAAACCCAGAAAAAAGAGAATGACTTCCAAATATCTAAAACAAAGCCTCCAGAGCAAAAACAAAGGAACAAGCAAATGCTCAGGCAGAGGTTCAATGCCAGAGGAAAGAATTTTTAAAATAAATGAGAAATTATGGCATTTGGAAAGTTCACTAATGGCTTTAAAAAGAGATACAAGATATTATACAAAGAAAACGATTTCTTGAAAATAGAACATTAATGACTCCATAAATAAACTAAAAGTTAAAAAGACTGAAAATGTTAGAAAATATAAGATATCTCATATCAAAAATAATTGGCACACAAGAGAGATGAAGTAGAAACAATTTTAAAAACTTGATCTACCTACCAAAACTTGATCTTAAAAAAAAAACAACTAATCAGCATATATCAAGAAATCATAAAAGAAGATAGCCCAGATCTTTTATATCCAGAGATCAAAACAACAATAGAAAGAATTCACTACCTCAAAGAAATACCCCAATAAAAAAAAATTTTAATTTAAAGCTCCAAGAATCTTATAAAGATCCAGAGCTTCAGTTAAAGAAAAAAATATTGCAAGCAGCCAGAAAAAAAAAGAAACAGACAATAATAGTTGGGACAAGACACAACTTAGCAGTTACCATTATAAAGGAGTGAAGAATTTGAAAGATGATCATTCAGAAGACAAAAGATATGGAACAAGAGACATGAAAGACTTACCTAGTTAATGTACATATAATATCACAGGGGGGAAAAGTAAAATAGCATTCAAGCATTTTTGGTGAAAATTCTTTGCTGAGTAGAATTATATTGTTATGGGGTTAGGATGAGTACCCCTGGGGTTTGGGAAGGATACCTCTTGCAAGCATGCAAGGCTCCAAAACTTAGCTTAAAAACAAAAAGAGAAATTTATTAATTTAGAAAGTAATGTTGAGAATGGCCAGGAGGATAGCAAGGTGGGACAGCAAGATGGGGAACAGTTCCTGGTAGGACAGCATGAAAGGAAAGGCTGTTCCCCATGGGGACAGCATGGGTAGAAAGGCTGTCCCCCAGATGACATCAGTTCTGGGGTTTTTATACTCTTTAGGTGCTAGGTCCTGGAGTGGACATAACCTAGAGTATTAGTCCCTCAGGCATTCGGTGGGGTGGGCTGGTCATCTGACTGGGGTCTGCCTGGAGCCATAAAGATTCATCTCTTTGTCCATCTTAAATCTAGAGGACTATCAAAGAGGATAAACATCTCAGGACCATGGGTTGGGGGGGGGGTGTCATTGGGTGTTTCTAGGATCAGAGTCATGAGGATGCAAAGGCAAGGGAGTTTCCCTGATAATAGTTCGCCTGGGTTTCTGGGGTACAGTGCCCATGTCAATATGTGTGTGTATGTGTGTGTGTGTAACACTTGCTGAGTAGAAATTTAGCAATATCAATAAAGGAATCAAAAGAAAATCAACATATTAAATGAAGATGATTCACATGACCCCTTAGAATTCTTATTTTCCAGAGCCTTGGAAGCAGTCAAGACAGAAAGATTGGGAGTCATTTTGTTATGCATTGATTATTTTTTAAAAGAAAGGAAAGAAAAGGGAGAAAGATATGATATCAAAATAAAATTGAAATGGGGGCACTAAACTGTATTTAAGAATCCATGAGGATCACATATTTATTTAGAAAATCACATATTAACATTATCATTGATCTATTATAATTTTATTTATTTTAAGTATTTCCCAATTACATTTTAAAATGCTAATCACTTTCTGAGGAGGAGATAATGGATTTATACTGAATATTGGGTCATATTTTTGGATATGTCTATTGCAAGAATTCATATTACTTGGCTATGTATATTTGTCATAGATGCTTTATTTTTTTAAATGAGAAAGTTAGGAGTAAGAAAAAATACTATTGTTAATTAGAAAAAATAAAAATTTTTAATTGCTTCAAAAAGGTAAAAATAAAAACTACATAGGATACAAAGCATTTTCTCAGTCTGAGGTTGAAGGGCACCCAGAGGATTGAAATGTCCCCAGGGAAGCTGGAGCACCATGCTTTTTTCTCACAAAACCATACATCAACATTATGACCTGGTAGGTTTTATATCAGGAATGCAAGAAATGTTGAGTATGAGGAAAACTATCAACATAATTGACCATATCAATAACAAAACCAATAGAAACATATGCTTAAAAGCTTTTGACAAGATACAACACTCATTCCTATTAAAATCACTAGAGAACATTGGAATAAATACATCCCTACTCAAATTGATAAATAGCATCTTTCTAAAACCATCAGCAAATATTATCTGCAATGGGAATAAACTAGATTTCCCAATTAGGAATCAGGGGTGAAGGAGTGAAGCAAGGACATTGATTATTACCACTAGAATTAATTATTGTACTAGAAATGTTAGCTACAGCAATAACAGAAAAAAATGCAGGAATTACAATATGCAATAAGGAAATAAAATTAGTATTCTTCATAGATAATATGATAATATATTAAGAGAATTTTAGGTACATCTCACAGACAACCATTGAGCTACAGATACACGACCTAATATGTAGGATATTTGTTAATTAAATTTGGAAAGAATGGAGAATAAACACAAACTTTTTTTTTTTTTACTTTTAACATTATATTTTTATTTGGTCAATTTCAAACATTATTCTTTGATTACAAACATCATTTTCAATTCCTCCCTCCCCTCCTCCCACCCCTCCCATAGCTATTGCACAATTCCACTGGGTATTACATGTGTTTTTGATCAAAACCTATTTCCATTTTGTTGTTTGCACTAGGATGTTCATTTAGAGTCTACATCCCCAATCACATCCCCTCAACCCATGTGATCAAGCAGTTGTTTTTCTTCTGTTTCTGCTCCCACAGTTTTCCCTCTGGATGTTCTTTCTCCTAGATCCCTCCAGGTTGTTCATGATCACTGCATTGCCACTAATGGAGAAGTCCATTACATTTGATTGTATCACAGTGTGTCAGTCTCTGTGTACAATGTTCTCCTGGTTCTGCTCCTCTCACTCTGCATCACTTCCTGGAGGTTGTTCCAGTTCACATGGAATTACTCCACTTTATTATTCCTTTAAGCACAATAGTATTCCATCACCAACATACACCACAGTTTGTTTAGTCATTCCCCAATTGAAGGGCATCCCCTCGTTTTCCAATTTTTTCCCACCACAGAGAGCGCAGCTATGAATATTCTTGTGCAAGTCTTTTTCCTTATTATCTCTTTGGGGTACAAACCCAGGAGTGCTATGGCTGGATCAAAGGGCAGACAGTCTTTTAGCACCCTTTGAGTATAATTCCAAATTGCCCTCCAGAATGGTTGGATCAATTCACAACTCCACAAACAATGAATTAATGTCCCGAATTTGCCACATCCCCCCCAGGATTCATTATGTTCCTTTGCTGTCATGTTAGCCAATCTGCTAGCTGTGAGGTGATACCTCAGTGTTGTTTTGATTTGCATTTCTCTGATTATTAAGAGATTTAGAACACTTTTTCATGTGCTTATTAATGGTTTTGATTTCTTTGACTGAAAATTGCCTATTCATGTCCCTTGCCCATTTATCAATTGGAGAATGGCTTGATTTTTTGTACAATTGATTTAGCTCTTTGTAAATTTGAGTAATTAGACCTTTGTCAAAGGTTTTCATTATGAAGATTGTTTCCCTGTTTGTTATTTCCCTTCTGATTTTAGTTACATTGGTTTTGTTTGTTCAAAACTTTTTTAATTTGATGTAATCAAAATTATTTATTTTACATTTTGTGACTCTTTCTAAGTCTTGTTTGGATTTAAAATCTTTCTCTTCCCAAAGGTCTGACATGTCTACTATTCTGTGTTCACCTAATTTACTTATAGTTTCCTTCTTTATGTTCAAGTCATTCACCCATTCTGAGTTTATCTTGTTGTAGGGAGTGCATTTGGTTTTTAATTGGTGAGGAAGGATTTTCAGAGGTCTGAACTTTTAGCTGCCTCTATGCCGCCATCTTGACTCTGCCATCAGAAAAATTCTTTTCTGGACAATTCTAGGAATTTAATATTCCTTCTGTTAAAGTATCTTTTACTGTTATTACATGTAATTGGAAAATAAAACATAATGTATTTTAAAAGTGCAAAAAAAGTGTCTTTTTATTATCTAGAGGATGGTTTCTACCCAATTTGAAACTAGAGTTCTTTTTACTCTAAAAATAGGACCCAGGTTCTTCCAGGAGGACTCGGTAGAGCTTCTATCCTAGTTCCCCACATTGAGGTTTAGAGAGATTTAGATGATGAAGAAGGAAAATTCATGACTAGTGCATATTTGTATAACCCAGTGAAATTGCTTGTCAACTCGAGGAAGGATAAGAGAAGAGGGGAGTATAAAAGTTAAAATTAAATCTCAATAATTATATTATATTTTAAGAGATTTATTAATGATCATTAGAAATCAAGGAATAAAGAAGATACAAAATAAAGACCACTTGTCCATGGCTGGTTAGCCATTTTTAAGTCAACCCCACTCATCACCATCAATGCTGATTCTACATCCGAGAGAAAAACCCTGAAAAGCCCATGCCCTTTATATCCTCTGACTATGGGAAGTATGTAAACACAGGAAGTCAGTGGGCTCTTGGGATATGTAGTTCTTTTTTAGGGTAACATTTTCAATGATACAGGAGGGAGACAAGAATCATGTAACCACGGGAAATTTTTTTTAAAAAGAAAAGAGAAAAGAAAAGAAAAGAAAGAAAGAAAAGGTCATAAAAAGATAAAGGAGTCCAGTCTGATTATTTATAGGACACAACATGGTTTTGATATCTAAACCAGGGAGAGCAAAATCAGAGAAAAATTAAATTATAGTTGAATTTCTCAAATGAATATTGATGAAAAAATTAAATAAAATATTAGCAAAGATATTATAGTAATATAGCACAAAAATCACAAAGCATAACCAGGTAAGAAAGATACCATGAATAAAAAATTATTTCAATATTAGGAAAACTATAAGAGTAAAATGATATTGATCCTATAATAAAAAAAGCAATAAAAATCATATGATGCTCCAAAAATGTTTTTCACAAAATACAGTTCTCATTTCTCTTTTAAAAAATAGAAAATAATAGGGGGGAAATCTTTTCACAAAATGTTGTTTTTTATTATTATTTTGGTTCATCTTTTTTTTTTCTACCTCATTTTATAGATAAAGGACTCAGACAAATGGGATTAAGTGATTCTCTCATGGTCAAATATCTAGTAAATTTCTGGGGATGAATTTGAACTCAGAAAGATGAATCTTTCTGATTCTAAGTGCAGTGTTCTATTCACTAAACCATTTATTTAAAACCTGGAGCAAACATCTATATGGGGGAGGGGGGACTAAAAACCTTCCAAATAATATCAGAGGTAATGCAAAGTTGTCTATTATCATCATTATTATTCAACATTATACTAGAAATAGCAATAAGATAAGAAAACAATGAAGGAATAACAGACAATGAGGCAACAAAGCTATCACTCTTTTCAGATAAGATGATGAAATACTAAGAGAAATATAGTAAGTCAACTTTTTGAAATAATTAACAAATTTACCAAAATCATTAATAAACCCACACAAATCATCAGAACAGAGAAATACCATATAACTGCAGAGGGGATTTCTAGGTGACTCAGTGGGTTGAGAGTCAGGGCCAGAGATGCGAGGTCCTGGGTTAAACTCTGGCCTTAGAAACTTCCTAGCTATGTGACCCTGGGCAAGTCACTTAATCCCCATTGCCTAGTCCTTACCATTCTTCTGCCTTGTAACCCATAAACGGTATTAATTCTAAGATGGAAGATAAGGGTTATTTGTTTGTTTTTTAAATAATAATATAAAATAAAATAAAATAACTGAAGAGTATATAAAATACTTGAGAGTCTACCTGCTAAGACAAACAGGAATTATATGAACATAATTATTTCTAATAACACTTCACAAAAGACAAATCTAAATAATTGGAGTAATATTAATTGTTTATGCATAGAACAAACCAATATAATGACAGTACTCCGTATATACTTTTATTTATTCAGGGACATATCAGTCAAACTATCAAAAAATTACTTAAAAGGTCAAGAATATCAGGGGAATTAAAAAAAACATGAAGGAAGATAGCCTAAAAGTAACAAATTTCAAACTGTACTACAAAGTGGAAATCATTCAAAATATTGATATTAGATAAGAAATAGAGTGTTTAGTCAATGGAATAAATTGAATAAATAATATAGAGGATCAAATAAGCGCAATGACCTAGAGTTTGATAAACCTAAATATTCCAGCTATTTGAGAAATAACTCACTATTTGACAAAACTTGGTAAAACTGGCAATGATTAACTCTAGTATTAAACTGTGTGCAACAATCAGAAGAGAAGGCATACTTCCTCATTATTTTTATAAATATGGTTTTGATACTTTAATGAGAAAATTCAGTTAGGGAAAATAAAATATGTCCAATGAAAATGAAAAATGGTATAAAAATTTTAAATAAAATATTACCACTTAGACTATAACAATATAGGAAGATTCTATGTTATGATCAGTTTATTTTATATAAGCAATGCAGTATGATTTCAGCAAAAGGAAAAATATATACATAATAAAATATATTAGTAATTTAAATAATAAATACTATATGATACTAACAATAGATGCTTACAAATATTTTGATACAACTGAGCATGCATTTCTATTAGGCAGCTAGGTAACACAACAGATAGAATGCTGGCTCTGAAATCAGAAAGACTTGAATTCAAATCCAGCCTTAGACACTCCCAGCTATGTGAACCAAGGTAAATTATTTCATCTCTTTACTTCAGGATCTACAACTCTAAAAATAAGGACAATAATATCACCTAACTCATAAGGTTTTTGTGAAGATAAATTAAACAATACTTTTAAATTATTTAGCATAGTTTTTAGCACATAGAAAACATCATATAAATGCTTATTCTCTCCCTGCCCTTCTATTAAAAAGTCTAGAAAATATAGTATTGAGTGTCTTGAGTACATAATATAATTAGCATATATTCATATATAAAATTTAAATGTGATATATCATTTTATGCTGGGAGCCATCAAGTCATGATGCCTTGACAAAGTCATGTGTGGTAGCTAAGGAGGCCACAGAGTGGCCTTTGGCAAGATGTGATTGCCCACTCTATCCCCTTTGCATGACCTCTCTTATCAATGTCCCTTACCTATGGAATTGACATGATTACTATTCTCTAAAACATCACCAAAAGATCAGACCCTTAAACCCAATCCCCAAAAGACTATCATGGGTTACCTTTTACTTAGGTACATAATTCCCAGCAAAACCACAGCTACAGAGTCAAGCCCAAAACTTCCCCACTCACAGAAACCTATTCTCATGAAGCCAGCACACAAACCAATCATAGAGGTCCATACAATAAGTACAAGTACATCAATCTTCAATATGCCTCAATGACTCAACTTCACAAACCAGTAACTCACCAGTGGGAAACTCCCTAGTGAACCCTGAGAAATGACCAGTCTAAATTTGAATTGTATTCCGAGTACCCCTCATCCTCAATGATACAATTGTTGAATTGTCTTTTAAGAACTGTTAATTAACTGTTATATTTTATTAAATGCAAGAAGTAATTTTCCTTGTTTGTAAGCTTAAAACTTCTCACAGGGTAATGAGAAAATTAAGCCACCTGTGACAAAATCATTTATCTTATGTGCAACCTTTTACTCTGTCTGTAATATAGAATGTTAATCAAGTTATTTGTTAAAAGTTAATGTATCACTTTTCCAATTATCTCTCTTTGAACATGTGTTAGGTAATTCATGTGTGTGCCAAGAAAATGGGTATAAAAATAAACCCCAGACCTGGGCATGGTGGAGCAGCTACATGGCCGTAATGATTAAGCTGTCTTCCATTTGTTATTTTTTTGACTGATCATTTGCCATCTGTCAAGAAACCCTGGTGTCACAAGTGAGGCTGGACCTCACCCGTGGCATTTTTATAGTAAAAGAATTATATATTATATATTAGTACCCTATCACATTGTAGATATCTAATATACATATATTATTAGATTATAAACTCCTTGAAGAGAGGTCCTGTCTTTCTTTCTATCTTTTATCTTTTGTATATTTATTTCTACTCCTTAGCAAAGTACTTGATATGTAATAGGTGTTTATTAAAAGTTTGTTGACTATTGACCATATATTAAAATATTTATCAAAATCCAAGATAAAATATTACGCATAATGGAGAAAAATTAAGGTCCTATCCAAATAGAGTTAAAGTAAATTACCTATTATCACTAGCAGTGTTTAATATAGTGTTAGAAATGCTATCTATAGCAGTAGTACAAGAAGAGCATTTTTTTTTTAAACCCTTACCTTCTGTCTTGGAATCAATACAATGTATTCCAAGGCAGAGGAGTGGTAAGGGCAAGGCAATGGGGGTCAGGTGACTTTCCCAGGGTCACACAGCCAGGAAGTGTCTGAGGACAGTCTTGAACACAGGACCTCCCATCTCTAGGCTAGCTCTCAATCCACTGAGCCACCCAGCTGCCTCCAAGAAAGGCATTTTTTAATCTATGCCCCTAAAGTTACCAATATGTGCACATATTTTGACGCAGCTATACTACTGCCAAAGAGATCAAAGAAAGGGTAGAAAGATCTATGTGTAGGGAAAACATAAATATTAGCTCTTTTCATAGTAGATAAGAATTGGAAATTAGAAAATTGGAAAATTCTTTAAGATGGTTAAATAAAATATAATTTGTGACTCTAATGAAATATTCTTTTGCAAGGATCCTTTGTCCACTCTATTTTTCTAGATTTTGATGCTATCACACTAGACCCAAAGACAATGGCTTCCTCTAGGCATTTTCTCTGACTGTCCTCTATGCCTAGAATAGCCTTCCTCCTCATTCCCTTCTGCTTTCCCTGGCTTAAGTCCCAGCCAAAACCCCATCTTTCACAGGAAGCCTTTCCTAACCTTTTTTTTTTATTTCTAATACCTTCTCTGTCTTGATTATTTCCTACTTACCCTGTATTTAGCCTGTCTATATCTGTTTGCTTGTTATCTCCTTCAGAATACTGTGAACTCTTTGAGTGCAGGGATTGTCTTTCTCCTCTTTTTGTATCTCCACCATTTAGAACAGTGCCTAACACACAGTTAATACTAGATAGTATGGAAAATATCAAATATCAGAGGGGAAAGAGAGCTCTACAGACATATAAATTGATAACTAGAACAGTTTATCCAGAAGATTGAAGGTGAAACATTCTTTTCACCACGTATTATAGAGGTAACAAACTTAAAAGGCAGAAAAAGACATAACTTATTGGCAAATACAAATGAGCAAATTCACTTATTTTATTTCAGATTTTACATGTTTATAATGAAGTTTTCATTTTTTTCTGCTTTGTTGCTATTGTCCATTTGGAGTTTGGGAGACTATTTTAAAATACATTGTTATTTTGATAGGTTTCCTTTGTATTTTTTTTTTATTTTGTACAATAAAAACCTGCTTCTAAAAATGAGTCTTATCAGATAAAACAGTCTGCTGAAGGGATTCATGACATAAAAAAAAAAGAGATTAAAGATCTCTATTGTAGAACTTTACATAGAATCTTACACCATTTAGCTCCTTTGTTTGAATCTAAAATCTATGTCATGTCAAATTATTTTCGTTCTCTGCAATAAATTTTAAGGTGAGGTAGAGTCACATCCCTTGAATATACCCATAATATTACTTTAGCAGTAATTATGAGAAGAAATTACACATTGATTATCTCAGATTGTTTCCTCTCCTTCCCTCTCTGCTCTGTGAAATGGTAATGAACTTGATCTGCTTATATATAAATATGTATATATATATATATATATATATATGATCTTAAATGACATTTCCATATTGTTCATATTGTGAAAAAATACTTACATAGAACCAAAACCCCAAAATAAAAACACAAGCAAATATAGAGAAAAATAGTGTTCTTTTTTCTGCATTCAGACTCCATAAGTTTATTCTCTGGTCATTCGTTGTCATAAATCCTTCAGAACTATCTTAAATCATTGTATTGCTCTAAGTAGCTAAGTCTCATATCAACATGGAAAATATTTTAAAATAAAAATAAATTTTAAAATTTTAAATGAAGATAAAAAAATAGCTGAGTCTTTTACAGTTAAGACATTGTTATACTATGCATAGTGTGGTCCTGGTTCTGCTCTCTTCAACCTGTATCAGTTTATGTAGGTTTTTCCAGGTTTTTCTGAAATCATAGTTATCATTTATTTGAGTAAAATAGTATTCCATCACAGCCATATATCACAATTTATTGAGTCATTCCCCTGTTGTTAGACATCCCCTCAATTTCTAATTCTTTGCCAATACAAACATAGCTACTCTATGCATTTTTGTACAAATAGGTCCTTTTCCCTTTTTAAAAAATTTCTTTGGGGTATAGACCTAGTAGTGGATCAAAGGGGATGCACAGGGGCATCTGGGTGGCTCAGTGGATGAAAAGCCATTCCTAGAGACAGGAAGTCCTGGGTTCAAATCTAGTCTCAGATACTCCCTAGCTGTGTAACCCTGGGCAAATCACTTAACTCCCATTGCCTAGCCCTTACCACTCTTCTGCCTTGAAACCAACACACAGTATTGATTCTAAGACAGAAGGTAAGGGTTTAAAAAAAAAGTTATGCATAGTTTTATAGCCATTTGGACATAGTTCCAAATTGTCCTCCAGAATGGTTGGATCAATTCACAACTCCACCAACAATGTATTAGTGTTCTAATTTTGCCCCATTCCCTTCTAACATTTATAATTTTCCTTCACTGTCATATTAACTAATCTGATAGTTGTGAGGTGACACCTCAGAGTTGTAATTTGCATTTCTCTAATCCATAGTGATTTACAATATTTTAAAAATATGACTATGGATAGGAAAGCACTAGAATTAAGAGAGGTTGGGTCTAAATTGACTAAATAAATTAATTTAAAAAATAAAAAAGAGAGAGTTTGGGAAAGATTTTCTATGGAAAATGGGGTTTTAGCAGGGACTTAGAACAGGTGAGGTAAAGCAGAAGAAGATGAGGAAGAAAATATTCCAGTCATGGAGTAAATGCATGGAGCCAAGAGAGGAATATCTCATTTTTCTAAGAGCAAGGAAGCCAATGTCATTTGGTCTAAGATGACAGCATTAAAGTCCAGAAAAGTTGGAGAGGACAAAGAATCTTTGAACTCTAAGTAATAGCATCAGGCACAGGACATGTAGCACCAGAGAGTCCAAAAGCAGACTACCTCAGTAGCAGCACAAATAAAAAGGTCTTAAAGATGGAAAAAAAAATAGAAAAGAGACCCTGTTTATGTAGGATTGGAGATTAAGCATGTTGAAGTAACCCTAATTGCACAAATTTGGGGAGAATGGAAAACAGGCTGGGGTCTGTAAGTAGATTGTGATAAACTATAGTTAGGTCACAAACACAGAGCAGCTGGAAATGGGGTTCCCATCTGTCCTCCCGGGAGCTCCTTGGAACCAGTAGCAATCACACAAATTAAAAGTCTTTTAAGACTCATTTTGCATTTTGGTTAACCTCTGATTCAAGTACCATTTCTTCAAGCTATGTTCTGATTAGTGCAAATAATAAATGCCATGAAATAGTGGGGTTATTTGAATTCACACAGCACATTTCCATTGGGCTGGGACCAATGACCATATTTCACATAATTATAACTTCAAATAGTGAAAATTTGAATGCATGCAACCATTTCATAGGATTCATTAGTCACATTAATCAGGACCTAGCTAGAGTAGTGTCTAACTAAAAGGAAAAACCCTGTTCCTTGGGTGCCTTACATTAGTGATTTTAAATACAAAATGATGTATTAGGTAGACTTATTTGAACTGATACCAACACAAATAAATAGAACAAGGAATACAACATGCACAATGATTGCAACAATACAATAAAAAAAAAAAAAGGAATGCTATGTGATTGTGCTATGTGATTATAATGGCCAAGAAACTTCATTCAGGAGATGTAAAAATGGAGACTTGAATCCAGGACTTCAATCCCCAGAAGTCCTTGCTCCACTTCCCCAGAATGCTTTGTAATCTCACTGAATTCTCACCTGGGCCGAGAGCAAATAATGATATAAAGGGTCCCTGCCTTTGGCAGGGTCTCTTCTCTTTCCTGTTGCCACTTCCAAGCAGACGCGTCTCTTTTCATAATGTAGGTGAGGTTGTGTCTAGGCCTCTCTGGGCCTAGACACATGCTTTCTTATTCTGTAATTTTCTTTAATGCTTAACCTTTAATAAACCTCTAAAAATATAATACTCCTTGCAGAGAGAAACTAATTTCTACCTGCCTCAGTTTCCCTAAATTTTAACTGTTACAGAGAACAGGTAAGAAATTGTACCTCCCTTCTTTCTTTGAAGTCAGGGTAGAGGAGTGAGTATTAAATGTTGCATATATTGTCTGACTTGCTTGATATATGTGGTTGGTTTTGCTGAGCTGATCCTTTATTATCTTTTTTTATTTTTATTTTTTTGTTTTCTTTAAGGGATCAGTTCCTTTGCAAGAATAGAGATATAATTCATTATTAATAATGTAAAAACAAACCATATCAAATATATTTAAAGTTTTAAAAAATGCAATTCTATATTAACACTGCTTATTTCTGTTCTGTTCCTTTTGAATGTGATCGATCACATCCCAGTGTAAGATTAAAATTAATATCCAATAACTCCAATTATTATATTTTATAAGATTTATTAATAATCACTTGAAGTAGAGGGAATAGAAAGAACCTGAGTAAAGAACAGTTTTCCCAACTATGTTAGTAGGAGAAGAGAGTTAAAAGGGTGGATTTACAAAAAACTCATCTCCAAAACATAAGGACGTAATGTGAGGACAAAAGTAGGATGCTGGGAATCATAGTTCAAGGGTACTAAATTCTTATTACACACTAGCAAGTCTCTGATACGAATGAGATCAAGTTTTCTTCCTTAAATCACCATCTCTAGTTTACCAGATTGGTAATGCACAGTTAGTGCATGTTAAATATAGATATCTGAAGCCACAGTTATATTACTTTGACTTAGTCTCCTTTGAATTACAGTGCATCTCTAGTGCTTCTCTTCCTCCATCGTTACTATTCTGGAGCTTTGCAATTTGAACCATAGCAATCAAATTTTAACCAATAAATAACATGAGGTCATTTTTCCAAGAATAACATTATTTATTAATGGCGGGCATGCAATTTCCATTAAACAAGAATGTGTCCCTTTCACCAGCCTCTTTCCATGAAAAAGAGGTGGAGTATATTCTGCCTCTTGCTTATGAAAGGAGTTATTCCCTTCACAGATTGGTGTTTGCACCTCCCCTGACTATTCACGTTGGTGGATATTTCAAAAGAAGAGGCAGGCTTAGAAGCTTCAGATCCTCCTTCAATATTGCATGACAGGCAGGCAGATCTTTGCCCATACAAGGAAGCTTCCAGCACAAGCTTTTCCCAACAACATGGGACCTGGATGCCCCAAATCTAAATGATATATTTAGCAAGAACAAAGAGGACTTTTGCTTTCAAATGCTTGTTTACAAATAAAGAAGGGGCAGGTCTCCACCTCACAATCTGTGGAGGGAAACTGTTGGCATGAAAACCTAGAACCAGGGGGAAAAAGAAAAGCAGATAGTATGAAGAATACACAAAGACACATACTGGAAGTCACCCTGAGGCTTCTTCAGCTTCCAGGGGCTGAGGGTTCAGTATTTATTTGTAAAATAACCAATGAGATTCAAGAAATTCACAACACTGAAAGTAACAACATCTGTTTCAATACAGACTATACAAGATTCTTGGGAAAGGATGTCCATGCTTAATTTTGTTGATTCTAAAAATGAAGGACAATCTTTAAATCTGTTTCTTGCAAGTTGTGATGTTGTACATATTTCATCGATCTTCCTTGTATTCTAACCTCTCTATAGGATCCCTTTCCTGCTATTACAGATGCATGAGAACTGCTTGCTATGTGACCTTTGGAAAGCTGGTAGATAAACCATCTGCTTACTCAGATGGTGGCTGAGAAAATGTGCCCCTTTGTAGAAAGAGTTAAACTGAATTTGTTTCCTGCTTTGATACTTTAGCCTTAAATCAATTCTCTTATTGAAGGTTTCAGTACATATCAGTCTTGTGAATTATTAAATATAGTCATCATAAGAAAGTTGCTTTTTGCAACCATATCTTGTTTTCACTGTCCCTCAACCATTGTTTATTGGAACCAGCTTTGACTATATTTTTATAATTATCAGGATTCGTCATTTTCTGATTCCTTCACCTGCACACAAGTCTTCAATTCTTTGGCAGAATTTCATGAGTCTTTTATAGATTCCTCTCAGTATCATTTGCACTCATTTGAATTAATAGGAGTTAGAACTAATTATTGGATTTGACACTTTGGGGAAAAATATTTGTGAGCCTGATTACATTCCCCTCCAAAGATAATAGAGTTCTATTTTATTAGGGGCAGGTTGAAAAAGAAAATCTTCCTCAGTGACCCTCAGTAGAGACTCACTCTTACAGTACTCATCTCTTCATCCTCTGACTCTTACTAGAGGATTTCACTCCTTACTGCAATTGTGGAAAAGCATCTTAATTCTCTGGAACATAAGAGCCTGTTTTCCCCTGAGAATCCATGTCCTATACGTATATAAAAATAACCTATTAGTTGATTCTGTGTTCAGTGGTAGTTCTTCCTTCTTCTCTTCTGTCACATTTTTCTAATGTCCAATTATTTGATATGTCAGGATGAATCTCCTGACATCTCTCTCTTTTCTTTTTCCTTTTTCATCTTAAAAAATTTCTACTTTTAAAAAAGAAACAAATGCTTCATTTTTATTAATGACCTAAAGAAAGGAAAGACATTCCTCCATTCCCTTTATCTTCCCTTCTAGGAAGAAGACAACCCTGCAATCTGCAACTCAGAAAATTGAGAGTAATAATTGCTTAGAGAACAATCCAGAGTAGGTGAAAGAACATGAAGACATACTGTGAGCTTTGAGAAAAATTCACCTAGATAAAATCACTTCTGAGACCAAGGAGGCAACACTGTGGGGTTTATGCTTCCCTCCTTTACATCAACAAAGAATGAAGAAGGATCATTCTCTTTTGAAGAGCCCTCTGTCATCATAGATATTGCAAGTCAATACAAGGAATACTCCTAAGAATAACTGCAGAGAAATGCAATTACCACAAGAACAAACCTGACTAACTCTAGTGACCTCCAAGAATTGCATACTTGCCCCATTTCTTTTATGCATTTCAATACTACTGATTGGCTATGTGCTATAAGCAAGCCTAAAAAGCTATAAAAACCCAATCTGTACCCTAAGAAGGTACAACTAATACAAAAGAGCTGTCTTGTTTAATTTACCAATAAATTATTTTCTGTCTGAACTGTCTATTCACCTTTTCTACCCCTAGTTTTGCAGACAGAAGAGTGGATAAGATGCTCCCCAGGTGACCCAGTGGATAAAGCACTAGTTCTGGAGTAAAAAAGACATTAGTCCAAATCCAACCCTAGATACTTTATAGAGGTGTTACCTTGGGTAACTTAATTTTTTTTAATTGTTTAAATTAGTGTAATTTAAATAAGTGTAAATAAGTGTAAACTTAAATTGTTTGCCTCAGTTTCTGTGCTTTCATAAATTACATATATTGTTCATGTTGTGACAGAAGACACATATCACACATACAACAAAAACCTCATGAAAGATATAAAGTGGAAGATGGCATGTTTTGATTTGCAATCAGACTCCAACAGTTCCTACTTTGTTGTGTCCCTTGTAGTTAGTTATCTTGGAAATTTACTTTGCTGTTAATAGTTTAGTCCTTCACAGTGGATCATTATAAAATATTTGTTACTTTTATATTGTTGTCCTGGTTCTGTTCACTTAACTTTGCATCAATTCATATAAGTCTTTTAGGCTTTTCTGAACTCATCCTGTGCATCATTTCTTTTGCCTCAATAATATTCCATTACACTATAGCATAACTTGTTCAGCCATTTCCCAATTGATGGACAACCATTCAGTTTCTAATTCTTTGCCACTACAAAAAGAGCTGATAAAAATATTTTAGTACATGTAGGTCCTTTCCCCTTATTTCTAATCTCTTTGGGAAAAATAACAATAATGGGATTGCTGGATCAAATAGTTCACCTAGTTTTAAGACCCTTTGAGCATGGTTTCACATTCTCCAGAATGGTTATCGATTCAGAGTTCCACCAATAGTGTATTAGTTTCCCAATCTTCCCACAGTCCCTCCAACATTTGTCATTTTCCTTTTTGGTTATGTTAGTCAATCTGATAGGGATGAGGCGGTATCTCAGAGTTGTTTTAATTTGAATTACTCTAATAAGTAGTGATTTGAAGCATTTTTCATAATTCATCCTCTGAGAACTGACTCAAAGACTTCTTTTAATGACAAAATGAGACATCGTGCTTAAAAGCACAATGAAAACTCAACCACATTGTACAAGGTATAATTTAAAATATTAATTTGTCCTACTTTGTATAATTCTCCATATTTATCCTATATGTGGAAAAGTATGTGGGGCCCTGCATACTATGCAGAACTATGAAGAAAGCAAGCTCAGCTGAAGGTTAAAATATAAATTCTTTGTTTTAAGACTAGTCCTCAAAAACGATTATAAAGCAAAATAAATCAGGAGAGCATATACAGAGCAAATAGAAAACAAAAGAATTTTATTCAGTAAAACTATTCAGAGTTGTGTTGGGCAATGACTTGTGAAAACTAATTGTTAAATTTTCAGGTGAGCATTTATACCTCAGAAATAAATGTCTATATATCAGGTTTGATTTATTGTTTTGTTTATTTCTAGACTTAAGAAAGTGATGAAGAAAAGGTTAAGATTGAATCTGTTTGATAATTTGATTATTTAAAATTTGATAGGATACTTCTATATCTACCTTCCATCTTTGTGCTGCCCACCCATTCTTACTACCACATCTAGTAAAGAAATATTTTTCTTGTTCATCTATCCAACTTGTCCCATTGTTATCTTAATTTTCTTATACTGAAAACGTCTCCTTTTAATAATCTTTAGAGTCATTGACAAGAGCATTGTGTAATAATTAGGGCTTTCCCTAGTCTCTTAATTAGTGAGAATTACTCCTCTCTCTTTAAGTATTCCTTCTCTTTTTCTCCTTTTGCTCACCAGGAAAGATAATGGACTTTCTACAATTCACTAATAGCCTCCAGAACTTGCTTACTAGGCATTTATCTGTAGAGTACCACAGCACAGATCTTTAAAATGTAACTGGCTAAATCTTGCCAAGATGGAAGAATAGGGAATCACTTAGCAAAATCCTCCCAAATTCCTCTCCAAATAACTCTAAAATAACACCCCAAATCAAATTCTGTTATGGCAGAACCAACAAGAAAAAGGTCAGGTATAACAACTTTCCAGTTCAAGACAATGTAGGAGTTTAGCAGAAAAAAGACCTAGAGTACAGTGTACAATGTGCAGCACAAGGCATATCAAGATACCAGCAGTGGCTCTTGCTTCCAGGTGCATTGGTAGTGGCAGTAGCTTCAGAAGTTCTCAACCCCTGGATTGTGGGAGTGGCAGCAGTTTAGACAACTGATCGGGAGGTTTCAGGGTACCCTTTGTTGGTACAATATTCAGGATTGTTTCATTGTCTATACATAATTCCAGATCACAATTCTAAAGCCAAAGGAATTAAGAGCCAATTTGTGGCTACAAGGGAGCAAGAACCCTGGTCCTGTTTCCTGGGTGAGAAAGAATGTTTGTGGTTATTCAAGGGGATTTAGAAGCCCTGGTATTAATTCCAAGAAAAAAAGAAGCATTAATAACTGAGGCTGCAGGAAAGCAGGAGATTTGGTCATAGTCCTAAGGCCAGAAGTAGTGCTAATGCTAGTGGTTATAGTGAAACAATTTCTCTTCCAGAATAAAGAACAGAGCACAAGCCAAGAGAGCAGTGGCCATACTTCTAAGATCATATAATCTCAGAAGCACAGGAAATCTACAAAAGCCCTTTTTTATTTTGTTTTTTAGTTTTAGCCTTTTTAGTTTTGAAAACAGCAACAAGAAAAGTCTAATGCTAAGGATAGTATCCCTTCCATCTTAGTATCAGAATCCAACTTTAACAAAAAGTTAAAAGCAAGAAATAGGCTGGAAAATAAGGAAATAAGAACAAAAAGTGTCTTATAATGAAAAGTTACTATGGTGACAGGGACAATCAATACACAGACCCAGAAGAAGACAACCATATCAAAACAGGTACAAGCAAAGCCTCAAGGAAAAGGGTGAATTAGATATAAACCCAAAAAGAATTTCTGGGAAAAAGGTTTTAAAACTATTTCTAAAATTTAAAAAGTGAGGTACAGGAAAATTTGAGAAAAATGAGAAGGGTATAGGAAAATAATGAAAAGAGAGCCAACAATTTTGTAAAATAAGCATAAAATTTACTGAGAAAAGTAACAACTTAAAAACAACAGATCTAGACAGTTGAAAAAAATGTGGGGAAGGGGCATCTACTGAAGAAAGGAACATCTTCAAAATTAGAATTGGGCAAGTAGAAGCCAAAGACTCCATGAGACACCAAAAAACAAAAAAATAAAATTGTAAAAATTTAAAAATAAGGAAATGAGTAATATTTCAATAGAAAAACAACCGACCTAGAAAAGAGACCAAGAGATAATTTAACAGTTATTGGACTACCTGAAATCCATGATCAGAAAAAAAAAAAAAACCTCATGCCATATTCCACGAAATTATCAAGGAAGACAGCTCTAATATCCAAAACAAGATAGTAAAATAGAAATTGAAAGAATCCACCAAGCACCCCCTGACAGAGGTTAAGAAATGAAATCTTCAAACTTCCAGGATTGTTATAGCCAAATTCCAGTGCTCATAGGTCAAGGAAAAATTATTGCAAGCACACGAAAAAGATTTCAAATATTGTGGAGCCACAGTCTGTAGCACGCAATATTTATCCACTTGCACACCAAAGGAGTAGAAGGCTTGGGATTAATTTGGGAAGGATTTACAATCAACATTATATCCAAGAATCACCTATATTGCAAAATTAAGTATAATCCTTCAGGGGGAAATGGATATTTAATCAAATAGAAGATTGTGAAGTACTATTGATGAAAAGATAAAACCAAATGGAAAATTTTACTTTTCAAGTATGAATCATGGAAAACCTTATACAGTAAATAGTAAAGAGAAATCAATAATGTTAAAATGTTTATAGTCTTATTTGTGAAGATGATAATTATGATTCCCAAGAACTTTATTATTACTAGGGCAGATAGAAGTAGAATACATAGATTAATGTATGAATGTGAGTTCATTATGATGAGATGATATCTGAAAAAATAAAATTCATATGTAAGAGAGAGATGTACTGGAACAAGGGGAAAGGGAGAAGAAGGATGGGGGAAATTATCTCACATAAAAGAGAATGTTGAGGGATAATGTTGGAATGACAGGTAACTCTTGAACCTTATTCTAATTGGACTCAAACAGGGAATAACATACCCACTCGGTTGGGTACAGAAATCTATCTTAACCTACAGGAAAGTAGGGGAAAGTGTAAAAGGTGAATATTATGGTTGAGACTGAGAAAAATCTAAACTTAAATAAATGGTCACCAAGGGAAATCCCAAATAATAAAATACTCAAGTCAGCTGCCAAATTTTTATGGTGTCTTAATTACAACAGGAGGAAGAAAATATTAGAGGGAGAGACAGAGACAGACAGACAGACAGACAGACAAAGAGAGAGAGAGAGAGAGACAGAGAGACAGAGAGAGACAGAAACAGAGAGACAGAGAGAGACAGAGAGAGACAGAGAGAGAGAGAGAGAGAGAGAGAGAGAGAGAGAGAGAGAGAGAGAGAGAGAGAGAGAGAGAGAGAGAGAGAGAGAAGGAAAGGGGAAAGAAGGAAAGAGGGTTTAAATACCCACTCTGCTCAGGCTGAGCCAAAGCGGGCTTTAAGGCTCTGGCTAGCCAAGGCAAGGAAAGAGATCAGTCCTTATCACTCATGTGACCAATCTGGAGAAAAACAGTCTGCGGGCTCCTCCAACTCCAAGCACCAGCCTCCCACTGACTCTAGCCCTCCTCACAGGAAGTCCCGAGAACCCCAGAGGCTGTTCTCTACCTCACTTCCTGCGTCTCACATGTGCCAATGGTGGCTCAAGCTTGACCTAGGACCTCCCAGAGGTCTGTCTTTTTTTGCACATGTCTGTTGAAGGCCATCTTGTCAAATAATTAAATCTTGAGTTTGCTGCAGCCCTTCCTAATCTTGTTACCCTGAGTAGAGTGGAGAATGTAGTTTCCAAGACCTGATTCTGTTATTCCAAGTATCTCTATTGTTATTGATCAGGAAATAGCTAAATCCTATCTTCTAAAGAATGGTCTGAATAGGGTGGAGTAGTTTTGAAATTCACAAAAGAGAGGGTAAGAGAAGTGGAGGAGGGCTGATAAGAGGGAAAGGCAAATTAAGGAAAGTTATGATAAGAATTAAAATGGACTTTTGAAGGGGGACAGGGTAAAATGAGAGAGAGGACAAATAAGAAAAAAAGAGAATGGAGGAATATACAACCAATATAATAAATCATAATCATAAATCTGAATGTTAATGGGATGAACTCGCCAATGAACTAGAAGTCAATAGTAAAATGGGTAAAAAAAAAATCAGAATCCAACAATTTGATTGAACAATTAGGGTATATGATTATGATGGAATAATATTGTGCTATTAGAAATGATGAACAAGATGACTTCAGAAAAACCTGGAAATACATGAACTGATGAAAAGTGAAATGAGTAGAACCAAAACATTTTACCTGATAATAGCAAAAATTTATAAAAATCAATTGTAAATGACTTAGCTTTAATTGCCCTCCCTCTATCCCTTCCTTTCTTCCGTCCTCCATCCCTTCTTTTTTCCCTTCCTTCCTTCCCTGCTTCCTTTCCTCCTCTTTCTTTTAGTTCTTTTTTCTTTACAGATGAAAGGGATTTTGTGTATTTCTCTTTTTCCTTTGACTCTTTTGAAACCAAAGTCAATAGGCTTAATACCCACAGGTTTTAATTTTTTTTAATTATATGTTTATTACATTAAAACTCCCAAGTATTTCCCTTCATCCCTCCCTGCACTAGAGAAGGTATCATTTGACACACACAAAAATAAGTATATATAAAAGTATATCTTGTTTGTTTCTATTTATCACTTTTTTCTCTAAAAGTTATTTACAATTTCTCCATGTAGGTGAGAGGTAACAATAACAGAGATTATAATCTGTTTCATTAAAACTTCTAAGGACCTGAGAAGAAAGAGCTTCAATGATCTTCCAATTCTGAAGTCATAAAAGACAAAATGAAATATATTTTCTTTATGACTAACATTCTCCTCAGAGCAACCCCACCTCAGTAAAGAAAAACATATGACTGCTACATATATAATAGATAACCATTCACATATATCTTTACATATATTGTATCATTTGATTCCCTAACAAGTTTTGAGGCAGATACAATTAGTTATTAATATTTTACAGATGAGGAACAGTGGGGTCAAGTGTCTCACAAGTTTACACAATCAATAAGGACTTGAGTCAAGATTCAAACTCAGCACTCAATCTCCTAAGCAAAACAATTTTTTTTCTTTTTACCTATATGAGAAAAATAGTTTTAAAGACCATAGTTAATTTTTTTCCAAAGCCATGACTGATTGAAAACACTGAGACATGATATTATTTCCTTGATGATTTAAATGAAGGAATCAGACATGACGAATTGTGGAAGTTATGAATATATAGTCAAGGTTGCTTCCAATGAACAAGGGTTCAGGGTCAGTGATAGCAAGATATGGTAGCAAAGGCAATTTTCTGGTTGTGGCTATATATTTAATAATTCACAAGATTGACTTATACTGCATTATACTATACTGAATTATATTATATTATTAATATATTAACATATTAATATATTAATTATATTATACTGAATCCTATTATCAGAAAAAATGACGTGGAGGTGAAATTATCTGGCAAGGGAATTGAACTTCTTTTGATCTCATTGGATGTCACCTATCATTCAGCTTCATGCAGTGAAAATGGCCAACAGGCAGTCTGCAAAGTGTCTAAAGAACACAAACATTTCACACCCTTCTATGATTTAATCCTGTCATTGAGATAAGACTCTGGAAGATCCCTGAATAGGTTCAAAGTCAGATACTGGAGGAAAAGAGTTTTCTGTAGGTAACTGAATTTTCAATCAACAACTTTAGGAATCTACTCCCTTTCTCACGAAACTTGTACACCCTTGTAAAACCTTGAATGCCTGTGTGAAAAACACTTGTCTCTTTTGTCTTGCAAATTGAATGAGCTCTCATTGGTCTATTCACATTTAAAAATATTCCTTGAGTTACTGCTAAGAGAAGCAGTTTGCCTAAACTGCTTCCAAAATCTGTGTCTCTCTCTTTACTCTATGAGTCTTTAATCTATTACTTTGCCCCTTGTTTTCCAGTCCTCAGCTTCCCTCCACAGGTGAGAAGAATCCACTTGTGTCTTGTTTACCTGCTGGCTGGTTACACTAAATTAGGGGAGACAAATAAGTAACAAGTTCTAAGAAAGATGACGAGAAGATTATCAGACAAGTTGCGCGGAGTAGAACACAGCCACCATGGCATTATATTAGGGATGTTGGCAGGGTCCCATTGTAGTTTATGAACTCTAATAAAGTCTGCAGTGGTTGTCACCAAGATTTAAACTTGGGTCAGAGTATTAGGAAACTCAGATCCGCAAGATGAAAATAGTACCTTGCTATGTGCCTCTACTGTAAGGACTTGCTGACGCATTTTTAGGGCTACTTTCCTCTTTTGGTGTCACCCTGCCATCCAGCTCTCATTTGTGGCTCCAAGAAGCTATAGTATATGCAGCAGCCACATCCGCACAAATCACCTTAGCAGGAAGGATAAACGGTGTTGAGGCTAGCCCATGGGACCCAAACCCATTGGTAAGTTAGAAGGGGTGTTCTCCAGGCATGTGAAGATTTCCCCCAGCAGAAAGGGCAGATGAGAAGAATTTGTTCCCAAGGCCATTAAGGTAGTGAAATCAGTCGTTTTGGTAAATTTATAGCTTGAGTTATAAACACTGAAGAAGCCAAGGGCATCCACTAAATCCTCAGTCATTCCTAGATGTCTTGAATTTTGTCTTGCTACTAGGCTTCCACAATTCTGATAGAGAGACTGAGGTCCGACTTCATGCAACTCCATCTCACCTAAGACTAATTTATGTGCAAGTTCAAAGATATCATCAGAAAGGTCATTTTGGTGCTCTACAAGTATGAAGAACACCAACCAACCAATGAGCCAACCAACCTGAAAGTATGTATTCTACCAGTCTGACAGTATACTGGAAAATGCTATTTTGCCATTTATTTTCTATAAATATTTTAATAGTTTTTAAAATATGTGTAATTTAAGAAAATAATATTATAATTAATTGTAATTCATTGATACTTTTATCCAAACTTTATCAGATTGGAGAGTAGGACCCTTATAAAAAGAGAGGGAGTTGGAGTAGACATGAAAGGGCATAAATGTGATGGACTATCTGGAGTCTCAGGGGATGGATGGAAAGAGAGCACAACAAATTTAGAGTAGAACTAAGAAGTACAATTACACTAACTAATGGAATGTGACACTATCACCAAGGAGTCTTACAAATTGAGGAATCCCCAGTTCCCCCTCGAGAATGGCTATACATGAGTCATTAGGCACACAGCAAGAATTCTCCTGTTATCCCAACAGATAAACAGGTGCCAAATGGAACACCTGAAACACAGCACACTTCCTAGTGAAGAAGGAATAGATGTTAAATTATTCACCCACATTCCCAAGCTGTCATGCTATCTGGATCTGAAAACAAATGAAGAGGTAATAGTAATTTCTTGAAATGGTGTAAAATAAGTTGGACTGCAGCTACCAACCATCTCCATGCAACTTCTCTTATCTCATCACACATTGTCCTCATCTCATTCAACTACATTTTCCATTTTGGTATTACCCTCAATCAATCAGTTATTTCACAGGTATTTATTATGTGCTTAACAACAATAATAAAAGAATGTATAGCTTTTTGAGTGAATTCCATAAATTGCGAAGCATCTTACAAATATGTCATTTTATCCTTATAACAACCTGGGAATTAGACTGGGAGCTGGGCATGCAGAACAAAGATAAAAATAAAACAGTACCTACCCTCAAGAAGCTTACATATTTGAGAGGAAAAAAAAGTCCCTATATAAATATATGTCCAATACACAGCTGAGGCATAGTATACCACCTTTCCTTCTCTTATTCTCTCATTTCCACAAGGGGACTCCTAGTCTTTCCCTTATCCCATCCCCCTTCTCTCTTGTTTTTCTGTACACAAAGATTTTTTTCCCTTCTAACAGTGTGTGTTGATCTGTATCCTAATTCTGATTAGAGTAGGGTTCTAGTACTACCACCCCTAAACCATCTCCTCTCTTTCTCCATGGCAGTTCTTCTACTCATCCTCCATAGGAGATAATCATTCCATCCTACTATTACATATTATATTCTACTATACTATATTCCTTGTCTACAACATTACCATTTAGACTCATTTCATTACATTCATCTCAAACTTGACTATTCTAACCATACATACCCCTTCCAAATAACCAGGTAATAACACCATTATCAGGGGTCATAGATGATGTTTTCCCATAAAAGAGGAAATAATTTTACTTTATAGATTGCTTATGATCAGTCTTTCATGACTTCTGTATGTTTCCTATAGATAAAAATTTTTGATAGGTTCAGGATTTCCCCCCAGGAATAGTTGAAACTCCTTTAGTTCATTAAATATCCATTTTTTATCTTTTATAATTATTCTCATCATTGCTGGGTATTTAATCTTCATTATAATTCTTTTGCTTTATGAAATACTGTGTTCCATGTCTTACATTCTTTTATTGTTGTGACTGCTAAATCTTTTGTTATTCTGTTTGTAGCTCCACAGTATTTGAATTTTTTTTTCTTGCTACTGGTAGTATTTTCTCCATAACTTAGTAATAATGTTCCTGTGCATTTTCATCTTCTGGTCTTCTTGATGTGGTTATCAGTAGATTCTTTCAAGGTTTTTTTTTTTGTGTGTTTTGTTTTGTTTTTTTTACCCCATGAGTCTAGAATTTCTGGGCATTTTTCTTTGATGGTTACTTGAAATATGATATCTAAATTCGTTTTTTTTTTTCATAGCTTTCCTGGAGTCCAACATGTCTTTTATCGTTTTTCTTTCCAGTCCAGTTGTTTTTGTGAAAAGTTGTTTCATATTTTATTCTATTATTTCATTCTTTTTATTTTGCTTCATTGTTTCTTGTCATCTTGGGAAATTGTTAGAATCCCCTTATCCAATCCTAGTTCTTAATGCACTATTTTCTTCCATGAGGTTCTGAATGTCTTTTTCTATTTGGATGGTGTTTCATAATTTTCTTTATTTTCTTTCTTATTCTTTTCTTTTAATTTTTCCTCAAATTCTCTCATTTTGTTTGAGGTCTTTTTTAGGCTTTTCCAAGAGTTCTTTTTGAGATTATGTCCATTAATAATAATTCTTTGGTATTTTTGAAGTAGGTGTTTTTTTACTTTATTGCCCTGAGTTTGAGCCAAGGTCTTCTCTGTCCCCATAATAGCTATCAATAGTTGGGGTTCTCCATTCTCTGCTTGATCATTTCTATTCATTTATTTATTACATTGTAGCAGTCAGTCTTCATTATTGGCTTTTTGTTTGAGTCTTAGGGTTCCTGGTGTATTGGTATATGTTACTTCAGGTTTCAATATTTTTGTGTGTGTATTTTCCTTTTCCTGAATTCTATTTAGTTATTCCAATTTTTCTAGTCTAAGGTTGGATTTATTTCTAGTACCTTGCTCATACCTCAGTCTGTGATTGACCTCATGTTCCAACCTGAGCCCAAGATCAGTTTCACAATTGCAAATGGAAACACAGTCTATCTCCTCTGTGGTAGAAACTAGAGATTCCACTCTCTTAAAAGTGACCATAGCTAAGAGGACCCCAGACCCTCAACAAACACACTCACCAATTTACACTCCTTCACACCCCCTCTTCTACTGCTACAGGCTATAGCCTAGGATTGAGAAGGTGAAGAAAGTCCATATTCCTCAAGCCTCCAAAGTCCCTTCATTGGGAGCAGAGAGACTTGAGCAGGGGTCTCCAGAGCCATGGCTTTAGTAGACACAGCTCCTCCCAGGGCCCTCAGCCTGTGGAATCCATTGGTAGCCTCAAGATGCAAGGTGAGGTGGCCAATCCTGACCTTGGGGCTTTCTTGTTGATTTCCTTTCCCAAGGCCTGAAGAGGAGGGACTAAGGCCAGGGAATTCATGACCCTTTCTCCCTAGTTATCCTGACTGATCAGCTTCAATACTGACTCCTGCCCATTTTGCCCACTTTTAGCATTGATTCTGTGGAGTTGTTTTTTATTGTTTGTGGTAAGTATTAGGAGGGTAAGGAAGATTCATGTTCTACTTCACCATCTATCCATGATGCCTATCTCTACTGGATTTTCTCTTTTTAAAAATCAATTGTTTTTCAATTAACAGAAATTTACTTTCTTTCCCTCCCAACTCCCTCCACCCCCCACCAATTTAGAAGTTAGAGGAAAAAAATAAAACTTCAAGTGTGGATTGGATAAGATGACACTTAATTCCTTTCCAGCTCTGAAATATTACTATTTCTCCATTCCATTGTTACCTCTACAGTGCCTACTATATCATAAAATACCCACAAAATTCCACAAAGTGAGGAAATAAATTAATTTTAATTACCAGTTTATATTAATATATCATTTCATGGAAAATATATGGCATCTCCATTCAGACTATCCCCCCTTAATTAAAATGTTTTAGTCCTTTCTGAGTATTGTACCTGTATAAACCCAGCCTCCTTATATCTTCTTTTGCTACATCACAATTAGACTTTCAGTAAGATTTGCTGGAACAATACCATCATTTCCACAGTTGGCATTCATATACAGCCTTGTGCAATGGACATTTCAAATCTGGTTTAACAACTATTCATAACAATGATCATCTGCCTGTATAATAAATAATGTCTTTATGTTTAGGTTTCTTATTTCTCTCATTTTAGATAATGAGGACTATTGTTATGCAATTGTAAAGTTGAAATGAATGGCTTTCTCTAAGAAGGCATTAGGTAATGTGTATTGAATTCTTAGATGCACATCTTGAAAGTTGGTGAGTGTAGAGAAAGAAAAGGAGGATCCAACATGGAGAAGAAGCTACACAGACCTACCTGATCACTACCAAATTTCCCTACAAAAACTATAACACCTCAACATGAATTTTGGAGCAGCATAGCTCACAAAAAAATGGAGTAAAATAATTTTTTATCCCAAAACAACATAGAAGGCCAGCACAAAAAAAAATCAGAAGAGTACAGGGGTCTCTTTGCTGGTAAGTATGACTCTTGCCACTTTGCCTATACCCAGATCCAGGGAAGTTGTCCTGGGGCACAATCTCAGGGTGAGAAGGAATACTAGTGCATACCAACCCTTAGAGTCACAGTGGAGCAGAGGAACCTGGTCACACTTCCAAGGGAGAAAAGAGTGCTTCTGGTTACTCACAGATCAGAACACAGACCAAGAAAATATTAAACCTTCCTCTCATTAGATTATAAAATATTGGAAGCACTGAAAGAGATAGATCTCCAAAGCTTGGAACATTGCTCCCTTCACCAGTTACACAGGTCAACTTTACCTTTTTTTTTTTCAATTAAAAGAAAAGAAAAAGGCTGGACAGTGAACAAATAACAAAAAAGAAACAAAGAAACTCAACATGGAAAGTTATTTTGGTGACAGAGAAAATCAAATTCCTATCATGGATCAGTTACTTCCTGAATTCATCACAGAAGCATAGTACTTTTATGCCAAGCATGGCACCAACAAAAAAACGCATTCCTGTGCAAGCATAGGCATATGGCTCCTTTTGTGTTACTGATTGTAAAATCCTGAAATAGAATATGAAATACAATAACTATACAAAAGAAGATAATGTTTGCCCCCTTCCCTAAAATTCTGAGTCCATTCTCAGACCAAGGATATGGGAGCCAATATAATATTTAGAACTAATGGAAGACAAATATGAATTAATATTAGATATAATTTCATGGGAGGAAGCAGAGAAATCTTGCTGAGATATAAAAACTAATTAAATACCCAAAGTTACCTTAAAGATATTTCCATTATGGAATGGAATTTACTGTAAGAGAAAGAATGGTGAATTTGTAGTCAAAACAACAGTGTTTGAGGCTTTGCTCCACTGTGTAACACTGTGTAACACTGGGCAAATCTCTTTGTTGAATCAAAGAATTCCTCAATTTCCTCACCTGCAAAATGAAGGAGTTGAAATCGATAACCTCTAAAGACCATTCCAGTCCTAAACCCACAACCTTCATATTTATAACATGTGTTTTTATTCATCTTGATCATTTTAAATGAATAGTTATATGTCTTGTTTACCGTTCTGGGCCTCATTTTCATATTTGTAAAATTAAATAGTTGATAATAAATAATAAATAGTTAAACAAGAAGGTATTTCTGGTCTCTTTTTTCTGAAATTATACAAACTACCAAATCCACACTAATTAAAATGTCTTTGTAACAGGGATATAGTAAAGTAATTTAATATTGATAATAATTAATTTTATATATTATATAATAATTTCTATAATAAATAATAATAAATTAAATAATAATGATGTAAAATGTACTTGTGTTTACATTTTACTGCACACATGTACATTTTACCTCAAATAATTTTTCCAATATTTAACAAAGAAAAAAACATTTTTTTAATGCTTTGGCTTGAAATCCACATTGCATCCAAGTTAGTTACAGTTGCTAGGACACGCAGATGGCATACCAACAGTGAAGCCTACAGACAGGTTAAACAGGATGACGTTTCCTAATGTGACCATGAAAACTGAACCATTAACACTCTACTTTGTTCAGTTTAGTTTCCTCAGCCATCATACCCAATCTCCCTTACTCCAGCCTACCAAGGTTAGCCCTACCTCCTTCTTGGTCTGAAAAATTCCATGTCACCACGCCCCTTTACACCTCTCTAGGTTCAGCTCAAGTCTCACTTTTCTTCTGTATTCTCCATGATTGTCCCAGGCTGAGCTGATTTTCCTTTGCTCTTATTTCCTTCAATACTTAGTATCCATACCAAAGCCTAAGCACTTGATTATATTGAAACTTTTGTTTTACATTGTGTTTTGCACATGTGTATGTGTGTGTTTATGTGCATATGTTTTTGTGGTGTTTATGTGTGTGTGTGGTTTTTTTTTTCTTAATTAGCTATATTAAACTCCTAGAGAAAAGAATCTGTGACATGCTTCCTTTGAATCTGATATTACTGGCTAGTTCAATATTTAACAATCCATTCTGCTAGGTAGGGGAGTGTGCATATCACACTTTTTAAATTTAATCTGGATTATTAAAATTTTCCACATCACTTTCTCATCTACACAATCATCAAAACAACAATTCCCAAAGGGTAAATGCAGACTGAAAATTTACAAATCAAATCTCAACAACTCATGTGCACCCCTCTATCTATCTAATCCTCTCATTTTCAGATGAGAAAACTAAGGTTGATATAAATTAAGTGACTTGCCCAAATTCACATTCCAGTCAACATCCTAGATGAGATTTGACCTCAAGTCTTTTGATTCCAGATCTTCAACCCTTAAACCGTGGCTAAATTAATTGACCCATTGTATAACTTTGATCACTTCATGTCATCATGGATCATAGATTAAGAGCTGGAAGAATTGTTCAGTGTAATGTTTTCTCGCTCTTTTGATAGAAAGGGACAGATTCATTTTGATTAGCACTTTCAGATATTAATTACTGGGGTATAATGGCTCAATAATGGCACCAGAGGCCAAAATGTTTGCCATTGGAATCATTTTTTAAATATTTCATAGAATTGTAAATATGGGACCAGAAGGGATCTCAGAGGACATCTAGCTCAATCCCTTCATTCTGTGCAGAGGAAGAAAATGAGGTCATTAAGTTTCACACAGGTAATAAAATTCTAAACAGAAGTGGAATTTGAACCTGGATCCTCTGACTTTGGAGTCAATATCCTCTTCACTTTCACATGCTGTAATTCATATTAGACTATTTAGTAAAGTAGCCCTCAGAGATCCCCACCTTGTTCCGTAGTAGACTATAAACCCCTTCTCTTTTGACTCAATGTGTGCTCATGTAGCTTTAGTCATTCATCATTCCATCCATTTCTCCTGCTTTATGTCCATAGCAAGGGAACTGCTAAGCTGCCGACTACAACAACTTCTGTTGGCTGAGCAAAGCCAAATATCAGAGACCCATTCTTTCAGATTTTGAAGGCTTATTAAAATACAATCCTCATAGAAAGGGCAGCATCTTGAATTAATTAATTTCTCAAAAGAGAGGAAGTTTAAGAGCTAAAAGCAAAGTCCTCCCATATCCCCAGGAATGAGACACAGAGGTGGAAAGAAGCAGGATGAAAGAACAAGGACACTGAAAAGGAAGTAAAAGGTAACTAAAGATGAAATTGCCCAATGTTGCAGTTTTGTCTAAGACTGGTATGGATGAATACACAATATATAGAGTAATACTTTTAGTAGCAGGTAGGAAAAACCTTTTTTGGGCAACCCCAAAACAGGGAAGCATACTGGACAACAAGCATACATTGCAGGAATCACTACATGACAGTACAATTTAAATAGGGGCACTGATTAGTATAAATATGTAAAGATGAGCTTTGGTAGCAGTAAGTTTCTAGTGTTTTCTAGGACAGCCAGTATGATTGCCTTGCATCAAAACAAAGAACAATATGACTCCAGGGAGAATTGGGAAAGGTATCCAAAGCAGATAAAATTTTATGATTATAATTATCCTACAAAGGCTCTCATTTCTTTCTTCCTGTAAAAATTCTATGGATAACTGACACCTCTCTAAATTCTAGAAGAGGAGTTTTGCAGCATACCAGGTATATTAGCATCTTCAAAGTATTATTGGTGTATTGATATTGTATCTTATGTGTTCATATACTAGACTTATGGTCATGGTACTTATTGATTATTCTATTTCCAAATCTTCAATCCAAAGGACAAAAGAATTCCTGAGCAGGACGTTATTTGCCACAGGGTCCTAGCTCCCACCTTGTTATATGACATTCCTTACCAAGTCACATATTTGATTAACCTCCTCCTCTTTGATTAAGTGATTGTCAATTGAGCCAATGTCGCATGTTCATTAGCTTTGTAAAGGATAATTTTAGCTTTGTGACCTAAACTACATTAATTATTAATCGCCATGGATATCCCAAATAAAAAAAAATACCCAAGTGAGCTAAAAATTTATGGTGATTTAATTCATATAGTGGAAAGAAATTAAGAAGAAGGAACAAGGAAAGGGTGTAGGATTTTTCCTACCTGGCTTGTGCCAGGGGGAAGATTAGAGGCTTTAGGAAGATAAGGTTTTGGAGAGTAAAAGAGGAAGGAATCAGCCTGAACTCCAAGAGGGCTCAATTAAGATGCCTGAACTTGAATTAGCTCAAGGGCAAACTCACTACCCAAACCCAGACAAATAGCTGCCACTACCCCAAGATGTCAGAAGACTTAGCACGCTGCCATCCAGAGCCACCTCTCAGGGGAAAAGAGCCGAGGGGAGGAAGTGACGTGCCCTATATAGATGGTTTTATGTCACTTTCCTGCATCTCATCTGTACTAATGTTAGCTTAGCTTGATTTAGGACAACCCAAGGGTCTGTCAACTGTTTTTGCACATATCTATTGAAGGACATCTTCTTAGATACTTAATCTTTGGGTATGGATGCAGACATTCCTGACCTCTTTAAACTAAGTAGGGTGGAGCAATGTAGAGTTCCCAAGACCTGATTCTGTTAGACCAAGTATCTCCATTGTTACAAATCAGGAAATAGCTAAATAAAATCTTCTAAAGTACAGTCTGAGTAGGGTGGAGTAGTTTTAAAATTTACACTACCTCCCACTCCACATTCCAAAATTCTCCAATAAAAGTTTTGGGACACATAGAGCTCTCTCTCAATACCATCAGAAGAGCATGCACAATGGAACCCATATTTTTTCACTCCTTGTCTCTGAGTCTTTATTCCTTTGTCTCTTTCTCTCTCTCTCTCTCTCTCTCTCTCTCTCTCTCTCTCTCTCTCTCTCTTCTCTCTCTCTCTCAATCTCTCGTTCTCTCCTCTATCCATTTTCCTTCAGTTTCCAATCTCCTCAGGTGTCCACAAAAATATTAATATGTAACTGCAGGAGGTTACACATTTATACTGTCTTTTCCCTAGAGTATGATCATAGAAACACCTCTGTCATCATCCATCTTTAGCTTCAAAGGGAAGAATCATGGAGAGTTAGACAGAAAGGAAGATCTGGCCAATCATAAGATGTATACTGGTAGATTTAGTTGTTTTTCCTATTTTCCTACAGGAACTTTCTCCATTCTTCCTGAAAGCATTCCCACTGTTTAGGTCTCAGTTTCTTACTTGTTCTGCCATAGCTATATACTAAAGAGAAAAGAAATGCCTGTTGGAAAAAATTATATCTTATATCTATCTCATTTTATAAATGAGGAAACTGAGGTAAACAAGGTTAACTGACTTGTTCAGGGTATTTTAGCCTGGATTTGAACTAAGGAAGATGAGTTTTCCTGACTCCAGATGCAGCACTCTATCCAGTGATCTACCTAGTTGCCCTCAATTTAGGTATAACCAATGTTAAAACTTCATTCATTGATACAGATTGCAATCCATATAATACTTATAGTCTTAAAGAGTTGTCTAAAAAAAAAAGTTGTCCATAGGTCAAAGAGGCATGGTGCCACAGCTAGTAAGAATCAAAAGCATAATTTCAACTTTGTCCTCTTGACTAGAAATCTAGTACCTATCTATAGCTATTTTATATCTCTTAAATGTCTTTATTTCTTCCTAAATTAATCTTCTTTTGTACTCCTAAGGAATAATTGTTAAGAATCAATAAATTGTGGATTCAAATTAAAAGGTCACAGATTTTGAGCCAGAAGGGAACTTAAAAATCAACTAGTCTAACTCCCTCATTTAAGATATGAAAGAATTGAAGCCCAGAGAGGGGAAATGTTTTGCCTATAAAGTCCATAAAATAGTATTAAAGATAAGCCTAGATCCTTTTCTGAGAGATTTGACAAAAATCCAATTTTTGCTCAGATTCTCTTTTTTATTCCAGTAATAAATTTACCTCAAAATCTTAGCTACTTCTTTTCAGTGTTGTTGCATAACAAAGCATTCATACAATGAGTAATCTTTTATTTTCAGTGAAACACAATTTTCCATATGTCAAGTCTTATTTAAGAAATGAAGTCATTTGCAATATATACCTGAGTGTCTTTTTTTTTTTAATTCCACTAACAATCTATTGAGTGTAGTGGAAAGCCAATTAACCTTTAGAGAGAAATAATGTTACAATTAACTGTTCAATATGTTAAGTAGCATATCCCTACCACCAATGCCTCTAATGTTCTTTGTATGTTGTTACAAAAACCTTTGGCTTCCACTGGTTATAGAAGGAATAGATTTTTGTTTGTTTGCTTTTGCTTGACCCCAGAAGACAGAATTAGGAGTGATGTGATAGAAGCTACAGAAAATGAAATTTAGACTTCATGTCAGGAAAAATTTCTTAGCAATTATGGCTTCCTAAAAATAGGATGGATTTCCATAGGAAGTAACACTGTTCTGAGCCCCTGCCCAAACTACTTGGAAGACTTTAAACAAATGAGCACAAGACCATTAAAAATGTAGGGGGCAGTTCTCCTTGAGGTACACATTAAACTTCATGCCCTGTGAGACTCCTTTGTCCTATGAGATTGTTTGAATTAGTATTTCAGTAGCCAGAGGCCTTTTCTGGGTCATTTACCTCTATAAGCTATTAGTGATTTCCTTATAGGATTATTTCCTATTTATCCACTATATATATATATATATATATATATATATTTTTATATATATATATATATATATCTTGAATGTAAACATTGGATTGGGTATAGTCTTGATTCCATTGTGAGTTTCTTGAGGGCAGGGCAGTGGTTTTTTTTGCCATGTTTGAACACTTAGCATAGTGCCTGGCACATAGTAAGCACTTAATAAATGATTGTTACCAGAATATAAATGGTTCAGTGAATATAGAAAGCCAGGCCTAGAGATGAGATGACTATAAGGATGATATTAGAAATTAAATCTTGTTATGTTAGTTTAGAGGTATCAGAACTGAAACAGTGTCAGTTTCAAATGTTGACAGTGTTGGGGAGGAGTAATGGTTTTTCTGTGGCAGTTGGTTTCTAGCAGTTACTCTTTCTCTCTCAGTTCTGTGAGCAGGTGACATCTTTTCTCTCTCCTCACTGTCTGAGGTAGAAGGAAAGGAGGGAAAAACCTGAAAGAGCTAAGTGATTTCCTTTTTCAACTTGGGAAACACTAATGACTGTCTATTGCCATTACATAAATTGGTTTTATATCTGAAAAGACCAAAGAAACACCTGGTCTTTGGTTTGTACTCTGAGTCTCTTAAGGCTCAGAGTCCTAACTTGGTTCTTGCTGAGGTTCAGTCAGCTAGGCTTTGTCATTTTTATAACTTGAAGACAAAGTTAAGAACCATATACTTTGCATAAGGATAATAGTGTTTAATTTATTGTAGAATAGTGAAAATTTGGGTTAGTCAGATCAGGAAGGATCAGTGTAGCCTATGAACACAGGAGAAGTGGTTCCTTGTAGAACCAGGGAGTTTTATTTGGGTGGAGTTAGAATCCCTTAGAGATAGAATTTTTTTTTATCCTTATATTCTTAATAAATAATTTATTTTAATATAAACAAGAGTCTCCTTGGCATCCTTGCACCTGGGCCTGAAGAGAAGTTTACTTATGATCTTCACTTCACTGATATAAACTGAAGATATTTTGTAAGCACAGCAAGCAAAGTATCAAATCAGTTTATAATCAATAATCAATTCATTGCCCATTATTTTTACATGACCTATATTAAAATCTAATCTTAGGTACTTCCTACCTCTCTGACTTTGGGCACTTAACCCCAATGGACCAGCCCTTATGGTCCTTCTGCCTTGGAACCAAACCTTAGTGTGATTTCTAAGATAGAAGATAAGGATTATTTTAAATTAAAAAAAATGTAACTGACTGACAAGGAAAGATGACTTTAACATAGGTTTAATAGCTTCTTAGGTCTCCCTAAACTAAAAACAAAGACTTCCCTGCACCTGCAATGTTGCCCAGGAATCATCTCATCTCTTTCTTTCTCTTCTTCCATGCCAAATTTCTAGAACAGCATAGATTTATTGCTTCTACTTCTTTACTACTCACTCTCTATACATGTATGCATTGCATGTATGTATATATTGCCATGTATGTGCATATACACACACCTATGCCTATGCATACACATATAAATTTATTATCTCAGGTTACTTCATTTTGCATCAGATCATCTTATTCCATGTTTTTCTTTAGTTATTCTAGTTATTATTTCTTATGGCATGGTAAAATTCAGATGCTTTTTCTGTGAAACTTTTGACTGACATTGAACATCACATTTTCTTTGACCTCTCTTCCCCCAATTTAATATTCTTCATGGACAAGTTTACCTCAAGGAAAGCAGAGAGATAATGATGTGGGAAAAGACAGGGATTGAACCTCTCATAGTATCAAACGTGTCTGACAGTATCTTTTCTTTAATATAAAATTGTAATTTTATAAATACTCTGCTTCTCAAAATACCTGAAGACTTTGTGAATGAGCTATGATGAAGACCTATAACTTTTAAGTGGTGACATTTGGAGATATTAGGAAACTCTGAGACCTGAAAAGCCGAATGTTCTCTGAGCAAGGTCAAGTTGGTTAAAGATTGCTAATCTCCTAGGACCCTCCACAAAAGAACTAAAGGACAGATTCTCCACTGTCAGGTTATGGAATGAGTCCTTTGAGGTAAAGCACAGGTTTCTCAAACATTTGATAAGCACGCCTGTCATGGGTGAGGATGCTATTTGTCACTTGGTGAGTTTATTTTATGCCCTAACAGAAGGCTGAGAAATAGCGTGACAAGTGTTTCTTTTCTTTGCCAGATTTTAGACATTCTGGAGAATGTTTTCAAAATTAACAGAGGTTCCTATCACATCATTCTAAATTAAGAAGGTTATAGGAGCATAGATTTTGAGCTGGAAAGGTATTAGAGGCCATCTAATCCAACTCCCCCACTTTATTAATAAGAAAACTGAGGCCCAAAGGGCTTAGTTAATGTTTCTTGGCAGGGAAATGACACTATTAATAATAGCTTACACATGTATAATCCTTAGAAGTTAACAAAGTACTTTTCATATAATATCCAGTTTGATAGGCAAAATAATCTCAGAAGATGAGTTCTATCTTTCCATATTATAGATGATGAGACTAAGGCATGGAGAAACTAAAAGATTTGCCTAGAGACTCACAATTCATAAGTTTCAGAAGTGAAATGCAAACCCATGGTGACAGTATGAGTTCCTGAATCCATATCTGTTATTATAATAGACTGCCTGAACAGTAGAATATCTGAGAGTGACATCCCTGGGTACACATCTACTGCGATGAATAAAATCAACTCTTGAAGCACAATTCAGAAACCAAATTCTTGCTGTGTGAATCATAGTACCAAGACCCATTAAATGTATGCACTAATTGCATTTTAGTGTTGTGTGATTTATAGTTATGGAACATATAATCTGCATAGGATTGTAATTAAAGATCACTTAAAAGAAAATGGAAAGATCCATATTAAGTATGATTAGCCTTTAAGTATTAGGAACAAGGGATTAAAAAGGAAAACAAAAGTGAAGGATGTGATAAAAAAAAAAGAAATTTAAGAGGGAGCTGGGCTGGTTCTATATCTAGAGACAGCAAAGAATTATTCCCCATCAGATTATGTGGATTCCATAGGATGAGAGTATAGACCTGAGGGATGCTCATTGGACCAATGCCATCAGGGATGTGTTATGACATGCATTAATGAAGGGAGTTACTACATTTTGAGATGACAGATCCGTGGGCAGATCCACATACAAAATTGACATAAGCTTACCTAACCAACTCTAGTTACCATCCTCAACCCATTCCATGCACTTTCTTCAATCTCTCTACCTTTATTGCCTCAAGAAAAGTGTAGCTATTGTAGAAGGGTCCACAGGTGATAGAATTGGTCTGCTTTAACAACTATACATTTTTATGCATAGGAAATTGCAGCATGCACAACCATTCTAAAATAAGAAGATTGCTCTTTTTTTCAAGAAGTCTGTGCCCTTTAAAATAAAAAGAATGTGATTTTCTTAAGCAGAATTTTATTAGTTTTTTTAAGAGCCAAAGGTACATAGGGAGTCCACTCTTATGAACTAGTTAGTAAAAGTTCATGTCTGTTCTCCTCTTTTCTTTAGCAATTAAAGCCTCACTACCTAATGGCTCAGAGAAGACCCACTTGAAATGCAATTTCCCCAGAGACAGTAGTCACATATGCCCACACCTTCTCTACACATGCACATGGAACACAAGCTCTCCAACTGAGATGACTTAAACTAATGATCACACTAATTATCAGAAAATTTACAGCTATATTTTCTGTTGTGTAACTGACAGCAGAATAGAGCCTTCAGTATTTACCAACAAAACTGTGGTTGATTCCCAGATAATTAGTATGGCATCATTGTATAATGGTCTAGAAACCTTAATGAATTTTCTTTATTATTCCCAGTCTGACTTTGACTTGGGAATGTGCATTAGACTGATTTAGAACTAAAGGGAAAATAACAGGCAAAACAATAACCTACCTCCTGAGTAAAATGTTGTAAAAAGTCCTCAAGACCTCTGTCTGACCCAGGAAGCCATCATGGAGTTTTGTTGTTATTGTTGTTGTTACTATTTTTCTTTATGTCTGGTTCTACTGTTATTATAGCTATCCTTCCTGTGTTTCCTTTTCTCCCACTTTCAAGTGTAGATTATATTTTAACAAATAACCATAAACATTGTATGACTCTATTCAGTGAGTGCAATGATCAGAATTTTCCTGGAGAACTCTAGAGTAATATGAAATAAGTATAATAATATAAATGAAAAGACAGTTTAAAAGAGATGAAACTGTATGATTTCAATAATTAATCTTGATTCTGGAGGAAAAACTGAAACAAACCATCCTGCTTTCTATTATACAGTTTCTTTATCAGTTATGTTTATACATGTGTGTAAGTTTAAATGAGTAAACATGAGCTAGAAACTCTTTAAATGGAAAATAGATGTAAAGATACAAAATTATCTACATCTTGTTCCATTTATTAAATGAAGCAAAAATTTTGTGGATCTATGATCCTGGTGCCTGATGGAGATGATCTATCTGCAAATCCTCTAGTCTTTTATGGGCATAGTTTATCAGTTCAGGTCTCCTCAACCTCAGCTGACATAATTTTTGGGAAATGGGGCTTAGGATGGCCTGACTTCTTTCTACCTCAACTCCATTTTATAGGTTCATGCTCCTCACAATTTATTTTTCATTTTGTTACTATAGTGGCTATAAAGGTGGTTCTCCCTTTTGACTGGAATATATATACTGGAAAGTAGGTTAGACACTAATGGAAATAAAAGGGGAAAGAGAGAAGGAAGGAAGTGGCTTCAATGAGGGAGCAGTGGCACCAAAGATAGAATTGAGTCCCTAGAAATGTTGACTATGCTCACATCTTACACAAAAAAGATATCATCAAAAGACGAAGAATCCTAGAGGCTAGTTGTCAAGCTGCTGAGGAAGAGACAGACAGACAGACAGACAGACAGACAGACACAGAAACAAAGGAAGATACTTGGGCAGAGAAAGAGACAAATACAGAGACAGAAAGACATGGGGATGGAAAGAGATGCCCCATCAACTGGGGAATGACTGTTAAAATTTGTTGTATATGATTGTGATGGAATGTACTATTGTACAATAAGAAATGAGGAGCAGAATTCTTTCAGAAAACCTAGGAAGAGTAATATGAATTGATGCAAAGTGAAGTCAGCAGAAACAGGAGAATATTATGCACAGTAACAACTATGTTGTATGACTGATCAATTGTGAAAGACTTTACTCTAATCAAAATAGTATTTCAAGCCCATTCCAGAGGATCCATGAGGAAAAATGTTATCCCTTTCTAGAGAAAGAGCTCATTAAACCTGAATGCCAATCAAAGCATGTTTTCTACTTAGTTTATTTTTCTTGGGATTTTATGTTTATGTTTTCTTTTGCAACATGATTAATATAGAAATATATATTTTTATGACTCTACTTGTATAAGGATGTTGGAGGGGAGAAAAGGAAAGAATTTGGAAAATAATTTTTAAATGAATATTTAAATGTTTTAATACAATTGGGAAATATTTAATAAAATTAATAAAAATATAGAAAAAGAAAAAAGAAAAGAATGGCTACTTGTTTTTGTATTGTTCTTTTGATAAATTTTCCTTCTGTAGCATAGTACACTACAATTTTGCAAGTATGGAATCTGTCTCAGCATAACATGCATTGCCCTCCAGTTTCCATTGTGGTGGTGGGGCATGGCAGAAGTCCAAATAAGAGATGTGAGAAAAACCTACAGGTTCATGAATACACTCCTTATCATCAAAACCTCCAACATAAGGTTTATGTGATTCTCCCTAGAAGTGATTTTTTTTTTTGCTTTCCTCATATCAACTGATAAAATGTTATTATGGAAAGAGATGCCCCGTTATTATATGTTATTCTTAAAGCTGATGATTTCATTCCACAAAACGATGAATTTTGATTTAGTTTATGATCAGATAAGAACACCAGGCTCCCTTGAGAGACAGATCAAATATATCTAAAGAACTACCATTAAGAATTTCAGTTATCCTAGATTAGATAGAATTGTTCATTCAATCAAAAAAATTTCTACATCATTTTAAGACTTGAAAAGAACTTTGCTCACAACCAATGAGACATATTTTTTTTTAAGAATTATCATTTCAGTAGGAATTGGGAATGCACCCAAAAAATATGATTTCATTTTAGTATAGGTAACTCCCAATGCAGAAATCCCCTCTACTAATATAGGTTGGCAACTCTAACTTATATTGGTCATTTACCTGGGCTACTGGGGAAGTTAAGCAATTTGACCAAAGCACACAACTACTAGCCTTTTTTATTTTAATTTAAATTTCATTTTTTAAATATTTTATGTGCTTATTGATAGTTTTGATTCCTTTATCTGAAAACTGCCTATTCATGTACATTGACAAATGGTCAATGGCTTGGTTTTTTCTACAATTGACTTAGCTCCTTATAAATTTGGGAAATTAGACCTTTGTCAGAGGTTTTTGCTATAAAAAATTTTTCCCCAATTTGTTTCTTCCCTTCTAATTTTGGTTACTTTTGTTTTGTTTGAACAGAAACTTTTTAACTTAATATAATCAAAATTATTCAGTTTACATTTTGGAATGTTCTCTATCTCCTACTTGATCTTAAATTCCTTCCTTTCCCATAAATCTGACAGGTATACTATTCTATGATCACTAAATTTGTTTATGATTTCCCAATTTATATTTGTCATTTACCTATTCTGAATTAAACTTGTTATAGGGTGTGAGATGTTGATCTAAACCTAATTTCTCACATACTGTTTCCAATTTTCCCAGTAGTTTTTCTAAATAGTGGGCCCTTGTCCCAAAAGCTGGGATCTTTGGGTTTATCAAACACTTTCTTGCTACTGTCATTTACCCCAAGTCTATTCCACTGATCCACCCTTCTAAGTCAGAACCATATAGTTTTGATGATCACTGCTTTATTGTATAGTTTGAGATTTGGTAATGCTAGGCCTCCAACCTTCACATTTTTAAAAATTAGTTCCCTTGAAATTATTGATCTTTTGTTCTTCCAGATGAACTTTGTTGTGATTTTTTTCTAATTCTATGAAAAAGTTTTTTGGTACTTTGATAGGAATAGCACTGAATAAGTAAATTAATTTAGGTAGGATTGTCATTTTTATTATATTAGCTCATCCTATCCATGAGCAACAGATGTTTTTACAATTATTTAGATCTAGTTTTATTTGTATGAAGAGTGTCTTGTAGTTATGTTCATGTAATTCCTGAATTTGTCTTGGAAAATAGATTCCCAGGTACTTAATATTGCCTAGAGTGATTATAAATAGTTTATCTTTCTAACTCTTGAGATAACAGACTCTTGATTATGACTACCTAAGAATTTCATCCTTTACTTAAAGTGACTTTTCTTCACTGATAAAGTTTCCACACCAAGGATAAACCATAGAGAACAGTAATCATGAGTTTGAGACTGGATGACTTTTTCTAATAGAAAGAAAAATAACTTTACTTTTAAAAGGTTGCCAGGAAAATTTTATTTTTTGATCTGACTTTGAAGGTTTGGGAGAGACTGATTCCCATTGTACAGAAGGATGAACTCATGGAAAGTTTTTCTACAATAATGTTTAGTCTTTAAGATACTTTAAAATCTTGGAATATTTTTCAAAACCTTGAGATAGGGCTTTTATCACAGAGGGGACACTTTGCCTCTTGGAAATTCTAATAACTATCTAATAGTTAACCTGAAAATGACCTTGATGAAACTACTGGTATGAGTAGGAGGTGCTGTAATACAACATCAATATTTAAAACCTCTCAGAAAACTTAGAGGGGGAGGCACATTTCAAACTTTTCATTTCATTAACTATTTTCCAATTTACATATAGTAAAAGAATTAACATTATTTTTAAAATTTTGAGTTGTAAATTCCCTTCCTCCATCCTGCCTTCAATAGTCTTTGAGAAAGCAAAAATATGATATTGATTATACATGTGATGTCATACAAAACATTTTCATTTTAGCTATGTTTCAAAAGAAAACACAGACAAAAAAAAGTAAAGTAAAAATGGTGTATTCACTGTTCATTAATTCTCCTTCAGGAAAGAGATAGCATTTTTTATCCCATGTCCTTTGTAATTATCTTGGATCACTCTCTTGATCAGATCAGCTAAGTCTTCTTTCATAGTTGATCAATTTTACAACATGGCTGTTACTTTGTACAATATTCTCTTGCTTCTGCTCAAATCATTTTAAAATAGTTCATTTAAGGATTTTATGGTAATGTATTTTTTACCTACAGTATTAATTCCTACATATCAAGGAGAGTAAATGTATATTTTTGTGTCTGGGATCTAGGTCAAAGATATCATCCAGTCTACTGCTTTTTACATTTTCTTTTGTCCTTTGGAATTCCAAGGAATGTCTTCCTTTTTAACAGACTTTGACTAACATGAAGGAGAGAAGGGTCCTTTCTGGTGTATGTGTCCTGTTGACCTGTGAAAGATATCTTGGTATGTTCAAGGGAGGGGCTTAATAATGAACTCCTAAAAGTCTATTTATGACTATCTGACCAAGCTAAAGTCATCCCTAGTTGAGAGACTCATGGTGATTAATATCACTTTATCAGTTACAATGCCTACCTAACCTACAAAGTGATATAATTAATAAACACATTTTTATCTAAAAATCAGTCTCTCAAGGTAATTTTAATTGTAACACTTCCCAAGTTTTTCTGAAACCATTCTGTTTATCATTTTTATAACATAATAGTAATTACATTACAACTGAACACCATAACTTGTTCGGTCATTACTCACTTAATATAACTTCAGTTTCCAATCCTTTGCTACCACAAAAAAACAATGTTCTGAATATTTTTGAACAAATGGATCTTTTTTTCCTTTTTCTTTGATCTCTCTGAAATACAGCCAAAGTAACAGTATGGATGGATCAAAGAATATAAGTCTTTTGGGCAAAGTTCCATATTGTTCTCCAGAATGATTAGACCAGGTGAGAACTCCACCCACAGTTCAAGAGTTCAATTTTTTCTTATGCCCTCCAATATTTTTCATTTGTTTTTCTACCATCTTAGCCAATCTAATAGGTGTGAGTAGGTATCAGTGCTGTTTTGATTTGCATTTCTATAATGAATACAGATTTAAAATATTTTCCATGTAATTATTGATAGTTTAAATTACTTCTTTTCATATCCTTTACCCAATTATTAATTGGGAGATAGCTTATATTTGTAGAAATTTGGATCAGTTCCTACATATTTGAGAAATTAAACTTTTATCGGGAAAATGCAAACAATTTCCCAGTTTCCTGCTTCTCTTTTAATCTTGGCTACATTAGGTTTCTTTCTGAAAAAGAAAAAAAATGAGGTAATCAAAACTATATATTTAAATTTCCATGATTCTCTCTCTCGTTCTTCTTTGGTCTGTGATTGTGAAAATCACCTTTAAAGATTGTTATAATATGTTACTTCCCCTGCCTCACAAGTGCCAATGGTGGTTCAAGCTTGGCTTAGGACAGCCCAGGTGGGCAGTTAGTTATTTCTGATTTGTCATTGACTAGTACATGCCCATGTAGTGTGGGTGTGCACAATTTTGGATGCTAGACCAAGCAAGATGGAGATTTAAAAATTCACAGGTCAAAAATTCTTTATCTATAGATTTAATTGGTAAACTATTCCATGCTTGCCTAATTTGCTTAATGTACTACTCTTTATATCATTTATCCATTTTGACCTTGGTATAGAGTATAAGATATCTAAGCCTAGTTTATGCAAAATTCCTCTCAAGTTTTCCCAGCAATTTTTGTCAAAAGGTGAATTCTCACCCCCAAAATTTGGATCTTTAGGTTTATCAAAAACTAGATTACTATGGTCATTTATAATTGTGTATTGTGTAATCTAGTCTACTGATGTACAGCTCTATTTTTTAGCAACAGATTATTTGAATGATTGCTACTTTGTAATACAGTTTAAGATCTGGTATTGCTAAGTCACCTTCTTTCACATTTTTTTAAATTGATTCCCTTGATATTATTGATGTTATGTCATTCCAGAGGAATTTTGTTGTTGTTTTTTTTAGCTCTATAAAATAATTCTTTGATAGTTCAATTGGAATTACACTAAAGAAGGAAATTAACTTTGACGTTAGTATCATTTTTATTATATTAGCTCAACCTAACTATGAGAAGTTAATATTTCTCCATTTGTTCGTATCTGTCATTATTTGAGTAAAAATTATTTTTAAATTGTGTTTATATATTCATTAGGTTTGTCTTGGCAAATGGCCACCCAAGTATTTTGGGCTATCTGCAGTTATTTTCTTTCTTCATTTGAAAAAAAAAAAGTCTAACCTTCCATATTAAAATCAATACTAAGTATTAGTGCCAAGAAAGAAGAGTGGTAAGGTTTAGGAAATTGGGGTTGTGACTGGTCTAGGGTCACATAGCTAGGAAGTGTTGAGGCTTTATTTGAACCCAAAACTTCCCTTCTCTAGGCCTAGCTCTATCAATTGAGCCACCTAGCTAACCCATGCAATTATTATAAATCTAATCTCTCTTTATGTTTCTTCGTGCTGGATTAGTATATAGAAATGCTAATGATTTGTATGGGTTTGTTTTGTCTTGAAACTGTGTTGAAGTTATTCATTGTTTCAACTAGTTTTTGGTTGACTTTCTAAGATTCTCTAAGACTTAGAGTCTAAGTATATTATCATTTCATCTGCTGAGAGTGATAGTTTTGTTTCCTCATTGCCTGTTTTTATTCCTCCGATTTCTTTTTCTTGTCTTATTGACATTTTTGCTATGGAATAATAGTGGTGATAACAGCCAGATTTGTGTACCTCCTAATTTTAATGGGAAGACTTCAAGTTTATTTCCATTAATGATTATGCTTGGTTTTGGCTTTAGATGGACATTAGTTATCATTTAAGAAAGACTCTCTTTACTTCTATACTTCCTATTGTTTTAAATAAGAATGGGCATTATATGATGTCAAAAGCGTTTTCTGCATCTATAAATGTAATCATATGAGTTTTTATTGTTTTTGTTTTACTGATTTGGTCTATTATATATGTAGTTTTCCTAATAGTGAACCAGTTCTGCATATCTGGTATAAATCCTAATCATTGCAATATATTTCTGTAATCTATTTGCTAGTGATTTATTTAAAATTTTTGAATCAATATTTGTTAAGGAATGGGGTCTATAATTTTTTTCTTTTTTCTTTTTGCTCTCTTTGTTTATGTATCAAAAGCATATTTGTGTCATAGAAGGGATTGTAGGACTATTTCTTTACATATTTTTAAAAAGAATTTTTTATCATATAAGAAATAATTGTTTTTTAAACATTTGGTACAATTCAGGGGTAAATGCCTGAGACTCTAGGGATTTTTTCTTGGGAACTCATTAATGGTTTGTTCATAAGATGAAATTATTTAAGTATTCTATTTCTTCTTCTGTCCATCTGTATAGGTTTTTAAACTATTTATCAATTTCCCTAGATTTTAAATTGTATTTACATATAATCAGGTATGTTTTTAAATCTTCATTGATACTACGTTCACCTTTTTCATTTTTGAGACTGGTAAATTTGATTTTCTTCTTTCTTTTTTAAATCAAAATTATGAATGTCTTATTTTTTAAGGTTTTAATATAAAACCAGCTTCTAATCAGAGCTATTATTTTTATTTTAATTTTTGCTTTAAACTTTATGAATAGTTTATTTTATCTTCAGGAATTCTACTTTGTGTTTAATATTTATTTATTACTTATTTGTGTTTTCTTTTAGTTGCATGTTCAATTCATTGATTAGTTTTTTTTCTCCTTTTGTTGTTGTCCCTCAATACTGCTTTGGTTGCTTCTTAAACATTTCAGTATGTTATTTCATTGTTATTATTGCATTAATGTAATTTATTTTTTTTATTTATTTATTTGTTGTTTATTATAAACATTATAAACATTTATTGTTTCAGTGGTTTGTTCTTTGACTCCTCATTTTTCAGAATTATTTAGTTTCTAAATAACTTCATCTTTGCTTCCAAAGCCCTTTTTAAAATGTATTTTTTTAATGTATTATGGTCTGGAAAAGGTGCATTTAATATTCCTGTTTTTCTGCATTTGGATGTGAAGATTTTTATTCCCTAAATTTGTAAGGATGATATGTTTTGCTGAGAAAAATCTATATTCTTCTTAATTCCCACTCAATTTTCTACAGAGGTCTATCAATTTTAACTTTTCTAACATTTAATTTATCTTTTAAATTTTTTTTTCTTATTTCTTGCATGGTCAGATTTATCAATCTCTGAGACGAAAAAGTTGATGTTCCTCAGTAATTAATTTTACTGTCTATTTCCTTTAGGAGTTTGGATTCTATGGCATTTGGTGCATATATATTTTTATTTTTTTAATTATAAAAATTTTAGCTTTTGAAGATTACATAGGCTTAAAATTTCTTAATATTCATTGTCTGATACTTTGTAATCTATGTTTTTTCTCTCTCTCTCTCCCCTACCCTTCTCTGAGAAGGTACATAATATTGTCAACATGGAATCTAGAAACCCCAAACTTGTAGCCTAATGGGATCTGATGAACCCCAAGTTTCAGGACTAGCTTGTAAGTTAGATACCTCAAAGTTTGTACTTGTTCCCTGTTCCTGTGAGAATCCACCCTGAAGGGGAATCTCAGACTAGTAGTTTCAGACTGAATAATGGACCCCAAGGTAAAAGACAATCTGCTTTAGGTAAGGGCTAAGCCCAACCCAATGCTGAGTGACTTTTTGGCACAATAGGCAGTGTGTCAATCTGGAAAGGTGAAGGTCCCAAGTTCAACCCTCAGTAGGAGGGTGTGATATACTGAGAGAGGCTTCTATAGACTAGAAGAGTCACCCAGTGGAAGTCCCATGTGCCCCAGCCACCTGGAGAGCTCCCTCTGCCCCCAGAGCCAGAGAATGGAGCTATGGCCATAGCTGTGGGCTCCAGGGCCCTGAGGTGTGCTGAGCCTCCATGGGGCTGCGTGTCATTGAAAATAACAACATGTGTCATAGATTCGCCATTATGGCTCTAGACCTATGTTGGTGAACCTATGCCATGTGTGCCAAAGATGGCACGCATACCATCCATAGCAGAGTTAGTTCCTAGAATGGCAGAGGGACTCCTCAGAGCTGCTCTCTTCCCCCTCTCCAGCATGTCTCCCCACCCCTTGGCCCAGCAGCCCAACGGAAGTCTTTACTCCCTCCTTCCTTTTTTTCCCTCCCCTGTCTAGGGTAAAGTGGCAAGTCAGGGGTGGGGGATATGGCATGAAGTCTCTAAAAGGTTCACTATCAGTGCTCTAGACTCTTCCAGTCTTTGTTTAAATTTCTCAAAAACTTCTTCACTCTGGAAGTTCATTTCAAGATATTTTTGGACTTCACACTCTAGAAGTATTTTCCACCCATTTAGCTTCTCCCTCAGAATGGCTGGTTTCTCCCAGAATCTCCATTTTAAGGAAAAGCCCAGACTTGTCACATTTCTCTCCCTTTCTAGGGTATACTCCAATCTTTCTTGGACTTTCTACAATGCCTCTATTGTAGTCATTTTTATCATTGCCCCCTCAAACCCTTTTTGGCTCCCTTTTTAATCTTGTCTTTCCTTATTAGAATGTAAGCACTCTGAGAATATGAAGCACTTTTCCTCCTGCTTATATTGATATTCCCCTCACTGAACACAGAATTTAATGCTTTTTGACTAGACTCATTGACCTCATTCCTGAAGGAAATACAATACCTTTCTAGTCATTTCTTTTCTTCTATTCTTTTCTCTATCTGATCCCCACTAAATGTTATTATTAAAGTAATCTTCCTCAACTGTCTTCTTCATCATTATCTCCAACTTACATTTGGAGAATAGTTTCCAAGTTCTTTCCCCATCTATCATTTCATCTAAACTTTACAACAATCCTAGGAGCAGGGAAGGCATAACTTTTCATTTTAGAGTTTGGAAAAATGAAATTCATCTAATCAAGGTCACATATCTAGTAAGGTTACAGGTTACCAATCAATGAATAATCAATTCAAATTAGACTCAAATATTCATAAGCTACAAAAAGTCACTCAACATCTTTGAGTGATAAATTCCTTGGATGTTAAATGAGTCACATGATAGGATCTATATCATGAGTTTACTGTGTGAATCAAATGAGATAATGTATGTATAAAATATTTTAAAGATCTTAAGGCCTATATAAAAAAATAGCACTTATTTATGTTTCTTTCATCATAGGACAATATTTAGTTTCTCTCTTATCACTGTATCTAAATTGTGATTTCCTTAATTCTGTTCATTGCACTGCATTGTTGATTGATTTACTCACCAACTATTTTTAACTTGATATTTTCACACACTTTAGTAGATTCTTGGAGGGGTACAGAGTGTTGAATGTGTTTTTGGAGCCCCCAAGTTTGCCCCCATCCCTTGGGAATTTTCCTGAACAGAATTCCCAGACTGACCTTGTCTCTGACTGAACAACAAACCTTAAATTAACCAATGATCTCAGTTTAGGTAAGATTAGTAGATATAATCAAATATTAAGTATCCTTTTTGTCTTAGAAGTTTCTCCCATTGTTGTATCTGAGACCTCTCCCCAGCAGCCCAGTCCCTGGCTGGATTCATCCTCTGGTGTTCATTGTAAATCATCAGCCTCTCCCTGATAATCCAACCCTGGACTCCTGATTCCCTTGTGTCTATTGTAAAACTAATCAATCATACTTCTCTGTCCTTTATTCCCCAAAAGGTACATAAGACCCCCATATTCTATTACTCTTTGGAAAAAATCCTTTGGCTCTGTGTTTTCCCAGAGTCATTGTTCCCAGAATCCCAGAGCTTAGCTTTGAGTGGTATTAAGTGCTTGACTCTGTGTAGTGGTGGAATCTTGAGCCCCGTCGCTTGTCCTGATTAAAGACTTGTTCTTTCTAACTACTTTAGAGGTTCTGTGCTGTTCAAAGTTGACAAGAGTTAGGTTATCTTATCTTCTAATTGGAAATCATGAAGAGATAAGTAATATGTCATAAAAACTTAAGTATAAGGCTAAATAATAATTTATGCAAAAATAGAAATAACTGATCCAACGAGTCAGGAGAATAGATAATTTCTGCTTAGGAGGAGTCAGGGGAGTTCTTCTAATAGAAATTATATTAATACTGGGTCTAGGAAAAATGACTATTCCTATTGTAGTTCTCCTGTATTTCTCAATCATTTTCAGCCTTCTTCCTTGCCACCCAAATAATTTTTTACTCCAATATTACAAGTTTTCTTTTATTTTTTAAATTTATTCAAACATCTTACTTCACAGAAAAGACTTGTTTCTTCCAAAAGTGAGATGTAATTTAATCTTTTTAAGTGAACTAAGTGCAATTCCATTTTAAAAGGAAAGTCCTTTCCCCCTAATGCAACGTCTCCCTTATAATGCAAATTATTATGCCTTAATTTATCTTCTTTTACACATTTGTATTTTCATGAATAGGGACAATGGCACAATGGTTTTATTTTTTTAAATAAAATTAACTTTAGCTTTTTCTTAGTGCTTACAGGGAAGTATTTAAGTCTATTTATGAAGCAAATGAAATTTAGTGGAGTCCCTCAGCAACCATCCCCAAGCAACACAGTCACTGATAATGGAAATCTCAACTGAGAAGTTAAATAATTCACTCACAGTTTAGAAATGCAAAGTGCTTATCTTAGACAACAAGAATACTGGGACATTCCTTATCAAACAAAGGTTAGAGAGGATCAGAAAGGATAAAGTGGAGAATTTTAATTCCATCAAATTGAAATGTTTTAGCCCAAACAAAATAAATGTACCAAAAAACTTAAGGAAAACAATTAAGTAGAGGAAAAAAACCTTTCCATCAAGGTTTAATGTCATAGACTTAAGAAAGAGATTCAAATATTTAAGTATGCTGATGGCATAGCAGATAGAACAGACAGGGAGTCAGAAAGAACTTCATTCAAATCCAGCATCAGATATATAATAGCTACATAGCCCTAGGAAAGTCTCTTAACTTCTATCTGCCTCAGTTTCTTCTACTACAAAATGAGAATAACAGTAGCCTCCAATATTTATAAGGATAAAATGAGATGTTTATAACCCACTTTGCAAGTCTTAAAGCATTATCCAAATGATAAGCTCCTATGAGTCCCAATAAGTCAAAACAAATGTGAATAAGCAAAAGAAATAAAAACAATAAGTGAAGGAATGCTGCAAATTACTATTAATTAGAGAAATTAAAAATAAAAACAATTCTGATTTTTAACCTTACATCTAAGGTTGATAGCAAATATGAAGAAAAAAGCAAAATAACATTTGGTTCATGGTATTCTTCCTTCATTTTGAAGAGGATCAACGAAATAAAAAAGTGATGTCTTGACTTGTAAGTGAGTTGGATTTAAGTGAGGCAGAATTGCACATCATCTGCCTCACTCACTCTTCCTAAATCTTTGAAGTCCAGTAGCAAAACAAAAGTCAATATGACTCACAGTGGCTCCAGGTGCAATGAATGACTCAGGATCTTTGGCTTCTTCAATGTCTAACCAAGCTCTATTTGCTCCACAGCACCTGTTTCATCTGCCTTCATCAGACTGGCAAATATGAAGGGGGAAATGACCATTGTTAGAGGAGATATGGGAGGACAGAGACACTAAATAGGGTTGGGGAATCTATGAGTTGATGCAACTATTATGGAAAGCAATTGGTAACTATATATCCAAAGACACCACAGAAAAAGGGAAAGAACACACATTTGCAAATAATATTAATATCAGCACTTTTTTTGTTGTTGTGACATAGAACTGGAAACAAAAGAGGAGTCCACATTGATGTAATAGAATATTGCTATGCTATAAAATAAAAGACATACATATTCAGAAAACTTATGAACACATTTATAAACTGATGTAGAGTGAAGAAAATGACTACAACGTGGCAAAAAAAAAGAAAAGAAAAACAAAAGGACCCTGATCAGTATGATTACCAGCCACAAATCCAGAATATTGATGATGGTTCATACTTTCTAATTCTTAAAAGAGGTGACAGATAGTAGGTGTAAAAAAATGAACACTCAGACATAAACAATTTGTGCTTGTTTTGCTTGACTTTGCTTATGTGTGAAAAAGTCCTTCAAAATGTTGCTTTGATCAGCTTTCTGACCTGCTTCATGTTATTTCCCCCTCATATATTTTGTATTCCAAGTAAACTTATTTAATTCATTTTTGCTACTGCCTATATCCTAAATTAGGTCTTTCTTGGTTCCTCTAATTGTTAGTGATTCTCTCACTTAGAAATTATTCCTTCTGTGTTTTGTTCTTGTACTTGATTCTTCTTTATGTTGCTTCCCTTGGTAGATATTAAGATGCTTGAGGGCAAGGACTGTTTTGCAAGAGATAGAATGGCATTGGACATTAAATCATGCCTTAGTTATTCACTAGTTATCAGAACCTGGACAAGTCATTTGACTTGGCCTCTTGGGTCCCTTGTAGTTCTAAATCTATGATGCTCTGTTTGTTTATGTGACCTTAATAACTTTTTACATGATAAGTACTTAATAAATATTTTTAAAATTAGAGTATGTTTTAACTTGCAACTCAGATAATGTCAAAATGGACACTACCCCAAGTAGGCACTTAATAAATGTTTATTGACTATTGGGTTTCAAAGAGTCACATGGATGAAGAAGAACAGAAGCTGAAAATAGGATGGGATCAGAAGCTATCATGTGCAAACTCCCAGACCCAAGCTTATAGCAGCTCTTAGCCTAATGGCCTGTATCCAGTGAGGTTAAAGGGCTACATAATATATAGGAGATGAGTTACAAAATGAGAAATTATATTTCCAAGAGCTGGGTGAGGAGATTGGAGAATCAATATGAATGTTCTGCTTTCTTAAAGCTCAAGGACACTAGTCACATGACCACTCTCCCAGGGAATTGGAAAAGAAATACTAGTTACAAAATATTTTGGGGAGAAAATTATATATATTTTTATTTTTTTCCATGATTACATGTTTCTTGTGGTCTCCCTCCCCTCTCCTCTCCCCCATTCCAAAGATGAGAAACAGTTTCACTGGGTTATTAAATATATTATCACTCAAATCCTATTTCCATATTATTCATTTCTGTAATAGAGTAATGTTTTAAAAACCAAAATCCCAAATGATATGCCCATATTGTAAGAGGAAAAATTATGAAACTGGCCATAAATTAAATTATTTTATTAAATCAAAAGAGTAGGGGAAAAGATGGAGAATGAGATAATCTACCTTGCTTGATTTAGCTTGCTATTCTATGACTGCCATTGAGGCCCCTTAGCCGCACTCACAGTGATGTCCAGCCAGCATCAAACATGGAAGAGAGAAGTGCACCGGAGTCCTGGTTCACCATTAATAAAGCCTCCTGGCTCCACCCTCCTTGCTGTCATTGTATGCTGATGACTAACATCAGGAAGCTGTTTAGGATGGTGCCAGGTGCCTAACCTATGTTGACAACAGCTGTTTAGGCTGTAGTCAGGGAACACCAGGTGGTGGATGATGGTGGGAAGGTAGATGGAGCTATTTTTCCTCACACAATTTAAAAAAAGTGATAAATCTTATTTTTTCATCTTGATTTCTACTCACACGGTTTTTTCTCTGGATGTGGATAGCATTCTTTCTCATAAGTCCCTCAGAATTGTCCTGGATCATTACATTACTATTAGTAGCACAGTCAATTACATTTGATCATCCCACACTGTTTCAGTTACTGTGTATTATGTTCTCTTGCTTCTGCTTATTTCATTTCTCATCAGTTCATACAGGTCTTTCCAGTTCTTTTTTTTTTTTTCAAACCACATCCCCACATTTAATTCTTCACATAGGTACAAATTTAATGTGGAAGCAGTGGGAAAAGGGATTGCTCTGGAGTCAGAGGATTTGTGTTCAAATCCATGTTCTACCTTTGTGACCATGGGCAAGTCACCTCAGTTTCCCTAATTACAAAATAGAGTTGTACTAGAAATTCCTGAGGTCTCTACTATAACTATTTTTTTCCTTTTAAACATTTTTTTATTTGGTCATTGTCAAACATTATTCATTGGGGAAAAAAAAGATCATTTTCTTTTCCTCCCCCACTCCCACCACCACTGGGTATCATATGTGTCCTTGATTCGAACCCATTGCCATGTTGTTGGTATTTGCATTAGTGTGTTCATTTAGAGTCTCTCCTCAATCATATCCCCTTGACACCTGTAGTCATGCAATTGCTTTTCCTCGGTGTTTTTACTCCCACAGTTTGTCCTCTGCTTATGGATAGTGTTTTTTCTCCATGATCCCTGCAGATTGTTCAGGGACATTGCATTGGCACTATGGAGAAGTCCATTACATTCGATTGAACCACAGTGTATTAGTCTCTGTGTACAATGTTTTCCTGGTTCTTCTCCTTTCGCTCAGCATCACTTCCTGGAGGTTGTTCCAGTCTCCATGGAATTCCTCTACTTTATTATTCCTTTTAGCACAATAGCATTCCATCACCAACATATAGCACAATTTGTTCAGCCATTCCCCAATTGAAGGGCATCCCCTCACTTTCCAATTTTTGGCCCCCACAAAAAGTGCAGCTACGAATATTCTTGTACAAGTCTTTTTCTTTATTATCTCTTTGGGGTACAAACCCAGCAGTGCTATGGCTGGATCAAAGGGCAGACAGTCTTTTATTGCCCTTTGGGCAGTTCCAAATTGCCCTCCAGAATGGTTGGATCAATTCACAACTCCAGCAATGGAATTAATGTTCCCACTTTGCCACATCCCCTCCAACATTCATTACTTTCCTTTGCTGTCATGTTAGCCAATCTGCTAGGTGTGAGGTGATACCTCAGAGTTGTTTTGATGTGCATCTCTCTGATTATCAGAGATTTAGAACACTTTTTCATGTGCTTATTAATAGTTTTGATTTCTTTGGCTGAAAACTGCCTGTTCATGTCCCTTGCCCATTTATCAATTGGAGAATGGCTTGATTTTTTTTTTGTACAATTGCTTTAGCTCTTTATAAATTTGAGTAATTAGACCTTTTGTCAGAGGTTTTTGTTATGAAGATTGCTTCCCAATTTGTTGCTTCCCTTCTAATTTTGGTTACATTGGTTTTGTTTGTACAAAAACCTTTTAATTTGATGTAATCAAAATTATTTATTTTACATTTTGTAACTCTTTCTATTTTTTGCTTGGTTTTAAAGTCTTTCCCTTCCCAAAGGTCTGACATGTATATTATTCTGTTTTCACCTAATTTGCTTATAGCTTCCTTCTTTATATTCAGGTCATTTACCCATTCTGAATTTATCTTGGTGTAGGGTGTGAGGTGTTGATCCAGACCTAATCTCTCCCACACTGTCTTCCAGTTTTCCCAGCAGTTTTTGTCAAATAGTGGATTTTTGTCCCAAAAGCTGGGGCCTTTGGGTTTGTCAGAGACTGTCTTGCTGAGGTCATTTACCCCAAGTCTAATCCACTAATCCTCCTTTCTGTCTCTTAGCCAGTACCAAATTGTTTTGATGACCACCATATACCACAATTGTTCAGCCATTTCCCAATTGAGAGACACCCCTTTATTTTCCATTTTTTTTTTTGCCAAGAGAAAAAGGACAGGTATAAATATTTTTGTAGAAACAGAACTGTTCCCATTTTTAAAAATCTCTTTGGGATATATATCTAGTAGTGGTATTGCTGGATCAAAAGATTTACTTCCTTTTAAAACCCTTTGAGCATAATTCCTAATTTCCTTTCAGAATGATTGAATCAATTCACAACTCCACCAGCAATACATTGGTGCCCTATTTTTGCACACCCCCAACATTTGTTATTTTCATTTAATATCATATTCTCCACTGTGCTATGTATAAGGTGATACCTCACAGGTGTTTTGATTTGCATTTCTCTAATCAGTAGGAATTTAGGACATTTTTATGTGATTATTGATAGTTTTGATTACTTCAACTGAAAACTGCCTATTCACATCCCTTTACCATTTGTCAATTGGAGAATTATTTTATTTCTTATAAGTTTGACTTAGTTCTTTATATATTTGAGAAATTAGACTTTTGTCATAAAATTTTTTTATAAATTCTTTTCCCCAATTTGTTGCTTCCCTTCTAATAGATATGACAAGTATACTATTCTATGTTTACCTAATTTACTTATAATATTATATGTTTTTGGCCTGCCTGATTTTGGAATCAGTACCATATCTGCTTAATAAAAAGTATTTGGTAAAACTCCTTTGCTTATTTTGTCAAATAGTTTGTATAGTATTGGGATTAGTTGTTCCTTAGATGTTTGATAGAATTCACTTGTGAATCCATCTGGCCCTGGGGATTTTTTCTTAGGGAGTTCTTTGATGGCTTGTTCAATTTATTTTTCTGAGATGGGATTATTTAAACATTCTGTTTCTTCTTTTTTTAATCAAGGCAATTTATAGTTTTATAAATACTCACCCATTTCATCTAGATTTCCATATTTATTGTCAGTTACTGATTAATTTTATATTTTTTGCATTTATTTATTGGGCAAATTTTTTTCTAATATTTGCCTTAATCTTCTCTTCTTTAGAGAGGTAAAATCACTCTTTCCATCTTTGATACTGTTAATTTGATTCTCTTCCTTTTTTCAATTAGGGTAACCAATACTTTATTTATTTGTTGTTGTTTTTTTCAAAGAATCAACTCCTACTCTCATTTATTAGTTCAATAGTTCTTTTACTTTAAATCTTGTTGGGAAAAAATATTAGCTGTGAAATGTTTTGAGGGAAAATTATTATTTTTTAAATTCCTATACATTTATAACCCAGACTGAATCTCCTACCAAGACCAGGAGGGGTAAGAGAAGGAAGGGAGTAAGGTAAGTCAGATCATATAACTTGGGAAAACTTGTATGGATATTTATTACATATAATTGGTAAACATTCCTATTTATTTTATCTTGAATATGTATTATGAAAACATTGCTTTTCCCAGGTCCCTTCTTCTTTATAGATACAGGAAACTATGAGTGAAAGATAACTGCTGTTGTTTCCTATTGAAAATTAACCCTCTGCTACACATTTTGTTTTGTTATTTTCCTGTTTCTAATTCTTTGTTTTACTCTCTGGAGTAGAGAAGGATTCACTAGAAAATATAGATTTTACAAAAACAAAATACATCTAGAATCTTAAGTGTCCCATTCAAGTTGAAAATATATTTTGCTAATCCAAAATATGCTTATAAAAGCATAAGCAGAAGTGGATTTTAAACAGAAGTATACCAGTAAATATTTAACAATCAGTTCTCTGAAAGGCACGCATCATATTTTTAAACTTAATCTACATTATTTTAGAGTACATAACACTAGACAAATTGGAAGCCCTTGATTCAAATCTCACCTCTGCTTACTGGCTATGGGAATCTGAGCTAGTCAACAAATTTCTAAGATTCTCAGTTTCCACATCTGTAAAGTAATGATTAACATTTTCAAACTCCACCTCAAAAGTAATTGTTAGGAAAGTGCTTTGTAAATTGTCAAAGACTTTCAAACTGTAAGTTATTGTTAATAATTATTTTCTGTGTTATTTGTAAGTGCTTGGCAGATCTGAAGAAATGAAGTAAATAAGTGCATATCCTTATCCCTGCTCTCTTACTCCCTTCCAGATCTTAACTCTATTGTTAACCAGTTCAACCCCACACTATTCTCTAAATTCCAATCTCTCACCCTTATTGTACTTATCAACACTCTCATAGATGCCTCCTCTGCTCCTGCTTAAGCACTTTTGAATCAACTGAGTGCTAATTGAAGCAAAGATAGAAAAAAAATCTCATAAAAGTAATTTATTATTTATTTGAAAGCAATTTAAATTCAGTAATATATCTTATGTCACACACTTAGAGAGAGATATGGAGAGAGAGAGAGAGAGAGACTGAGAGACAGACAAAAAGAGCCTTAAAGAACAGGAATAAAGAAATGATTTACCCTGGAAGAGGGACTAACCACACCAATGAAAACCACAGATGTGCTAAAGTATCACAGTAAGCATTTTGAGTCCTGAATACATACCACATTTGGCAGTGCCTTAAATTGAACATTACATAAATCTGTTAAACAAAAGCCAGAAGAGTAGGTATTCCATATAGCACATCATCTTGCTTATTATTCTGTGCCTCCTCCTGGGTTTGATAATTTTCTCTTTATGTTTTCTTCTTTGCATTTCAATAAATAGGGAGTCCTTTGTCAACTGAAATGCACTTTCTTAGATTTCCAAATTCAAATTTATTTTTGCCTGCATGTGCTAATTTATGATTAAATCTTAAAAATGACCACAAATACTTTTTGGCTTTGCCTGGTGGAAAATAAAAACTGAAGGCTGATGATTAGCACTACTTCTTTGTCTTTTTCCACTCCCACAACTCCTTGGATTCCCAAAGGTTCTTAACTTGAAGACTATTCACTTTAAAATTTTAAAACTGTGTTTTGATATAATTTGTTCCTTTGAAAATCTTGTGTATTTTATTATATGTGTTTCAAAACATTGTTCTGAAAAGGGAAGGGGACATTAGCTTCACCAGGGGACCACAACAACAACAACAACAAAAAACTAAACAAAATAAACAAACAAAAAAACAAGAACATCTGCCTTAAGCAGAGCTTCACATTTGAAGAACAGGAGACTGGGATGGTTTATCAATGGGATGGCTACCTACATGACTTGGCAAATCATTTTTCCTCTTGTCTCAGTTTCCTCATATTAAATAGAATGTAATAGACTTGAAAAATGTAAGTTATTTTCAACTTCTAACCTTCTAATTTTCAATTAATTTAATCGTCCATTAACTAACATTTATTTTGTACCAACTATGTCCTATATCATGGGTAATAAAAAGACAAAAAGTAAAATAGTCCCGAAACTGGGGAGCTTACAGTCCATTTTATGGATATAACATATACAAATATAGATACATACAAAATAAATGGAAGCTGATTTGAGTGGGAAAGGCAGATCATTAAGAAAACCCTTAGGTAAGTGGTATCACTTGATCTATACCTTAAAAGGAACTAGGAATTCTGGGAGCAAGAGATAAAGAAGGAGTGTATTGCAAGCATGTAGAATAGTCATTGCAAAGGTAGGAGATGAAATATCTTTAATGGCATATAGGAAGAAGGTTATAGTATGAAGATTTGATTTAGCTACCTCCTGATTGTAACAAAGGAGATACTTGTTCTAACAGAATCAGGAATGTCTTGTGAACTCAATTTTGCTCCACCCTACTTAGTGTAACAAGGTCAGGAATGTCTGCACCCATACTTAAGGATTAAGTATGTAGGTGGATAGCCTTTGATACACATGTGCAGAAACAACTGTCAGACCCCTGGGCTGTCCTAAATTAAGCTAAGCTACCATTGGTACAGATAAGATGCAGGAAAGTGACATAAACCGTCTATATAGGGTGCATCACTTCCTCTCTTTGGGGTCTTTCCCCCGGAGAGATGGCTCCGGCTGATCACTTCCTGTGAGCAGGCCTGGGCGCCAGTTCGATCCTGGAACTTAAGCCTGGAGGAGTTCCCTCAGACAGCTTCCGTAAGACAGTCACGTGGTGAGTGATAAGACTGACTTCCCTTTCCTTTGGCTCTCAAGGGAGGACCCCTTGACGAAGGCCTTTAACTCCCACCTGACTCAGCCTGAGCTGGAGCAGTTTTAATTAAATCTTTCCCTCTCTCTCTCTTTCTTAAATTCTTTCCTTTATGTTAATTAAAATCATCATAATTACCAGCTGACTTGGGTATTTTATTATCTGGGCTATCCCATGGTGACCAATAATTAATTTAGATTTTAAGTCACAATGCTAAAATTATCCTTACAATAGTTCTTTGCCATACATGATTCTTTGAAAGTCCTGTAAAAGGTAATAAAATCATCTCAGGACCTCATGAAACAACAGATTAGTATCCTACCTCATTTTCTAAGCCCTTTTCTCCTGGTATAGCAAACATATATTCTAGTAGTTTACAAAAATTTCTTTTTAAAATATTGGCTAGGGGTGCAGTTGGGTGGCTCAGTTGATTGAGAGCCAGGCTCAGAGATGGGAGGTCCTGGGTTTAAATCTGGCCCAGATACTTCCTATGTGTGAGCCTGGGCAAGTCACTTAACCCCCTTTGCCTAGCCCTTACCACTCTTCTGCCTTAGAACCATTACACATTATTGATTCTAAGATGGAAGGTGAGGGTTATATATATATAATTAATTAAGAGTAATTACATATTTACTTGAAAATATTTTAAATAACCCCCAACAATGTAGTATAGAAAGTTTTGAAGTTTGAGGAGGAAGCAATTAAAGAATATAGAATAAGTTTTAGTATTAGCTTTATGATCAGAGAATATTAAGTTAGCAGTGCTCTCAGTTTCACTGATCCAACTCATACCTGATCAGGAACCACCATTACTAAGTTCCTGATAATTGGTCATTCATTCTTTGCATGAAGTTTCCCAGTATTGGGGAAATCACTATCCCCTCTACCACTGCCATTCAAAGCATCCCATTCTAGCTTTTAAGAACTTCTTTATAAATTTACCTCTCAGAAATTTCAACCTATTGATCCTAGTTCTATCCTGTAAGGTCAAATGCAATACAATTAATCCCACTTCCTCATGATAGCCTTTTGGATAATTGAAACCAGCAGTCATGTAAGCCTTTCCCTTTTGGTCATCTCTTGTCCAGGCTGATTCCGACATATTTCTTCAACTTGTCATCTTTTGGCATGGTTTCCAGCTCTCTGGAAACATTATCCTCGTTATTGGCATCCTTTCTAAAATGAGTATCCCAGGAGGAATCACAATACTCCAGATGTCTTCTAACAAGGCTTGAGCACAAAAGGAAGAAAAAAAATCTATTCTTAATTCTCAGTTTTTATTAATATAGTCTATAATCTTATTATTACTTAAGATTTTGTTGAAATTGTCTACCTTGCTGTAAACTAAAACCACCAGGTTTTTGTTTTGTTTTTTAATGAACTATTCATCTATCCATACTTACCTCTGTTTTATGCTTAATCAGTTAATTGTGTTTAATATGTGTTGCTCCCTAAAATTATGCTTCTTAGAATTTTCTTAAGGCTTTCACCCAGTCTCCCAAAACTACACATGAGGTTAATGGATATCAAAAACAACAACAACAACATTGTGTCAATAAATTCGCTTTTAAGACTCACTTACCTGGTTCATTTTGTTATCTAGCACGCTTCAAGGATAATGATCAAGTCCACAAATATACAAGGCTCAAAACAGTTTTATTTCTGAGCTAGTGGGATTCAATTATTGATCTTAACCCAACTGTCCTTCCATCCTCATTTTCTCTTGGGGCAGCTGAGGCGAATTATCCTAACTGCCCACGACTACATCTGGAAGAAATGGAGAATAGCCTCTATTTCCATCATGAGGGCTTGGAGCCCAGGAAAGGAGAGATGTTAACTTTAAATTTTTTTCTTTGCAAATTCTACAAATTGTTCTTGGTTCTTCTTTCAAGGACCAAAGAGAACAAAGATAATCCTCTTTCCACATTATAACTCTTCTCTCATTTTCATTTCTATCTGTACTCCCAGAATTTGGCACAATCTTTGTCCTTATGGTAAGTGCTTAAAATTGCTTTTTTAATCAATTGATCATTATTCAAACCCTTGAATGATCATGTACTCCCCCGAGTTGTCTATTCTCTAGGCTAAACCACTCCATTTCCTCCAATTCAACTTAATGTGATATGAACTAAAATTCTTCATTGTCCTAGTTGCTCTTTAGCTTGTCAATGCCCTTTCTAAACTATTTTACCCAGAGCAGAATGCAGTACTCTAGGTGCATTTTTACAGGGGCAGAATATAATGGATCTATCACCTTCCAATTCCTGGAAACTGCCTTTCTTTCTTCTTTTTTTTCTAGTTTATTTATTTAATTAATTATTTTAGAATATTTTTCCATGGTTACATGAATCATGTTCTTTACTTCTCCTTCTCCCACCCCATTCTCGTAGCCAACAAGCAGTTTCACTGGGTTTTACAGGTAAGTGGGATCTCCTGGTAATATTCTGGGGGTACAGAGTGGGACATCTGTATTAACCCTGCAAGCATGTTGCTCCCATCTATTTTTCTTGGGGGCTGAGTAAGAATAATAATTATACAATTCCAATAATAAGAGGATATAAATAAGGGAAGTCACTTGGGGGGGGGGGAGGTTCAATGGATGTTTCCATCTTTCCTGGGGACTACTTTGCAGTCTCTGGTTTCCACGTGTGACTGTGTCAAACACCATGGTCTTCCATGGGTCTTGGCAAAAGATCACAGAGTAATCATAGATACTGAGGCACTTTTTTCACTGGAGAGACCTTCTGCCTTTTGTGCATTTAATCACACTTTCTCTGAATCTGAGCATCCAATCAGTGATGAATTCATCTGATTATCTAATCCTCATCTCCCCATCTTCTCTCTGAAAAGAATGTGAGATAGATTATTTTTGTGAGATAGTTATTTTCCTAAAATAAAATATCTGACTAAAGTAATCTATATGGCATTCACTTCATCTACTAATTTAGTAATCCTATCATAAAAGAAAATGGAATCAGTATCTCATTATTTATTCTTGATGAAAACATGTTGTCTCTTTATAATCCTTGTTTATTTAGATGTTTGCCAACCATCTCTAATTATTTGTTCTAGAGTTTCCAATGGGGAGAAAAAAAAACCTATAGAGTATAAGCTTTTTTCTTCCCCCCTGCCTTTTTTTTTTAATTTAAAACATTTGTTCTTTATTCTGCCTGTAGATATCTCCAGCACTTTCCATGATCTTTCAAATATCAGTGGCAGCAAGTAGATATGCTAGATCTTTAAAGATCAGAGAATGTAATTAACTGTGCTATGGGACTTAAAATCACCAAGGATAAATGACTATTCTCTTACTATCTCCTTTCTTATCCTAAATATCAACACTTTGTAAATCAGTAGTAGAAGTCAGATTGGTTTCTACAGTTCCTAATTATTTAAAGAATCTTGGCTAAAAATTGAGTTAGGAAAGCCATGTCTACATTCCAGTATCAAATGGTGGTTTGTTGGCCAGGACACAGGAGTCTTATATAAAACATCTTGTGTAAGATTAAGATTAATTTATATGTGCATGCATACATGCATTCATGGAGGCATTACAACATACATATATGCATATGTGCACGTGCATATATGTCTGCATAATAAATGCATTTATTCATAAAATAAACATATTTAATTATGCTAACCCTCATGTAATTTTAATAGATCTGTGATTCCATTAGCTGGGAATTCTCAGTGAAGATTCTACCATTGTCCACTAGAGCCTTCTCTGCCACTTAGGGCCTCACATACTGAGGCATTAAATGAATTGCTCAGAGAAACAAAGCTGCTACAATAGATGTGGAATGTAAACCCAGGTTTTCTTGACTCTGAGACCAGCTTTCTGACTACTATTTCTCCCCCTCTTATTATGGAGTATACAACCCATGTTTTAATAGGCATGTATCATGAAAAAAAGTTTTCTTGAACCACTTCATAAGCTATTTTTCTGTGACTGTCTTTGTAACTGTGAACAAATCATCATCTCTCTTGCCTCAAGGTTTCTCAAACATGAAATGAGGGAATTTGGCAAGATGAGTGTTAAAATTCCTTTCAACTCTAAAATTCAATCTTCCATGATTTAATGATTCTTTATTCTAAGTCTCCTAGTTGCCACCTGTATGGCAATGAGCATTCCACTTCACCTCACTGGGGCTCAGTTTCCTCCTCTATAAAATGAAGGGGTTATATGAAATGATTTCTAAAGTCCTTACTAGCTCTTGGATTTCTATAATTGATTGACTCTTGAAGTTGGGAAAAGATAAGAAAAACTAGCCAGAACTTACAGAGTGAGATTCAACTTGGAAAAGATGCAAACTATTGCATCTGTGAAAAATAAAATAAACAACAGTGTTGGCAGCTTACTTGCTAAGTGCCTAGTGTGACCACAAAGTGAACCATTTAATGTCTTTAGCATTCCAACTGCTTAATGGGATGCCCATGAGGTTCAGACAGAAGCCAAAGAATGATCCTTGGTGGGGGGTAAAGTTCTAACTAGTCAAAACTGCACATGGGGCAAATTCAGTTGGGGAGTTAACAGGGGAGGGGGATAGGAATTCACTTGGAAAGGTGAGATTCAGGGATGCAAAAGATAGTCTGACTGAGAGGGAAAAATCAAGCCAGATTCAGGTTTTATTGATTTAAGAAGGAAAAGAACATACTAGTTGAGAGTTACTAAAGCTAAGAGTTTCCAGGGCATGGTCCCAAATTCTTTTAGGATCTTAAGAAGGTATAATTTCCTTCTCTCTCCTCTTTGTTGGCCAATTCATGCATTTATATCTTATTTGAATTTTGTCAGTGAAAATAAGTTATTAGGTAAATTGATGTACTTGAATTTGTATAAATTTTACTTAAAGAGGGATCACAGGACCACAAATATAAAAACTGAAAAGACTTTCATTCTAGTTCAATCTCTTCATTTTATAAATAAGCAAATTTAACCACAAAGATCATCAAGTGATTTTCAACATTGTCTTTTCAAAATGAGAGATTTGTGTGAGTACATGTGTGAGAGGGTATTTGTATATACATTTCTTACTCCTCTCTTTCTCCCCTTTATATTGTATCTTCTATTAGTAGAATGGAAAGTACTTGAGGGAAGGAGCTATCTTACAAATTACAGCATTTGGTAAAATGTCTGGTACATACTAAAGGCTTAATATTTTTTAAACATTCATATATATATATATATATATATATATGCATACATACACAAAATAAATCATTACGTCCAGTCTTCCAAAATATTCTATTGCCAAGATCAAAATTCTCTAGATCATTGAACAACTCTATTTCTGCCGAGAAGCCTCAGTAAGCAAGCATTTACAAAGAGATCTAAATGGAGGAATAATGTTTGAGGACAGAATTAGATAGGAGTTTGTTGTGATGAATAATGGGAAGAGGGAATTGGTTAAATTCTATTTTGACTTATGTTCAAATATTTCATATTCCAATGTGTACTTATGGATAGATATGTAAATATAGGAAATTTGAATTTATTTGACAGGAGGAAGCTTATTATTATTAAACATAAAAAGGAAATAGAAGAATTCATAGACAATAAACATGATTATGAGAAGTGTTGTTGGATCTGATTTATGAGCAAATATTAATAAAAATAAATATGAACATCCAGCCTGAATATTTAAAAATGTGAATACTCAAGAGGAATAGCTGTTTTGTTTCATTTTTACTGAAGAGAGAGAGAGAAAGATAGAGAGAGAGGCAGAGAGAGACAAAGACAGAGACCCAATAAATGAAGAGAAGAATGATTAGGAGATAGCTATTGATATAGATTCCTTGATCTAATTGGTAGACATGTTTTAATCTTTGGCATAAGAGTATGAATTAAATGTATATAGTACTGTAAGTTTTGCCAGGCATTTTCCTTCAAACAACCCTTTAAGATAGGTAGTAGAATTTACTGTTCTGTCCATTTCATAGATGAAAAAACTGAATTCCTCTTGGCCACAGAGTATCTGAGGAGAAATTAAATACAGTCTACTGACTGCAGGTCTTGTCTCTTCCCACTCTGCCATATTGTCTATTAACACTATACTAAATGTCAAATTAAGCCTATTACTCATATTTATGGGGTTATTCTTGATTTGAGAGATAACATAACTTGGAAAAAACAGAGTTATTCTTAAAGTCATAAAGGAATTAGTTCACATGCAGTCTCTGACAGTCTAACTCCCCACAAATCACTTAACTTCTCATATCCACAGGCAAATACCTAACATTTATTTAATAAGTTACAAATGGGATTATAATTCCCCAAGGAAACTCATTTTATTTTATTAACAATATTGGTCAGGTGAAAATACTGTGCTTTTGGAAATACCTAGGACCCAACTACAAATTCTCCCCTTAACCCTCTAGTTATTTACCAGTTAGCATTTTTCATTATGTCCACAAGTTATTACTTGGTCCCTTTTGCAGAAAAATCTTTGGGCATGTTCTTGAGTACTTAGGATCTACCCTTCCTCTCATTAGTATGGCTAGAGATCAAAGGTAGGGAACACTAAACTCCAAGGAGAAAGCCATTCAAATAAATCTTGAGCTCCATCTTTTTATCTGAATTTCATCCATTACTCCTAATTCTGTTGTTCAATCCAGTCTGACTTTTGGAGTAGTTTTGCCATTTCCTTCTCTAGCTCATTTAACAGATAAAGAAACTGAGGCAAACATAATTAAGTGACTTGCCCAGGATAAAACACCTATTAAGAGTCTGAGGTCAAATTTGAACTCAGAAAGATGTCTGCTTGATGCCATTCCAAGCACTCTATCCACTGCACCACCTAGCTGTCATCTTCTAAACTTGGGGTTGTGATTTTTAGATTTCCTCCATCTTGCTTGTTCTAGCACCCAAGAATGTGCACATACACACTACATGGGCATGTGCTAACTAATGACAAATCAGAAACAACTAATCCCCCCCTCCCCCCCCCCCCGGGCTGTCCTAAGCCAAGCTTGAGCCACCATTGGCTCATGTGAAGCACAGGAAGTGAGGTAGAGAATATCCCCTGGAGTTTGCTCACTTCCTGTGGAAAGGGCTAGACACCAGCTCAATCCTGGAGCTCGAGCTGGGAGGAGGCCCGCAGACAGCTTTCCTTCAGATCGGTCACGTGAATGAAAGGACTGATTTCCTTCCCTGCCTTGGCCCTCCAAGGCCTAAAGCTCCCTCTGGTTCTGCCAGAAGGTTGAGTTAACCTCTTTCCTTCTCTCCCTTTTCCCTTCTCTCCCTCTCTCTCTCTCCCTCTAATAATTTCTTATTCCGGTTGAAATTAAATTACCATAAAACTCCATTCTGACTTGAGTGTTTCATTTAGGATTTTATAAGTGAAATCCTTGGCAACCTTTAATTAATATATTCAGTCTTTAATCCTAAAATTAACATTAACAGGGTAACCTCTAAATAGCCTAACAAATTCCACCATTCTGTTTTCATTGGGTTGACAGCATTTGCTTTCACTGCAATCTTAAATTTCTGAATCTGCTTTATTCACCAGGAACTGTTTGGAAGAGCTCTTATTTGTGCACAAACTAAACAACTATGTTTAGTTTAGCTAAACAAACATGTAGTGGACTTCAAAAGACCCCTTCACCATCAAACCAGGTTTGTCAAAACCTTATTATCATTGTTATTTTGAAACCACCTTCTGTTTTCTAGGAACCTGAAATCTATAACTCACATATTGTTAAGTCAAATATTAGCTTTAAAATAATTTAAGTGCATCATCTCCTAAAGGAAAGCAATTCTAAACCATGTATTTTAAAATCATCAAGTTTTGAAAACTGTTGATTTACCATAATTTTCCTCCATACACAAAAGTTAAAATTAGCATACTGTCAATGGAAATCCTCTCTAAAGGAAAGACTAAGCCAACTGTATCTTTTGCATAAAAGTATTGTTTGTTACTTTTAATATCAACAAATAAGAAAAGGTTGTAGAAGAGCTTTTCAAATTGTAGGGTTTTTTCCTCTTTGACTATCACTTTAATACTTAGGTAAGAATGGGGTCCTGAGCCAGGTACAGTAGTATACATATGCTAATCTAGCCATATCAACCAACCACATAATCATTTAGCAGGCTACTGCAACTGTATAGAATTTTTTAAACAGATTTCATTGACTATATATACTATTTCCAATAGGATGTAATCACCTTGAGTTTATCAACTCTTTCTTTTTCATGCCAGGAGCCTGATGAAGTTCCTTAAATATATTAAGTATTTACTGTATGTCAAATACAAGTGAATTAAATAACCCAGAAGGTGGCCATAAGAAAGAATCTTACAAATGAGAACTCAGCTATTTAACTCATTTTACTATAGACAAAGGTAAGTAAATATTAGAGGTTTCTACCACAACATTGTGGGTCAGCTCCACTGGGTGGATAATTGTCCTTTTTAGCACTTAATTAAAGGGCGATAGCAACCCCAACAAGAAGTAGTTATTAGTTCATTACAAAATCTATAAAATTGGGTAGAGGATTCCACAACTGTAAATCTTCAGGAAATAATATGTTGCAAGAAAAGCAAAACAGATTCTTCTTTGGGAAACACTATCTCCCTCACCTCATCGCTTATCACTCCTTTCAATCAAACCATTTAGTTTTGAAATACAATGATGTGAAAACTAGAGTAATGAATTACAAAAGTTTGTAATCTTACAGACAATTCCTATGGTCCATTGATATAAATTATACTTCCACTTAGCTACACCTTTGACTTTATTACTGTGAATTTCAAAACTACTCAGACCATTCTTTAGAAGATGGGATTTTGCTATTTCCTGATCAATAGCAATAGAGATACTTGGAATAACAGAATCAGATCTTGGAAACTACAATCTCCACCCTACTCAGAGTAACAAGATTAGGAAGGGCTACAGCAAAACTCAAGATTTAATTATTTGAGAATATGACCTTCAACAGACATGTGCAAAAAGGACTAGAGCAATCATTAGCACATGTGAGACGCAGGAAGTGAGGTAGAGAACAGCCTCTGGGGTTCTCGTGACTTCCTGTGAGGAGGGGGAGAGGAGTGGGAGGCTGGTGCTTGAAGTTGGAGGAGTCACGGACTGTTTTTCTCCAGATAGGTCACGTGAGTGATAAGGACTAATCTCTTTCCTTGCCTTGGGTATCCAGGGACTTAAAACCCGCTTTGTCTCAGCCTGAGCAGAGTGGATATTTAAACCTCTTTCCTTCTCTCCCCTTTCCTTCTCTCTCTCCCTCTCTCTCTCCCTCTAATACTTTCTTCCTCCTGTTTGTAATTAAAACATCATAAAAAAAAAGTTGGCAGCTGACTTGAGTGTTTCATTTAGAAATTACATAGCTGAATTCCTTGGCAACCTTAAATTAATATATATACCAGTCTTTAAAAGTGATTTCACTATCACATTACAGAGTATCTTTATAAATCTTTAAATTAAGGTTCATGTGAGTGTGAGAGAGAGAAAGACAAAGACAGAGCTCTTTCCCTTTCTGAAGGAACTTCTTTACTCTGTTCATTGTTGCTGAAAAACAAAAAGAGAAGATTTACATCTAGAGAAGCTGGCTATCTTTCCAGCTTTAGTATTCATTACCCCCCTTATTGCACCCTACTGTCTGGTCAAACTGACTTTCTTATTGATCCTCATACATAATCCTCAATCTCTGTGCCTCCACACTGGAATTTACTCCCTCTATACAACCCTCTTACAATCTCTACTTTCCTTCAAAACTCAGTTAGCTTGGATCAATAATGTATTAATTAATAGAATATAAAATGCCTGGAGAGCAGGGATTGTAGGTCTAGCACAGTTCCTGGCATGGCTTAAGAACTTATTAAATGCTTGCTGGATTTTACCCCTTTTTCTTACTTCAGTAAACAGGTAGGTTTCCTGCTCTCATGGTGAACAACCCTCAGAGAGTTTTCCTGAGCTTCAGATAAATACTATACCATTTTCAATTTTTTAAATTTAAGATCTTTTCCTTTTGAACTTAATCATCAATAAACATGAACTTGTCAGTATGCAAAGGACAAGCAAGAGGATTATGGGGTATATAAATGTAAAAATGGACTTGAATCCAGGACTTTAATCCCCAGAAGTCCTTGCTCCACTTCCCCAGAACGCCCTCTAATCTCACTGAAACCTTACCTGGGCCGAGATCGAGAAGGGCTATTTAACCTGATTGGAAAGGGTTTTGGTTCTCTTCTTTTCCTGTCTCTGCTGGCAAACAGATGCGTCTCATGATGTGAGTGAAATTTGGGTGGGCCTCATGGCCCACCTAGGATGTGATTCTCTTGCTTGTATTTTCTTTAACCCTTGACCTTTAATAAACCTCTAAAAATATCATACTCCTTTCGGAGAGAAACTAATTTCTACCTGCCTCAGTTTCCCAAATTTTAATCTTTACATAATCTATATATTTTTTAAAATATATTAAATTTAAAGTAGTACTAATAGTTATACCCTTTGCTTTTTGTTTATGTTTGCTTCTGAACTTGTTTTTTTATTCTGTGTAATTTTAAATGTCTTATTGATTTAATTTCTTAACCCTTTTCCTCCAAACAGAATCTCTTCTTTGTAACAAAGAGTACTTCAATCTAACACATTGGGTATATCTAAAAATGTGTTAACACGCTGCGTTGAAAGTCCATTCCTTTCCTGTCAAGAGGCTGTAGTTGTAGTTTATGAGGTTTTCAGGGAGGACTAGCACCTCTCATGGGAGGGCTTGTTGAGCCCCTTTTAGGGCTGCACACTTTCTACCTTTGGTGCTTACCTCTTACCTAGTTATCACCTGTGACCTCAACAAGTTGCAGCATGCACTATGGCCATAACCCAGTAAATCCATCTCTACAGACATGCTAAATTAGGTTGAAGGTAACTGACAGGTCTCAAAACTATTACCGAGTTAGTGAGGTGCCTTCTACAAGCACATGATGACTTCTGGTTGAATGGGCAGATGAGAACAATTTGTTTCAATAACCATAAAGATGGCTTAAGCAGGCTCTATGAGACTCTTAAAGCTCTTACTTGTCAAGGTCATCCACTATATCCTGCACCATTACTAGTCATCTTGATTTTTGTCTTGCCACTGACCTTTGGAGACACTAGAAGAGTGAGGTTGATGATTTTGTGCAGCTCTTAAATCTAATTCACACAAACATCAAGATATCTTTCTTATATAATTGGTCCTCTTTGAAACAAAGGACAAACAACAGCATGCTTTATCATCAGTCTTCTGAAGTCATAATTAGTGACAGAAATTCCATAGCTCTTAACACAGTTTTTTAAAATTTTTGCATTATTAATACTGTATAAATTGTTCTTCTGATTCTATTCACTTTACTCTGCCTACCATGATATAAATTGTCCCAAGTTTTTTCACATTTGTCATTCATCATTTCTTATAATGCAATAAATGTCCATTTTCATATATCAATTTGTCCAGCCATTCTCAGTTAATTGGCACCTAGTTTGTTTTCAATTATATCCACAAGAAAAAGGGTTGCTATATGTGCTTTTGTACATATGGATAATTTCCCTCTTTCTTTGACTTTGGGGAAAAGAGTATAGGGGTTATTTAGTCTTATTCTCTGATTTTACAGAACAAAATAGAAAGTCAAAGAGGTTCCACAAATTGCCCATTGTGTAAGAGACAGAGTAGGATTCTAAACCAGACCTTCTGATGTCAAGCCCAGCATATGTTGCCTTGTGCTTCTGTGATTATTTGTCTTTGGCAACTATGGAAAGCAGTTTTGTGTAAGTGATGGGTATAGAATCAGGATTAAAATGAGTGGGCAAGAAAGTAGAGACAGTAATTATAGAAAAGAAATAGTGACTAGACTAGTATTTTAATCACACCTCCTTGAAAGGTTGCAGTCACCAAAAAAGAGTCCTTGTTTGATTTTATGTCACTTTTTAGGTAGAAAAGCCTAAAAATATTTACTCTCAGGTGGTAAAGAGAAAATGAGGAGGAAAAGAATTGGAGGCATAGAAGACAAAAAGTGATCAACACACATTTTAATTTTTAATTTTTTAATTACATGTAGAAACAATTTTTGACAATTGTTTTCTTAGATTTTATGTTCAGATTCTCTTTTCCTTCTCTCCCTACTTCCCCAAGGTAGTAAATGGTCTGATATAGATCATAGCAGTGCTTTAATGTAATATGTTTCAATATTCTTCATTCTATAACAGAAGATACATATATATACTGTAACAGAAGATACATACATACATACATACATATATATATGTATATATATATATATATATATATATATATATATATATATATACACTAAAAACTCACAAAGGAAATAAAGTGAAAGATTGCGTGCTTTGATCTGCAGTCAGGTTCTAACAGCTCCTTCTTTGGCTGTGGATAGCATTTTTTATCAAGAGTTCCTTGGATTTATTTTAGAACATCATTTTGCTGATATTGTCCTTCACAGTTGAACATCATTCAATACTTTTGTTACTGTATGCATTATATTCCTGGTTCTGCTTATATCACTTTGTATCAGTTCATATAATTCTTTTCAGGTTTTTTTTTTCCTGATGGCATCCTGTGCATAATTTCTTATGACACAACAGTGTTCCATTATACCACATAATACAACTTGTTCATTCATTTCCCAATTTATGAACTTCCTGTCAGTTTCCAATTCCAATTCTTTGTCACCACAAAAAAAGCTACTAAAAATATTCTTATACAAGTAGGTCCTGTTACCCTACCTCTGATCTCTCTATACTATAGGTCAACTAGTGGTATTTCTGGGTCAAAGGATAATTTTATGATACTTTGGACATGACTCCATATTGCTCTCTAGAATGGTTATATCAATTCATAGTTCCATCAACAGTATAATAGTGTCCCAATTTTCCCACATTTCCTTCAACATTTATCATTTTCTTTTGATCACAGTAGCCAATCTGGTAGGTATGAAGTAGTATCTCAAAGTTGTTTTCATTGCTTTTGCTAAATAGTGATTTGGAACATTTTTTCATGTGACTATAAATTGTTTTAATTTCTTCATCTGAGAACTGCTTGTTCATATGCTTTGACAATTTATCAATTGAGGAATGACTTATAATCTTATAAATTGGACTTTGATACCTCTATATAGAGAAATGAGGCCTTTGTCAGAGATAATTGCTATAAAATCTCCCCAAATTTGTTGTTTCCCTTTTAATATTGGTTGCATTGAGTGTTTTTTTATGTAAAACCTTTTCAATTTTACATAATCAAAAATATCCATTTTATTCTTCATTATGTTCTCTATGTCTTGATTGGTCATAAATCCTTCCCTTACACATAAGTTTGACAGAGAAATATTTCCGTGTTCCACTATTTTGTTTATGGTATCCCCTTTATTTCTAGATCAAGTATGCCCTTTGAATTTATCTTGGTGTATGTCTGAGAAGTTTGTCTATGCCTAGTACCTGCCATATTGTTTTCTAATTTTCCCAGTAGTTTTTGTCAAATGGCAATCAACAGATATTTATTAAGTAAATGCCATGTTCAATGAAAAAAAATCACATCATACATATACATACCAGCACTGAAGTAGAGAAATTGTATGAATAACTTGATAAGAATCTCTAAATCAAGTAAGTGTATATTATGCTATTTGGCGACTTCAGGACAAAGATGAGGAAATGTTGGAATGGGGAGCAATATTTGGGAAAGCAGAAATGAGGGTAAAAAATGAGAGAGGGCAAAATATTTGTTGCTGTTTCACTCCTTTATAGCATAAACATTTTCTTCTAAAACAAATAAACAAAATAAAATCCCACCATGTTTGTTGGTTGATTAAGAACATATGACTCAGAAGGACAAAATACTCTATATAATAGGATTTCTTTCATCCATATATACAATATTCAAGATTAACCTTGAGAGAAGTATAAAACAGGAAAATATGCTCAATTGAATTCATTACCTGAAGAGATTCACCACAGAACCTATATCAAGGACAGATTGTGTATAAGATATTCTAAAAGGCCCTTTTTGCAGAAGGCATTGTGATCTGGATATTCTTCAAGGCTTTACCCTGAGGCCTTTTCTCCTTTTCTTTTACACTATCTTACTTGGTTATCTCATCAGCTCCCATAGGTTTAATATCATCTCTAAACAGATGGTCACCAGATATATTTATCAAGATCTACTCTCTCTCTCCTGAGCTAGTCCACATAACCTACTAGCTTTTGCACATCTGCTTAAATATCCATAAAGCATCTCAAATTCAACACATCCAAAACAGAATTCATTTTCTTTCCCCTGAAACTATACCTTCTTTCCATCTTTTTAATTACTTTCAATGGTACCACCAACTTCTGAGGCTAGTGCTATTCTTGACTTCTTATTGCCATTTGTGCCACATATCCAATTTCTTGTCGAATCTTGTGGTTTCTACCTTCACAATGTAGTTTTAGGGGTTCAAGATTTTTGAAAATCTCAGTTAGTTATTCTTTTTATTACTTTAGTTATTATTAATAAACTTTAAAAATAATAATAAATTAAAAATAATAAATAAAAATAATAAACTTTAAAAATAATAATAAATTTAAAATAATAAATAAAATAATAAACTTTTAAAATATAATACTTAGTTATTGTATATTAATTTTAACCTTTACATTTCATCTTTACGCATATGTTATTTTCTTTCTACCCACAGAGTCACTGGCCTAGTAAAATCTCTTATCACAACTTGCCTGGACTATTTCAATAACCTTTTAATTGTTCTCTGTGCCTAAATTCTCTCTTCATGACAACCCATATACCTCTTTATTACAAGGTCATTTCACTAAAGTTCATGTTTAAACATGCCACTCTTACCCTTATTCAAAAAAACCCAGTGACTCCTTATTACTTGGAATGTATACAATGGAATGGACTACAAAGTCCTCTGTTTGTCATTTAAACTTCTCAACCTGGCCCCTTCCTGACTTTCCAGTTTTCTGTAAGGAGGAAACCAAGATCAAGCCCCTACCCCACTCCACATCTATCGTGCCAGGTTCTGAACCTGAGTCCAAGCCAACATCCAGACCTTGAGACCCTGCTTGGGCCAATAGTACTCCAAACCAACATAAGTCCCTTAAAGTTCCAAGCCAAACTGCAGTGAAGTCTGAAACTCCAGCCCAGGGCATCTGTGTCAAGTAGACTGATCTGTATGGACCCAGAGTGAGACCAGGACCAGTTTGGGGTAGTCAGTAGACTCAAAGCTTGCCAAAAGCTCAAGGTGGAGCTAGGGCAGAGCAGTCTGTTGTGTGCCTGACCTGATAGAGCCCAGAGTGAGACAAAGTAAAAGAAGAGAGGGATAATCAGAAGAAAATGGAGTGGATGGGAACTGCATAATTAGTAATCTTAACTATGAAAAGGAATAGGATGAATTCAGCCACAAAATGGTAGCAGATAACAGAATGGCTTAGAAAACAATTCAATATTCTGTCATTTACAACAAGCACACTTGAAGCAGAAACACCTACAGAGTGAAGATGAGGTGCTGGGGCAGAATTTATGATGTTTCTGTGGAAGTGAAAAGGTAGGGGTAAGCAATCAGCATCTCTACAAAACAAAATTGACTTAATTAAAAGACATACAAAAATTCTGTGATATAGAATAATTTATGTACTTCTTTGCAACTCAATTTATTTATGTGTCAAATGTTTAATAATACCTTTAATATAGTACCTACATCACAGATTTGATTTGAAGAAAGAATTTTGTCAAGATGTCCACTGAATTACCCTCTTTCATCATTCTCTGCAAGGGCTGTGTATGCATAAATTGCAATTGCCTTCAAAGCAGTGAACTTATTTATGGTTTATATGAAAACTACCATTAACAAAACTCTCAGATTGTGAGAACCTTACTTACATTAGGTCATCTTACTTGATTGCTATCATTGTCTTCATCATTATTTATGGTTCTATCTCACTGCCCCAAATTGCAACCATTGACATGCTAGTTTAGCTTGAAGGTATTAGTTATTCCATTCTAACTTGTAAATGTCCAGGATTTCCATAAATATTTTATTTTATTCTCAAACAAAATTAGTTTGAAGGTACTATAAAAGTCATCTCATCCAATTCTATTTATACAAAAGAGTCAAATGTCTCAGAGAAGTAAAGTCACTTTGCTAAGGGGATGGAGATAATAAGAGGCAGAATCAAGTTCTTTTGGTGTGTTTTTCTCTTCTGAAATCAGTCTTATAATAAATAGTGCATCCTTTTCAACCCAGATTGATTCATAGAAAGTAAAAGTCATCCCTTCTACTTCCTCCTCAGAAAAAAGTGAAGGGAGAGAGAGAGAGAGAGAGAGAGAGAGAGAGAGAGAGAGAGAGAGAGAGAGAGAGAGAGAGAGAGAGAGAGAGAGGCAGAAAATCTTACCATTAATAAATGCTAAATGAAAGCAAGTAATAATCTAAATTATTTCAGAGACACATTGCCAGTCTCCACAGCCAAATTAGAAGAAGCCCACTGGTTCAACTGTGGTTAATATTAAAAATCCCCAAAAGTAGGAAACGGAGGGGTTGGGAGGAGAGTTTCCATGGTTACTACATTTAGAATAGCTTCAATGTCAAGTATATTGAGAAACAATCAGCAACAAGGCCATGCACTAAATCAATGACAGATGGGTAGGAAAGTTAAAAATACCTGATGAACAGGAATATCCCACAACTGAAATCAGGCTTCAGTATGTGTGTAGCTTTATTTATTATAGCTTTATTTATTACTAAGATAGGGTAAAATGGAAAGAAATGAATGCCTAGAATACCATGTAATGTCTCATATTCATAGAATTATTTCTAAGTAAAGTACCAGGCATAATAGAATAGTGAAGTGCAAGATACACTAGGCTGAATCAAAGCACTTCAAATCCTGGTTCTTTGACTAATTATAAAGGTTTTTGGACAGGTTACTTGACCTCTATGGGTCTCAGTTTTGTCTTCTGTGAAGTGACATCTAAGGACTTTCCCTACTCTAAGTCTAGAATTTTATCTGGTTATCATAATACTCTGACACATATGGAGCATCCAAACTTGCAAAGTGCTTTATATTCATTAATTCATTTGACATACATAAATAAATAGATTGTCTTCTGGATTTTAAGAAATTCTCAGTAAAGAAAATGTCACATATCATGGAATTCCCCAAAGGAGTGAATGAAACCTCAAATTAAATGAAACTATTAGTGGATAATGAGAAAAAGGAAATTTGAAAAAACTTATTCAGCCATCGGTATTTATTATTGCCTGAAAATTGAGGACATTTGAGATGAGCTGCTTCTTCCTAATATTTGTCAATGTGATTCCTATTAATTCCCTATTTTCTGATTTCTCCAACATATCACACCCTTAACCATCTAGTATCCTTTTTAGATACATCATACTATATCATATCCCCCTTTCTCAACTACATTTTTAGAAAAAAAAAATTGCCTATACTAATTGCCTCCACTTCCTAACCTCTCATTCACTGCTTCACCATGAAATCTTGCTCCTAATCTCATCACTCAATTAGAATTCTCTGCCCTAAATAACAAATGATATCTTAAATGCCAAATCAATGGATGATTCACAGACCTCATCTTTTTCAACCTCTCTGCAAGCTTTGATAATAATGATCACATTTTCTTCTGGATACTCTCTCTTTCAGTTTTTGTGTCATTGCTCTCTCCAGAGTTGTACTACGAACTGTCTAATTTGTCTTTATCAATGTTCTTTGGTGTTCCTTCATACTAACACCCCTTAATGATTAGTGTTCTCTAAAGCTCTGTCCTTGGTCTTCTCTCTCTCTGCTGTATTTCTTGTGTTATCATCAGCTCCCATAGGACCAATTGTCATCTCTATGTTAATGATTCCTAAACCTACATATTTAGTACTAATTTTTCTTCTAGAAATTCAGTCTTGAATCAACAAAAGCAGATAGGACATCTTGATGCAGATCAAATTCAACATATCCAAAACAGAACTCAAACTTTCCCTCTAATACCTACTGTCTTCAAGATTTTCCTGTTATTATAAAGATCCCCCCTTCTACCCAGTAAAAAAAGAAAACTCATAAACTTGTGTCATTTTTGATGCTCATTAGCACTCACTGACCATATCCAAACTATTTTCAAGTCTTGTGGTTTCTACATTCAAAAATCTCCTGGAGTCAAGGTGGCAGAATAAAGGAAACAGTCTAGATTTTCCAATATTCCCCTCCAAATGCCTTGAAAATAAAAATTCAAATTGAATTCTAGAGCATCAAGTCCAGCAAAAATATTTGAAGTGAGACATTTTTCCACCCTAGACAGCTTATGAGGTTGGAAGAAGAGGTCTATGACAGTAGAGTGGGAATCATCACAGACTGCCCTTGAAATAAGCACCAGCAATAGAACTCAGAAGTGGCAAGAGCAGCAGTATTACCTTCAGAAGCTTTCAAACTAGACATGGTAAAGGGAGCTGGTAATTGCCCTTAAGAGAAATATACAACAGAGATCTCTTATGCTAGCATTAGGTATATGACAAGACATTTTGTAGCACCTGCAGAACCTATAGCCACTTCTGTGGCATAGTTCCAGGGTAGAAAGAAGCACTTGCAGTCAGAAGGTATCAGGAGGCATATATTATTTTCAGTCATTAGAGAGCAGAGTCCATGAGAAATGATATCATTTACAATTGCAAAGAATCTGGGGCCCTTCAAAGAAAGAACTAGAGCACAAAATAGGAAAGCAGGGAGCACACCTCTCCACATATCACAACATTTTGAAAGTACCCAAAACTTCCAAACTCCCAGAACTAGCTCTAAAAATAGCAGTGTAAAAAAAATCTCAAACTTAGAAAAGTGTCAACTCATCAACAATGCAGGGACAAAGCCCGAATTTAATATAAAGTACAAAATCAAAAAATATTCTGGAAAAAAGAGCAAAAAGAAAATAATAAAAGGAACTAGACTATCAAAAGCCACTACAGTGACAGGGAAGATCAAGATGAAGAAAATAATGGCTTAAAAAAGAAAATTGACCAAGTAGTAAAAAAAAAAAGAGAGAGATACAATTATTCACTGATTAAAAAGAACTCCTCATATAAAGCAAAATTAGGCAAGTGAAAAAAGAGGTACAAAATCTTACTGAAGAAAATAATTTCATAAAATTGCAGTTGTGTGAGTGGAAACTAATGATTCCACAAGATATCAAGAAACAATACAATTAAAAGGAATTAAATGATAGCAGAAAATATGAACTAACTTACCAGAAAAACAACTGACTTAGAAAATAGTTTAAGGGGGGTCAGCTGGGTAGCTCAATGGATTGATAACCAGGCCTAGAGATGGGAGGTCCTAGGTTCAAATCTGGCCTCTGCCATTTTCTAGCTGTGTGACCCTGGGCAAGTCACTTGACCCCCATTGCTTATCCCTTACCACTCTTCTACCTTGGAGCCAATACACAGTATTGACTCCAAGATGGAAGGCAAGGGTTTAAAAAAATAGTTTAAGAAGACATGATTTAAGAATTATTGTACTACATGAAAGCCATGATTAAATAAAGATCCTAGACATCACATTTCCAGAAATCATCAAGAAAAACTGTCTTTGCATCCTAGAATCAGAAGGTAAAATAGAAACAAAAATAATCTATTAATCACTTCCTGAAATATTTTCAAAAATTAAATCTCAGAAGAATATTATAGTCAAATTCCAGAACTCCCAGGTAAAGGACAAAATATTTTAAGTAGCCAGAAAAAAAAATGTTGAAGAATTTCATGTTGGAATCTAAGATGGCAGAGTAAAGGAGTCTTGGCTTTTTTGATCCCTCCATGCATACAATAAAAGAAAATGAATCACCTCAGCTTTAAGGAAAGCTTGAAGAACATATCTCACTGGAGTAAGAAAGTAGCCTACGTACCACAGCATCTTTGAGCCCTGGCAGATCTAGGAGAAGTTCACAACTCTCAAAAGGCAACAAATTTACAGAACAGGAACAAACCCATATGAAGACACTCCACATGGGAAGAGAAGGCAGGAACCCTACAAATTTTCACATGACATCAAAGTCATAGAGCTATAGGGTAGGAAGGAAAAGGAACTGGAACTATAGTAATCTATCCACTGCCATGTGGCAGTAGAACCCTGGGCAACAGGGAAGCATAGAGGGGGGAATTGGAATTAGAGCAAACTACTGCTCACTGCCGTGTGCTGGCAGAACTCCTGAGGTAACAGATCTGGAGTAGGGGAGCAATAATTATGAGCTATTTTGTCCAATTATATGCCAATAAATCTTGACAATTTAAGTGAGATAGATGAATAGTTGTAAAAATATGTGACCTAGATTACCAAAAAAGGAAATAGAATTCTTGAACATTCCCATCATGGAAAAATGCATTGATCAAACTAAGAAACTCCCTAAGAAAAAGGTCCCAGTATCAGATGGATTTACAAGTGAATTTTGCCAAACATACAAAGAATTGGAAACAGAGGATGTCCATCACTTGGGGATTAGATAAACAAGTTGTGGTACATGATTGTAATGGAATACCATAATGGAGTATCATAAGAAATGATAAACAGGATGCATTCAGAAAAACCTGGAAAGATTTATATGAGCTGATGCAAAGTGAAGTGAGTAGAACTAAGAGAACAATATATATGGTAAAAGAAATACACAATGATCAACCATGAAGGACTAAAGGAGCTATTGGAATCTTAGTGCAGATCAAATATGCTCTCTTCCATGGTATATCCTTCAAGAGATTTCTATTGTAGATGTGATTTCTATTGTAGAATGTGTCTTTTATCATTACATGAACAATGTGGAAATATATTACATGAAAGGTTGGGTATAACATATAGCATATCAGAGTATTCTCTGCCTTGGAAGGAGGGAGAAAATCTGAATTTTAAAATATCAGAAAACAATTGTCAAATATTATTCCTACATCTAACTTAAAAGTAAAAGCAAGAAAAAATTTTAAACAAGAAGGAAAAGGATAGGAAAAATGGAAATATATTAGTAGCAATTATAACTTTGAATGGGAATGGGATGAATGTACTCATAGAATAGAAATAGAAAGCAGAATGGATCAAAAGCTAAAACCCAATAATCTGTTCCTTATAATAATCACTTCTAAAAGTATCACATAGAGTAGAAATAAAGGGCTGGAGCAGACCATATTATACTTCAGCTAATACCAAAAAAACAAAAAAGCAGGAGTAGCATGCTTCAGGTCAAATAAAGTTAAAGTTAAAATACTTTTAATTAAAAGAGATAAAAAAGAGAATTATTTTGTTGAAAGGTACCATAGATAATTAAGCATTATCAATATTAAATCCGTAATCATCAAGCATAGCATCTAAATTTCTAAAAGAAAATTTAAATGAGTTATAGATAGAACAAGATAGCAAAACAATAATAATGAAAGATTTCAAACTTCCCTTCTTAGATCTATAGAAATCTAACAAAAAAATAAATAAATAAGAAAGTATTCAAGGAGATTATAGAATCTTATATAAGCTAAATATGATAGATATCTGGAGAGAATTGAATGGGAATAGAAAGGAGCATACTTTCTTTGGTAGCTTTACAAAAACTGATCATGTATTAAGGCACAAAAACTTTATTGTTAAATGCTGAAAAGCAGGAATATTAAATGCATTCTTTTAAAACCATAATGCAATAAAAATTATATGTAATGAGAAACCATGTGAACACAAAATAAAAGTTAATTGGAGAGTGAATACTTAATCTGAAAGAATGAGTGGGCTAAAGAATTTATTAAAGAGAACAGTAATAATGTAAAAACCTACCAAAAGATATGGAACACACCAGATACAGTAAGTAGAGAAAAAATTATATCTCTAAATACTTATATTGATAAAATGAAGGACATTGTGGTTTAGAAGGTACAAGGACTTGCAGGATCTTTACTAGATTACCAACCCAATCAGATTGATCTAACTCCTCAAAAGGAGTTCTGTTGTAGTAGAACTTATAAAGGGGCGCATTTAAACACATTTTCAGGTCATGGTAACCTAGAAGGTTGGAATGAGAAGCCTATTGAAACCAGGGTGGGAGTGGACCCAAGACCAGCTTCAAGGTAAGCCCCACTTTAGCAAGTCCGCACAGGCATTAAGGGATGGCCAAGTCAGTGGCGAGGCTTCTGGAACTCTGAGATCCAAACAGTAAAAGGATAAGAGAACTATCCAGAAGGAAATGAAAGGATTCTTTTTGCTTTCTCTAATAAGTAGGACTCTGTTTCTTTTCCAATACACAAATCCAGATTGCAATCTGAGTAGCAGTCCTAGGACAAAAAGGAAAACTAACACACACCAGTGCTTGTGCTAGGAGACAGTAGAGTAGGGGACCCTGGTCACAGTATCCGGGTAGAAAAGAATGCATGTGGTCTCTCAAGGATCAGAGCACAGTCCAAGGGAGTATTAAACATACTTCTCCTTCAATCATACCACTTTGGAAAAGCTGAAGTTAGCTCTGAAGGTAGTTGCACAAAGAAATTGATGCTTGGAACAGTACCTCTTTCTATACAAAAATTGAACCCACCTACAGGTGTTTTACACCTGTATTACACCTACAGGTGTAATAACCTTTTTTTTTTTCAAGTTAATAGACAAGGAAAAGGCTAGAAAGTCAACAACAACAAAACTCAACAGAAAGTTATTTTGATGAAAGAGAAGACCAAGATATAAACTCAGAAGACAGCAAAGTCAAGAAAAAAGCATTCAAATCCATCAAGAAATATATGGACTGCTCCCCAGCTCCCAAGACAAAAAGCCACTGAAGAAGGTAACATTAAAAATTAGAATGAGCCAAATGGAAATTAATGCCTTCTTGACATATCAAGAAACAATTAAAGTTAAAAGAATGAAAAAAAGAAGAAACTGTAAAAGATCTTTGGGGAGGTGGGGAAAGTGATTTAGAAAATATATCCATAAGGCATAATATAAGAATTATAGAACTACCTGAGAGCCATAATCAAAAGAGGGTAGACATCATCTTTCAAAAAATAATCACATAAAACTACCTTGATATACTAGAAGCAAAGGATAAAACAGAAATTGAAAGAATTCACCAATCACTTCATGAAAAAGATCCCATAATGTAAACTGCTAGGAATATTATATCCAAACTGTAGAACTCTGAGCCAATGAGAAAATTTTGCAACCAGTCAAAAAGAAACAATTCAAATATTGTGGAACCACAGCCAGTTATCCAGTCAGAATAATAAAAAAAGATTTATCAGCTTCTGCATTTAAAGTTTGGGGGCTTGAGATTGATACTCCAGAGGACAAAGGAGCTAGGACTACAACCAGAAATCACATACCCAGAAAACTAAGTATAATCCTTTAGGGGGAAATATGGATATTAAATGAAATAGAGAGCTTTCAAGCATTCCTTATGAATATATTGGGGATGACTAGAAAATTTGACTCACAAATACAAAACTCAAGAGAAACAATAAAAAAGTAAACAGGAAAGAGAAATCACAAGAGATTCAACAAGATCAAACTGACTATACACCTAGGCAAGGTAGTGAGCTGAATATGATGGAATGATATCTGAAAAAAATAAAATTAATTGGTAATAATGAGGAAAAATGTATTGGGAGAAGGGGAAGGGAGAAATAGGTAAATGATTTCATACAAAAGAGGCACCAAATAGCTTTTTACAGTGGAGGGGAAGATGTGGAAGGTGATCAGGGAAACATTTGAAGCTTAGTCTAGTCAGAATTGACTCAAAGAGCAAAAAACATACACACTCAATTTGATATAGAAATCTATTTTACTCTATAGTGTAGCTGTTAAAATTAGTTTCTCTGCTAGAAGTATTATATTTTATGAGGTTTATTAAAGGTTAAGAATTAAAGAAAACACAGAATAAGAAAGCATGTGTCTAGACCCAGAGAGCCCATTTACAACCACTCACATCTTGCCTGCTAGGGGGAGAGCCACATCTGCTTGGAAGCGGAAGTAGGAAGAGGCTTTTACAGCCAGTTAGATAGAAATTTTTATCTCGCCCAGGTGGAAATCTCAGTGAGAATAGAGGGCATCTCAGGAACTAGAGCAAGGACTTCTGGAGATTGAAGTCTGGGTTCAAATCTCCATTTTTACATTTCACCATATGATCCTCTGGGAAAAAGTTTTTTTTTTTTCAAAGGATCAAGAAAACATAATCAACTTAAAGATTACAATAATTTGAGGATACGAGGGGAAAAAAACAAAACCAATAATTGCTGGACTCATTGACAAAAGGCCAGTTAAGGGGTAGTCCCCTTTGGCATGAAAGTATAGACACAAATAAATGTTCAATCAACCACACCCAAAGTTCATTCTCAATCTCCTTGTGCAGGTTGTGGTCTGGAGGCTTCTTCATGGTGTCTTCTCCAACAATTCAGTTTCTGGTTTCAGAGAGGTAGCATCTTTCTTTACCTAAAATTTTTCTTAAAGGAATTTAAACTTTGCAATTTAAATAATATTTTTTACATTTCCCCATCTTGAGGGTGATTAAAAAAATACAAGATCACTTAGGGATGCATGGCTGAGGTATGAGGCATATGAATCATTTGGTAAGAGAAATTAAAAGGACATCAGAAAAATCTAAATAAAAAGAAAATTTCTGGATGAAAATCTAAGAAAATATAGAATACAAGGCTTTCTCACCAAAAATGAGATCCATTTCCTCTTGAAATCTGTCCATGATCCACTGTGAATGAATTTTACAAGGTAACCTTTTTCATTTTTAAAGAACAGTAGTACAAATGTGTAGTTATCAATATCCCCAAAATTCTCAATAGCCCAGTTAATTACAATAGCAAACAAACACACTATCATATTTACATGAATTGCTGTATGGCATTTTAAAAACCTATGAATTGATAGATATTTGTCACAATTTTTTACAAACGTAGCACATCTTTCAACCTTGGTGAATATGTTTTTAAACAAAGTAAAATGCATTTTGGGGTTTAGAATATCATCAAGAAATCTATATGGTGGAAGTAAAATGAGCTGAAGAGTATAAATGAGAGATGCTCCCTTTTTTTGGAGGATTTTTAGGGGTATAAATGCCCTGGGATTAACTGCCCAACGTCCATTCACATTTTTAGAAATACGGGAGTTGGGGGTTAAATTGTATTTAACTTCAGCTGCTAGAATGGGCCTTACACCTCATGTTAGGGGCAGGCAAAAATGACCAGAGATTGTTAAGAAAAATTCTAAAAATTCTGTCTAGAAAACCCTTAAAATCAATTGAGATATTTAGCACAGTAAATTTTTCCAAAGGTTTTTATAGCAATTTTTTTTATGTAGTCCATCTGTCCTCTATGTGACAATTTACAAAGTCAAAATAAAAAAGCTGTTTGTTTGTTTTTATATGCACTTACTCAATGTTTATTCAATATGGTAATAGGGGAAAAGCAATAGAATATAACAGTAGTTAAAACTCAGTACATTAAAATGATTCAGTGTAACAGAATAATATTGAATACAGTAATATATAAACTTAAAATCACAAAGTAAAATCTTAAACAAAGCAATCAGTAAATGCAATAGAATACAGAGATTTTTATAAAACATTGGAGTCTGAAATGCCTTGAAAATATTACCTCCAGTCTTTTTTAAAGTTCCTTGGGTTTTTATCCATTTAGGTGCCTATTGTCAGAAGGCAGGAGATTGGTATGGGCTAGGCAATGGGGTTTAATTGACCTGCTCAAGGTCACACCGCCAGCAATTGTCTGAGGCCAGATTCCAACCCAGGACTTCCCGTCTCTAGGCCTGGCTCTCAATTCATTGAGCCTCTGAGTTTCCTCCCCATAGTAAGAGTGGATTTTAGGAATTTCAAAGTCGGCTAAAGAGTTAATTACCAGAACAGTTAAAAGATATCCTTTTAAATAGCCCATTGCTTGTATGTTCCTGTTTGAAAAAGTATCTTCCTTCTTTCCCTTTCTTTCTTCCCTCCTGTGATCCCCTGCCCCCAGTCCCCCTGGAGGCTAATCGTAGCCTAAGGGAAAATTACCTCCCCTTCTTTACCAGCTGATAGAAATGAGTCCTGGGCCTGGGGCGATGAGCGGTCTGCTCCCAGGCTAGAGTGTGCTGGGGCTCACCAGGTAATCGAGATTTGGGTCTGGACACTGGGATCAGGAGCTGAGCCAGCCGGGCCAGCAGGAAGGGCTCAAGAAAGTCCAAAGCAGGTGGCTGCAGGCAGGCAGGCAGGCATACAGGGATGGGCTGGGTTGGGCCAAGAGCCAGTGAGCTATCTAATGGCTGGAATGAGCTGAATCAGCACAGCTTTGTGAGGGTAAAAAAACCTAGGCCAGAGAAATGTGGCTTAAAAAATAAATTCTAGGCAGTAGCTATTAAAGGCTGAACTAAAGATTAGAAGATTGAGGGTATTTCGTTTTCCTGAAGTGGTTATGCCAAACTGTAGCAGTTAAAAATTAGTTTATCTGCTAGAAAGTATTATATTGTATGAGGTTTATTAAAGATTAAGAATTTAAGAAAATACAAGTAAGAAAGCACATGCCTAGGAGGGTCAAAAGGCCCATTCAATTTCACTTACATCATGAGAGCCACTTCTGCTTGGAAGCGGAAGTAGGAAGAGAGCTCAGTAGGCTTTTACAGCCAGTTAAATAGAAATTTTGATCTCTCCCAGGTGGAAATCTCAGTGTGATTAGAGGGCATCTCAGGAACTAGAGCAAGGACTTCTGGGGATTGAAGTCCGGCATTCAAATCTCCATTTTTACAACAGGAAAGTAGGAGGGAAAGGGGACAAAAGAAAGATGTATGTAATAGAAGAGAGGGCAAATTAAGATAGTCAGTGGTTAGGAGCAAAGCCTTTTTGAGGATTGAAGGAATGAAGAGAGAGTAGGATGAACAAGGGAAAATAGGACAGACAGTAATAGACATTAATCATAATGATGTGGAAAATGTTATAACAAGTATCTCCAGTAAAGGTCTCATTCCTTAGATCCATAAACAAATTAATCAAATGTATACAATACAAATCATTCCTCAATCAAAAAATGGTCAAAGGATATAAACAGACAGTTCTCAGACAAAATAATCAAAGCTATCTTTAGTCATATTGAAAAAAAATGCTACAATATCATAGATGAATGTAAATTAAAGCATCCCAGAGATACCACTCTATACCTCTCAGATTGGCTATTATGACAGAAAAGTAAAACTACAAAACTTAGACAGGATGTGGGAAAATAGAGACACTAATGCACTGTTGGAGGAGTAGTTAACTGATTTAAAAATTCCTGACAACAATTTAGATCTATGCTCCAAAATTAGAAAATAATGCATTCATTTAGACCCAACATTACCATTACCAGGTTTGTAACCCAAAGACATAAAAAAATAGGCAAAGGACATATATGTACAAAAATATTTAAAGCAGTTCTTTTCATGGTTGCAAAAAATTGGAAAGTGACGAGAAATCCTCCATTTGGGGAATGCCTGAGTAAGTTGTAGTAGATGATTGCAATGGAATATTGTTGTGCTATAAGAACTGAGAAGCAGGATTATTAAAAAAAAAAAAAGACAAAAACTGATGTAAAGTGAAGTAAAAAGAACCAGGAGAACATTGTATGTGGAATATTGTATGACTAACACCCATAAATAACTTAGCTGTTCACAGCAACACAGTGATCCAATCTTTGGATTTTGTTTTATATTGTCCTGTTACCTTGTGAAGTCGCTTGCTTCTAGTTGTTGTATTCTGGATTTTAAAGCATGGATTTCATCCCTGGCTTTTTGGTCATCCTTTTCCTTCTGATCTTTCATCTACTTTGCCTCATTTTCAAGCTGATTGATTTTGACTTTCAAGACACTGTTTTCTGTTTTCAGGTGATTTATCTTACTTTTTAAGTTCTTTTCCCAGTTGTCTTCAGCCTCTCTTAATTGTGTTTTGAATTGTATTTTGAGTTCTTCCAAAGTTTGTATCCAATTTGCTGGGTTTTCTATTTTATTGCTTGGTGTTTCCTCCTCCTCCTCCTCTCTTCCATTTGCTCTTTGTTCATTGCCTGTATAGAAGCTGTCAATTGTAATTTATTTTTTTTCTTTTTCTCTAGTTTGCTTATATTTACCCCTTCTTTACTCCCTGCAGTTGTCTGTACTCTTGCTCCTCTCATTTATTTTTTTGTTTTGGGCTTTTCAATCAGCCTTCCCTCTTGGAGCTTTGCCAGCAAATCTCTCAGCACAGTCTGTGGGGGAGGAGTGTTGGAGCTTGAGCTTCCCTGACCTCTGAAGATATTGATAGGATTAAGTCCAGCTAGGTTGGGCTAGATGTGCCCTGAGGCCAAAACCTCCTGGAAGGGGGGAGCAATATGGAGGGTCTCCTCTGCTGCAACTAGGCTGCCCACTCTGTACTCATTTTCTTACTGATTCTCCACCAGTTGTGTTCAACACTCTGAGCCTGGCACAGCTTTGCCCGCAAGGTACTCCCTCCAGACCAGCATCCTTGCCTGCTCAGATGTTCCAGCTGCCTCTGGAGGCTTAGCACTCTAGGTATGTGTGTATGTGGGGGGGTACTGGGACCTTCCTTCTTCCTTCCCCTTAAACCCGAGTGTTCTCAAATTCAGGCTTTTGGGGGGTGTACCTTTTACATTGAGTCTAGCAGGAGGTTTCCTTAGCTCTGTCTTGTTGTTAGGTTTGATTTTCAGACCCTTAGGAGCATTTAGTTTGTAATTGGTAAGGAAGGGTTTTCAGAGGTCTGAACTTTCACTGCCTCTACACCACCATCTTGACTCCACCTCCCAACACAGTGATTCAAGACAACCCCAAAGGATTCAAGATGTAAAATGCTATGTGTCCAGAGAAATAACTGGTGGGAACTGAATCCAGACCAAAACATATTACATTTCATATTCTTTCTCAAGATTAAAAAATAAAACAAATGTTAAAAATTGTCTTTACATATAACTACTATAACATAAGAAATGATGAGCAGGTAAATTTCTTTAAAAAGACATGGAAAGAACTACATGAAATTATGAAAAGTGAAATGAGTATGATCAAGGGAATAATACAAGCTATTTACTTATGTTTGAAGAATCACTTAGAAATGTCTAACTCCAGAGAGAGAACTGATGAAAAGAAACATGAAATACATAGTTTATAATATGTATATATACACACACATGTACAAGTTATGCCTTAGCTAGTGATGAGGTAGTTGGGTATTTTAATGTAATCAACAAAAACTTAATAAAGAAAAAATTTAAAGCAAAAAAATAGGTATCCAAATAATATAGACCTAAAGTTCTTATCACACTAGACTTAATACCTACTATGTTAAAGAAGCAGAAGGTTTGGTATATGATATTCTGGAAGGCAAAGAAGCTAGAAGTGAAAAGAAGAATAACTTATCCAGCACAACTGAGCATAATCCTTCAGAAGGAAAATGGATGTTTAATGAAACTGAAGATTTTCAAGTATCTCTGATGATAAAACTAGAACTGAATTAAAAATTAGACTTTCAAAAATTAGATTCAAGGGAAACATGAAAAGGTAAACATGAAAGAGAAATCATAAAGAACTCAACAAGCTTAAACTGTTTACATTGCTAAATAGGAAAATTATACAAGTAATGTCTAAGAACTTGATCATTATTAGTAAAGTCAGAAGGGCTCTATACAGACAGAGGGATAAGGAATGAGTCAATTATACTGGAATTATTTTTTTAAAAAATGAATGGGTAAGAAAGAAGGATGTACTTATATAAGGAGAAATGGAAAAAGTTATTTTGCCCAATTATATGCAAGTGAATCTATTTTCCATTTTTTGTCACCATAAACATTGCAGCTATGAATATTCTTGTACAAGTCTTTTTCCTTATGATCTCTTTGGGGTACAAACCCAGAAGTGCTATGGCTGGATCAAAGGGCAGGCAGTCTTTTAAAGCCCTTTGGGCATAGTTCCAAATTGCCCTCCAGAAGGTTTGGATCAATTCACAATTCCACCCGCCCAATTTCTGTGTTCCTTTGCTCCCTAGGGTCCCAAGTCTAGCTGCTCTCAGGGGGTAAGTCTGTTATACTATCAGCCAGCCCCTGAAAACCTAGAGTTTGCCCCATGCTCACTCTCAATCTGGTGCTTTAGTTGGACTGGACAACGGGTGATAAGCTTGTGATTTTGTAGGAGTAATTTTACCTCATCATAGTGTGGAAATGCCCAAACCCTTCCTACCATCAAGGCTGTGCCCTATAGTAGAGCCCCTTCTTTCATCTGATTTTGATTTTTGTCCTTTTGAAGCATTTTATATCGGTCTGTGGTGAGTAGAAGATCCTTGCTTCTACTATGCAGCTATCACAGCCCAGAAGTGGAAATAGGCTTTGCATGATGATACATGTATAACCTGGTGGAACTGCTTGTTGGCTTCAGGAGGGGGGAGGAAGGGGAGGGATCATGAATCATTTAACCATGGGAAAATGATTATAAATAGAAAAAGGAAAAAAGTATAGGTGGCTTTCTGCACTGTCTCTGGCTTGAGAAAGAAAAGTAGAGGACAATCTTTGAAGCTCTTTTGTATTTAGAGTTGTGACAAACATAAATGGATGTTCAGTAGAGGAGTGGTTTCATATGGTCCAGATATTCCTGAATGAACCCATGACAGAAAAGGGAAGGGAAAAGAAACTTAAAGCCATATATTAAGGTTAAATACTTTTTTTTTTTTTTTAGGAAAATCTAGCTCTATCTAGTGGAGATTTGAAATTTCTTGTAACATTCTCTAATATTCTCCTTCTTAAAGGAAAATGCTAATTTTAATTGGTGTTAAGTTCAAATAAAGACAAATGTTAAAAATATGGAAATAGGTCTGGATCAATGACACATATGAAACCCAGTGGAATTGCTCATTGGCTACCGGAGTATGTGGGAAGAGAGGAGGGAATGAACATGAATCATGTAACCATGGAAAAAAATATTTTAAATTAATTCATTAAATGAAGAAACTTAAAAAAACTATTTCCATGTTATTCATATCTGCAGTTGAATGATCCTTTAACATCAAAACCTGAATCCTATCTGTATTGCACTATGTGATCAATCACATATATCTAATGCATTTTCATTCCAACAGTTTTTTCTCTGGATGTGGATAGCATTCTTTCTCCTAAATTCCTATGCATTGTCCTGGGTCATTGCAATGTTGCTAGTAGAAAGGTTTGTTACATTTGATTGTGCCACAGTATATCAGTCTCTGTGTACAATGTTCTCCTGGTTTGCCACCTATACTTTTGAGAGGACTCATCTCTCAACTTGAAATAGTACAAAGGCAATAGCTGACATAAAATTCCTTGTTCAATGAGACTGAGTTCCTTTACAACCAATTAAGTATCTTATAAAAATAAATCTTATAAATGGAGCAATCATCTGAGTGCCTCAACTGTTCTTCTCAATGCTCCATCAGAATTAGCCTTTTTTATACTCTGTTGTTTCTTCAATCTGCACTTGACATTTCTTTCCTTCACTATTCCTCTACTTTCACTTACATTAGTCCATAGAACTGTGTGACCCATTTTTTATTTAATTAAATCTCAAATCTCTATAATTTTAAAATATTGTTTAATTATCCCCTAGTCTCAAAAGCATTCAAAATTTTTTCATTTTATTAATTTCCCTTTCTTAAACTTCAAAATAGTTAAAGGTAAACAAATTGAGGTACCACCATTCTCTAAAGGTACAGCTATTCTATAGTCTTCAAAAAAAGCTACATTAAATTTTTGTCTCTTGAAAGTCATCATTCTTTATTGTATTTTTAGCAGTCTTAATAATTAAATGTCCTTTAAGTCATTTAAGCCATCAAAGTATTCACAAAGAAAAATTATCAGCCTGCATCCTTTGTGAAGTGATTTAAAGTTCTACATTTACATCATATTTTTTCATTTTGTGACCAAATTGTTCACAATATAACTACAATCTAGGTTTCTTTGTGCTGTGAGGGCTGTCCCCCTACACATGTATCATGGAGTGTCCTTCTGTGACTTGAGAAATAAATCTCTAGCCTATTCTCATTTCCCTTTTCCCAGAGGAAACTAATTCCTGACAGGACAAGAAGCAGGAAATTGGGACCAGAGGCTGGCCTCTATCTTCCCTTCAGAGACATAAGGTTCTGTCTAGAATTATATTTATCTCCTCTCTTAAATATTATTAGTCTAGGGGAATGAAAATTTTAGATTCCATCTCAATTCTGGTTGTTGTTGCATTATCAGAGAAAAGAGGACTCCAAGCTTTACTGAGATTTGATTATCTTCCTAACAAATACCAGTTTCCCATTCAACAGATGTAACATTTAGCCAAGAAAACTCATTTGTCTAATTTGGTATTTAGACTGCCCCCATATATGTATAATATGTTTATTATACATACACACATATATGCACCTATATATGTATATAGGTGTGCATCTATATCATGTGAATATGATAATATATACCAAGCAGATGCAAAATTAAGGAGCTTTCCCCTTAGGAAAAAGTAGCAGCTCAACTGAAAATCCTAGAGATCAGTAAAGGGAGTTTCCATACGGTTCTAGTATTGTTAGCTGGGGATGAAGACATTATAGACTGCTAAATCCTTTCATGCTTACTTCTTTCAAAAGTCTTATTTTTCTTTCAGCAAAAGAAGTGGGGTTGATATCTTCTAACTTCTTTCTTTTTGCTGGATGCCAAAAGTGTCTGAAACAACTGCAGAGACTGGATTGAATTGAAGAGGACTTTAGAGATCTGAAGAGAGTTCTGAGCATGAAGACAGTGAACCTCCTTTCTCTCCTATTCTGAAGAATTTTCCAGGCCTCACACTTATTAGGTGGGTTAATATGGCAGAAAAGGAAAATAATAAATCTTGGAGAAGATGTGGGAGAATTGGGACACTAATGCACTGTTGGTGACGTTGTGATGTGATCCAGACATTCTGGTGAGTAATTTAGAATTATTCCCAAAGGGATCTAAAACTGTGTCAGCCATTTGACTGAGCAACAAAACTACTAGGTTAGTATCCCAAAAGGTTTTTTTTTTTTTTTTTAAGGGAAAAGGACATGTTTGTTCATAAATATTTATAGCAGCTCTTTTTGTGCTAGCAAAAAATTGGAACCTGAGGGGATGGCCATCAATTAGGGAATAGCTGAAGAAGTTGTGGTAGATGATTTTGATAGAATATTATTATGCTATTAAAATGACAATCAGGTATAGGGGGCAGAGAGCTTGGGGGGAGGGGATTGAACCCAACTCACATAACACCTGGGATAAAGAGAGAACATAAATAATTAGAAGTATAATTTTTTCATATCATACAAATAGGAGGGAAGGAGGTGAGATAAGAGAACTAGAAATTTCTTTGGGGTACTAAGGGAATAAGAGAAGGAAGGGTGGATTAAGAGAAAGGAGGTGTTAAGAAAAGGGAGGGAAGAGAGGTATACCTAGGGGGGAGTACATATCAAGAGGAGGGAGGTCAGGTGAGGGGATAAGGGAATCAAGATTTAGAAGTGCAGGGTTGGGAGATAAGGAAGGGATTGGGGGGGTTGGAATAAGAATTAAAAGGTAAGGGGGAAGGGATAAGGGAGTGACTTTCAAAAGGTGGGTCAATTTGGAACTAAGAGAGCATGGGGAGAGGGCAAGGAAGTATTTGGGGGAAGGGATGTGAATAAGAAAGATATTAGTCAAAGGAAATCAGATATCTGAGGAAGACTACAGCAGGGAAAAAAGGAAGACTGGACAAACAACAAGGAAGAATGAAGTAGATGGAAAAGTACAACTAGTAACTATGACTTTGAGTGTAATGGGATGAATTCATTCATGTGTAGAAAATGGATAACAAAAAGGATCGAAACCCAGCACCTGTCAATGTGTTGTTTAGAAGGAACACACTGAAAATGAGAAACAAACATAGAAGAAAAGTGAGGGACTAGAGCAGAACCATACTATGTCTAAGATGATACAGAGAAGGCAGGGGTAGCAGTCATGATCTCTGACAGAATTTGGGCTAAAAATGAATATAATTAGAAGGACAAACATGGCACTATCCATATTGAATCTGTATGCACCAAATATTAGAGCATCCAGATTTTTAAAGAAAAAGCTAAATTAGATAGGGAAATAGATGAGGATGTAATAGTAGTGATGGATTTTAATTTTATCTTCTCAGATTGTGTCAAATGCATTAATAAAATATAAGTAAAGGACTTTTACCATGGATATATGATTTTCAAGTCTTGTTAATCTGCTGAAAAAAATAAAGTTGGTCTGGGTATGACCTTTTCTTAATGAAGTAAATCTGGCTTTTTACTAATCACCACTTCACTATATAAATGCTCAAAAACTCACCTTAATAATATGTTCCAGACTTTTACAATGAATTGAAGTCCATAGTCTACAAATCCCACCCTCTTCCACTTTTTAAAAAATCATGACATGAAGGCTCTTGTCCAATCCAATAATACCTCTGTAATTTGTCATAATCTTTCAGTAACCAGTATTTTCTTAGTAAGTACATCTATCAATCATTCTGTACCTTTGGAAATAGTTCATCAGAGCAGGGTGCCTTGAGAGCAGAACCGGGAGAATATCATATACAGAGACTGATACATTATGGCACAATCTAACGTGATAGACTTTTCTACTAGCAGCAATACAATGACCCAGGACAATCCAAAGGAATTTATGAGAAAAATTGCTATCCACATCCAAAGAAAGAACTCTGGGAACAGAAAAACATGATCAGTCACATAGTTCAATAAGGATATGATTAGGGTTTTGATGTTAAAAGATCCCTCTACTGCAAATATGAATAACACAGAAATTGTTTTTGAACAATGACACATGTATAACCCAGTAAAACTGCCTGTCAGCATCAGGAAGGGGTAGGAAAAAGTGGGTCAGGGGGGATCATGAATCATGGAATCATGGAAAAATATTCTAAATAATTTTTTTTTTTAAGTATGATGCCTTGAATTCACTCATGGCAAGTTAAGGGTCTTTTAGTCACCTCATTTATATTCTATTTTACTTCAGTTAACCATTTTTAACCAATTCAAATTCTCTTTGGAAGAGAAAAATATCCAAAGTACTTTTGCCTTCTTAGCATCAAACAATTTTATCACTTTATTAATATCTAAAAATATCCCAGTCCTTTATGTGAAGTACATTTTTACCCTATTAGAAAGCACCTTTACTTGGTTTTAGCATCTGGCACTAGTCTGTCATCCCAGACCTCAATACTTCTGAGACCGTTCTAAAAAGGACATACTAGGGGGCAACTGGGTGGCTCAGTGGATTGAGAGTCAGGCCTGGAGATGGGAGGTCCTAGGTTCAACTCTGGCCTCAGATACTTCCCAGCTGTGTGACCCTGGAAAAGTCACTTAACCCCCATTACCCTTTACCCCTCTTCTGCCTTTGAGCCAATACACAGTATTGACTCCAAAATGGAAGGTAAGGGTTTTTTAAAAAAAATTAAAAATTACAAATAAATTAAAAGGATATACTCTTTTCTTTCTGTATTCATCCTCAAGTCACTTGTTCTTGTTCTTAGATTAAATGAATATTGAGATAACGTAAAGCAGGCTATAAACTCGTTAGCTTTTAAAAAATTGGCAAAGCCATCAGAAGTCCATTGACAGGCTACCATACTGTTTTGGCTACCATAGCTGAGCTAGGTAAGGAAACAGTGCAGGTTTCAGAAGTGACCTGATGGCATAGATCTATAGCAAACTTCATTGGCATTGGATACACTGTGTCCTGTAAGCAAGAGAGTGATGTATCTAGCAGCTACACCATTCTTAGAAGTGAACTTGGCAGGGCAAATGGTTCAAAATTGTGATATTGAAATCACTTTAAAAGACTGATATATATTAATTTAAGGTCGCCAAGGAATTCAGATATGTAATTCCTAAATGAAACACTCAAGTCAGCTGCCAACTTTTTTATGGTGTTTTAATTACAAACAGAAGGAAGAAAGTATTAGAGCGAGAGAGAGAGAGAGAGAGAGAGAGAGAGAGAGAGAGAGAGAGAGAGAGAGAGAGAGAGAGAGAGAGAGAAGGAAAGAGGAGAGAAGGAAAGAGGGTTTAAATACCCACTCTGATCAGGCTGAGCCAAAGCGGGCTTTAAGGCCCTGGATAGCCAAGGCAAGGAAAGAGATCAGTCCTTATCACTCATGTGACCAAACTGGAGAAAAACAGTCTGCAGGCTCCTCCAACTCCAAGCACCAGCCTCCCACTGACTCTAGCCCTCCTCACAGGAAGTCCCCAGAACCCAGAGGCTGTTCTCTACCTCACTTCCTGCATCTTACATGTGCCAATGGTGGCTCTAGCTTGACCTAGAACTGCCCAGAGGTCTGTCCTTTTTTTGCACATGTCTGGTGAGGGCCATATTCTCAAATAATTAAATCTTGAGTTTTGCTGCAGCCCTTCCTAATCTTGTTACCCTGAGTAGGGTGGAGATTGTAGTTTCCAAGACCTGATTCTGTTATTCCAAGTATCTCAATTGTTATTGATCAGGAAATAGCTAAATCCTATCTTCTAAAGAATGGTCTGAATAGGGTGGAGTAGTTTTGAAATTCACAAAATAACTACCTTAATTTTGAACCAGCTCTCCTCAGGGACTGAGATGGTACTGATGAATATGTTCTTGTTTACAGTGTTATTCTGTGCTTTGTTTCTTGCTATATCTTTTGACTAAATATGCTTTAGTAAAAGCTAATTGTTTTGAATTTTTTTATCATATCAAGATGATATCAACAGTGTTATGTAATGCCGGGATACTAATCACTCATGATGATATTATAGACAATATATTAGATGGGAACTCAAGTCAAAATTAGAAAACCACTACAACTCAGCAGCACTCCCTGTAGCACTAGGGAATGTGTGTGTGTGTGTGTGTGTGTGTGTGTGTGTGTGTGTGTGTGTGTGTATTCTAGAGGGGCAGAGAGACCTCTCCCATGTTGTCAAATAATGGCAAGGTGAACAATGAGTGAACATGGAACCAATATACCGGGGACTCTGGTATTCCAGAAGAATGCCCCAATCTTACTCATGCTTCTTATTCCCTATGGCAACAAACCCCAAAATATACCACTAGAAACACACCAGTTATTAGGCTATTATACCACCAAAAACAACTTCTTCAAATATAATTCTTTTCTTACTTCTGGATTATGTGTAGATTAAAAATTAATATCCAAAATACTCAAAGTATTATATTTAATAAGATTTATTAAATAATACCTTGAAGTAAAAAAGGAAAATAAAAGGCTAGAGAAACAGAGAGAGATCACCCAGCCACATAGGTGGGAAAAGTGAGAGCAATGGAGGTATTAAGCACAGCTTAAAAAACAATAACTTATGGTTGCTAATGTGTACAAAGGGAAAAAGATTCTTGGGAGAAGAAAAGAATTCTGGGAGATGGAGTCCAAAGGTTCAAGATTTTCCAATTACACATTTGAACAGAGTGTGAGTCTCACTTCCTTGGGGTAAGACTCTGCTACAAACCTGAATGTATTTCTCCAACATCATATATAAGTGTAATTTCTGCCAATTTGTTATTTGTTTGTTTTTTGGTAAATCTTCAAGTTTAATCTACATTTCTAACATTTTTTCCCAATACTTTAAGTCTAGACAATCAAAAAAGAATGACTCAAAATCTAACTTGTACCTTATACTGAAATTTGAAACATAAATACATGAGTTGAAATTTTAATAATTGATTCTCTCAAGTTAGGTCAAACTGGCTCCAATAAACTCCTACTGATTACCTCTTTCTCTAATAGTGGTAAAGGGAATTCTTCTGGCACAAGTTGGACTAAATCGTAATTCTGATGTTATAACCCCAGTCCTTTCAATCCAGCTATTAGCAGGAGTTACCATCTACTAGTCAGATATGAAGTTCTGACCGGGTAGGAGTCAAATGCTGGGCAAAACAGCCCAGCAGGCTAGATGTGGCTTGCTGGTGGTATTTTGCCCACTGCTGAGCTTTATCAAAATGAAGATTTGCCTAAGAAGATTGCGGAGGTAGGAAGTTTCTTTGTTAAAGCTTTCTAAAGCTTTCTTTAAGCAATATAAAATTATATTTGTGTAAGGCAAATTGCTACTCTGCAGGTAGAGCAATTGCCACAGTTTTGTAGGATTTTTATACACACAAACTCACCACAAAATTAGGGAAAATTCATATTCCAGAGAGAATGGTGTGAATTTCCTTTGCCTTTCTCCTTAACTAAATAGTCAAATGACAACAAAGCCACACCATTGTGAGATAAAAGTTGATATATTGAAAAAACTCCAAGTACAGAAAGAAATTTAAGTGTTGAGGATGGAAACCTAAATCTCCTGGAAATTATATTTTCAGAGAAAACATATCTTTCATGCCCAAAGAATCATAGAACAACCATGTTTTTAATTCAATTTTAGTTCATTTTCAGTTCTAGAACAAATTTCAGGTACCCAGAATACAAACCTAATTCCATATGGCACTATATTTGTTTCCAGTATTCTCTGATTTTTATAAAATTACCACAAAATAAACATTTTTGCTCTCTACCAATATCATTAGTAGACAGAGTAGACAAATAAGTGTAGCATTTGCTGAATTGTAAGATATAATATAAATGCATAAAATGAAAATATAACAATTGGCTTTCTCAGGTCAGGTCAAACTGACTTCAAACACCCACAATTGAATACCTTTAAATGTCCTTGAAACAATATCACACACCATATTATACAGCAAGGTTCACACAGGAAATAAATACTATCTAATGTGAAGAAACTAAAGTTTAGAGAAACTTATTAATTTACACATGCAACCAAGTGGTGAAGGGAAAACTTGAATCAAGGTCTTCAGACTCTAGATGATTATAGTTGATTCCACTTTACCACAATATCTCTAATGGGGGAATGGGTATTTTGGCTAAATTATTCTAAAGCAAATGTTCTTAATTTGAGGTATGTGAATATTTTTTATCATATTTTGATAATCATATCTTAATGAAACTGGTTTTCTTTGTAATCCCTTGTATTTTGTTGTATTTATTTGGAAGCATTATTTTGAGAAAGGCCCTGTCCATCACCTTCAGATGCTGTATTTGTTCAGTTGTCTTCAGTTGTGTCCAACTCTTTGCCTATTTAAGGTTTTCTTGACATAGATAATGGTGGAGTTTTCCATTTCCTTCTCCAGTTCATTTTACATATGAAGAAACTGAGGCAAACAAGGTTAAATGACTTGCCCAAGGTCACACAGCTAGTAAGTGCCTAAGGATAGTATTGAATTCGGGAAAATGAATATTCCTGACTCTAAGCCTGGAAATCCATCCACTGCAAGATCTAGTTGTCCCTATCAATTTCAACAGTTTACCAAAGGAGGAAGAATGATGCAAAAAAAGGTTAAGAATTCCTGCTCTAAGCCATAACCTTAGAGGCTTTGAGAAATATATAGCTCAAACCAATGTAGGAGTTTCTTCAATAGTCTAGGGAATTAAAAATTAAAAATACTTTCCCAGGCATTTTTTCCTAGATATTTCCCAGGGATAGAAAAAGTGGTAATTGACAAGGGCAGCTAGGTAGTACACTAGATCGAGTAATAGGCTTGAAGAAAGGAAGATTTGTCTTGAGTTCAAACTTGGCCTCAGACACTGACTAGTTGTGTGATCCTGAGAAAGTCACTTAACTCTGCCTCATTTTCATCATCTGGAAGATAAACTGGAAAAGGACATGAAAAATCACAACAGTATATTTGCCAAGAAAATTCCAAAAAGGGTGAGGAAGAATTTGTACATAAATGAAATGACTGAACAAGAGACAGAGGTAGGATTTGAATCCTAAACTAAAAGATTCTTTCCACTATTCCATTTGGCATTCCTACCATGAATAGGTTCTTCAATTTTTAAAAACATACAGTGATCCCTCACCTATTGCAGGAGTTACATTCTGGAGCCCCACACAAGAGGTGGAAATCCATGAAGTAGAGGGAGGTATACTGCATTTCCATTGTGTACAGTATGGTATTCATCTGCAAAATCCCATGATATAGCAAAAATTGCATGATTATAGAATTAGATACATAGTTTTTAAACCTGTAATACAGTGAAGTCATGATAAAGGACAACTGTATTAAATTTTATTTCATTTTACATGTAAAACCAGTTTACATTTTTCAAAGAATATTGAGTCTCAAATTCTCGCTCTTCCTCCTCCTACTCCTTCCCCCACCTTTCTTGAGATAGTAATCAATCTCATATAGATTTTACATGTGCAATCATGTAAAATTTTTTCTCCATATTAGTCCTTTTGTGGAAGGAAACTCAAAGAGAAAAAAAAAGTATTAAGAAAGTGAAAAATGTTTGCCTTGGTCTAGATTCAGACTCAGTTCTTTTTCTTTCTTTCTTTTTTTTTTTTTACACTTACACATCTCTTTATTTGTGGATAGTATTTTGCTCTAACAGTACGGATTATCTTCATTTGGTTCTCTCTTTTTTTTTTTAATAGTATTTTATTTGATCATTTCCATGCATTTTTCATTAAAGACAAAGATCATTTTCTTTTCCTCCCTCCCACCCCCCCTGGCCGACGGGTGATTCCACTGGTATCATATGTGTTCTTGACTTGAACCCATTGCCATGTTGTTAGTATTTGCATCAGAGTGTTCGCTCAGAGTCTTTCCTCTGTCATGTCCCCTCAGCCATTGTAGTCAGGCAGTTGCTTTTCCTTGGTGTTTCTACTCCCTCAGCTTGTCCTCTGCTTTTGGATAGTGTTTTTTTTTCTCCTTGATCCCTGCAGATTGTGCAGGGACATTACACCGCCACTAATGGAGAAGTCCATTATATTCGATTATACCACAGTGTGTTTGTCTCTGTGTACAATGTTCTCCTGGTTCTGCTCCTCTCGCTCTGCATCACTTCCTGGAGGTTGTTCCAGTTCACATGGAATTCCTCCACTTTATTATTCCTTTTGATGATTCTCTTGAATTCTGTGGTTGGACTTCGAATTTTCTGTTCAGGTCTGGTCTTTTATTTATGAATGCTTGGAATTCCTCTGTTGTGTTAAATGACCATACTTTCCCCTGTAAGAATATAGTCAGTTTTGATGGGTATTTTATTCTTGGCTGTAGGCCTAGTTCCCTTGCTTTCCGGAATATCGTATTCCATGCCTTTCGGTCCTTCAGTGTGGATGCAGACAGATCCTGTGTTATCCTCACCATGTTTCCATGGTATCTGAATGGTTTCTTTTTGGCAGCTTGTAATACCTGTTCTTTTATCTGATTGTTTTTGAATTTGGCTATAACATTTCTTGGTGTTGTCAGTTGGGGATTAAAAACAGGGGGTGATCTGTGGATTCTTTCAATCTCCACTTTCCCCTCTTGTTCTAGGATTTCGGGACAGTTTTCCTGGATAATTTCCTCTAGTATTATGTCCAGGCTTTTTCTTTTGTCGTGGTCTTCTTGTAGTCCAATTATTCTTAAATTGTCTCTTCTTGAACGATTTTCTAAATCGTCTGTTTTGTGAATGAGATGCTTCACATTTTCCTCAATTTTTTCATTCTTTTTGTTTTGTCTTATAGTGTCCTGCTGCCTTGTGAGGTCACTTGATTCTAGTTGTTTTACTCGGGTTCTTAAAGATTGGATTTCATCTTTGGCTTTTTGGTCATCTTTTTCCTTCTGGTCTGAGTTTCTTTGAAGATTGTCTTTCATCCTCTTTATCTTGTCTTTCATCTCCTTTGCCTCATCTTTCATCTCCTTTGCCTCATTTTCCAGCTGGATGATTTTGGCTTTCAGGACACTATTTTCTTGTTTTAGTTCAAGTGCCTCTGTTTCCAGATGACTTATCTTAATTTTTAAGTTCTTTTCCCAATTGTCTTCAGCCTCTCTTAGTTGTGTTTTGAGTTCTTCCACAGCCTGTATCCAATTCGCTGGGATTTCTGGTTTATCGTTTGCTGATCTCTCCCCCTCTGTTCCATTTGGTGAGTAGTAGCTGTCTATTGTAGTTTCTTTCTTCTGTTTCTGTTGTTTGTTCAAATTCACCCCTTCTTTCCTCCCTGTATTTGTCTGTGCTCTTGTTCCTCTCATTTTTTTGTTTTTTAGGGACTTCTATCAGTCTCCCCTCTTGGAGCTTTAACAGAGGATCTCTTGGTGTAACCCTCTGAGGGAGGGTTGTTGGGGGTTTGAGCTTTCCTGTCTTCTGGAGGCTTTTGATTGGCTTAAAGTTCAGCAGTCAGTGAGGATGGATGGGGAGCCTGGGCTTCCCTGTGTTCTGGAGACTTTTGATGGGATTGAGTTCAGCTTATTTGGGATGGGTTTATTCTGAGTTTTAAACTTCCTGGACGGCTGGAGCAGATATGGAGGATCTCTAAAGCTCTGGCCAGGCTGCCAGGTCTATGCTCCTTCTAGGCTGCCATCTTGACTTCGCCTCTAGGTTTCTGTTTTTTCAGAAGACCCAGCTCTCTAAGGGGGGAGGGGTTGCGGCTTGCCTGGACTCTGAGGGCTCCTGATGAGATTAGGTTCAGGTGGTGTGGGCCGAAAGATCCCAGAGCCAAAAAAGGGAAGGAAAAAAAAAAAGCAGCCACCTCCTCTTCCACAGTCTGTGTTGAATGCCCAGAAACTGGCCCGGGTTACTTTCAAGGTAGGCTCTTCGGAGCCACCCCTTTGCCAGCCCTGAGTTTTCTGTCCTTTCAGTAGCTCTGAGGTCTCCTGATGGGATTAGGTTCAGCTGGTTCTTTCAGAAGACCCTGCTCTCTAAGGGGGGAGGGGTCGTGGCTTGCCTGGACTCTGATGGCTCCTGATGGGATTAGGTTCAGGTGGTGTGGGCCAAATGATCCCGGAGCCAAAAAAAAAAGAAGAAAGAGAAAAGCAGCAACCTCCTCTTCCTCAGTCTGTGTTGAGTGCCCAGAAACTGGCCCAGGTTACTTTCAAGGTAGGCTCTTCGGAGCCACCCCTTTGCCAGCCCTGAGCCCTCTGTCCTTTCAGTAGCTCTGAGGGCTCCCGATGGGATTGGGCTCAGCTGGTGCCCCAAAGCTGGGACCTCCCCTGAGACCCAGAGGGAAGAACCCAGCCAGGGGGCCACAGGCTTCCCCCTTCTCTCTATGCTTCCCTGCCGTCTGTGTTGGGCACTCCGGAGACTGGCTCGGGTTGCTTTCAAGGTGAGTCCTCAGAGCCCTGAGGTTCCCGCTGCTGCCTTGGGCTCAGCACTCTGGGTTGGGGGGGATGGGTCCTGGGACCTTCTTTCTGTCTACCCCTTAGATCTGAGTGATCTGGGGTTCTGGCTTTTGGGGTGCGGTACCTTTTGATCCAGGTCCAGGAGGAGATTTCCCCAGGTCTATCCTGTTGTTCAGCTTGAATTTCGGTGGCCTAGGAGCACTTTGTTTGCGATCGGTAGGGAAGGGTTTCGGAGGTCTGAACTTTCGCTGCTTCTACACCACCATCTTGACCGGAAGTCCCCCTCAGTTCTTTTTCTCTGGAAGTAAAAGGCATTTTTTTTTGCCCTGATTCCTTTGGGATTCTTTTGGATCATTGTATTGCTGAAAATAGCAGCTATTCACAGTTATTCATTGTAAAGTATTCCTGTCACTGTAAATGTTCTCTTTGTTCCAAATATTTCACTCTGCTTCAGTTCATGTAAGTCTTTCCAGATTTTTCTGAGGTTCTCTTGCTTGCCATTTCTTATGGCACAACAGCATTCCATTACAACCATATACCATAACTTACTCAGCTATTTCCAGTTGGTGGGTATCCCCTCACTTTCCTAATCTTTGTACCCCTAAAAAGAACTGCTATAAATCTTTTGTTCATATAGGTCCTTCCAATTTTGAGTTTTGTTTTTTGTCTTCTGGGGATACTTAACTAGTAATATTATTCATGGACCAAAGGGTACTATTGTATAACCCCTTGGGCATAGGTCTAAATTGCTGTTCTGAATGACTGAATCAGTTTACAATTCTTTCAACAATGCATTCATGTCCCAACTTCTCCACATCCCCTACAAGTTTTGTCATTTTCCTTTTCTGTCATAATAGCCAAACTGATAGATGTGAGGTGGTTCCTCTGAGTTATTTTAATTTGCATTTCTCTAATTAATAATGATTTAGAGCATTTTTACATGGCTATTAAGAGCTTTAATTATTTTGTTTGAGAACTGCCTGTTTACATCCTTTTGACCATTTTTCAATTAGGGAGTAACTTACTCATATAGTCAACTCATTTCTCTATGCATTTGAAGAGTGAGGCCTTTATCAGAGACTTGTAAAAGACTTTGCAGCATTATGATTACTATATATTACTTCCCATTCTATTTACCAACATTTAATTTTTGATTGTCATTTCCCCCAATTTGTCCTCTTTTTCTATTAGACCCTTCCCCTTCTTCTATTCCCTTTCTTTCCCATTTTTCTATAGGGTTAGATAATTTTTTATACCCAAATGATTGTATATGTTCTTCCCTCATTAAATCAATTCTCCTCCCCACCCTATCTTCCTCTCCATGTATATGCTCTTTCATGACTCTTTTATATGCAATACTTTACCTAATTTTGCTTTTCCCTTTTCCTTCCTCCCAATGCATTCCTCTTCCTAATGCCTTAATTTAATTTAATTTTTATATCATCCCATAATATTCAGCTCACATTCTCACCTTTGTCTATATAAATTCCTTCTAACTGACTTAATAATGACAAAGTTCTTTGGCATTATAAGGATCATCTCCCCATGTAGGATATATACAGTTTTAATTTATTTAATGAACTTTGATTTTTCCTTTCTGTTCACCTTTTTATGATTCTCTTGAGTCTTGTATTCAAGAGTCAAATTTTTCCATATCGCTCTGATCTTTTCATCAGGAAGTATGAAAGTCCTCTATTTCATTGAATACCCATTTTCCCTCTGAAAGATTATTTTCAGTTTTGCTAGGTAAGTGATTCTTGGTTGAAGCACTAGATCCTTTGCCTTCTGGAATATCATATTCTACGTCCTCTAATCCTTTAATGTAAAAACTGTGAAAATGGAATTATCCTTCCTTTGTTTGTTTTTTTTTTAAACTTAATTAGTCAGGAGTATGAAGATACTTTAGCATTGATTGCAAGGAAGTTCTTACCCTCAAAGAAAGGAAGTTCACACCCTCAGAGACAGGAAGTTGATCCCACAGGCACTGCCTCCTGGGAAGTGCCAGACAAATTAAGGAACTATGATTGATTTCTGAGGTGTGACATGGAATGGGAGAGAGCCAATGAGTGGAGAAAATTGTGTATAAGTGGGACCCAGGGACTGAACACTTTCTTTTGTGTTGATGACTCTCTTGGGTTGGTGACACTTGTAAAAATAGACTCAAACTCTGGACTTCAATCCCCACAAGCCCTTGCTCCACTTCCCCAAAATGCTTTGTAATCTCACGGGACTTCTCAGGTGGGTCGAGATCGAAAAGGGATTTAACCTGATGGCAGAGGCTTTTGAGTCTCTTTTTGGACTTCCGTTTTGGAGCAGACATGGCTCTTTCCATAATGTAGGTGAGGTCTTGTCTAGGCCTCTGGCCTAGGCAGGTTTTCCTTATCCTGTATTTTCTTAAATCCTTAATCCTTAATAAACCTCATAAAAATATAATACTCCTTGCAGAGAGAAACTAATTTGTACCTACCTCAGTCTCCTAAATTTTAATCTTTACACACTCTAACTGGAGACAATCTCTTTTGCATTGGTGACTAACTTGCTGAGGGCTCACACTCCCATGGACTTCTGGGTGGAGACTGGGACCTGAAGGAGCCTTTGTCAATGGTGAGCTAGATTTCATCAGATCAGCATTTAGGGTAGGCTAAGCCTCCTTACCTCTTTCCTACATTTCTCTCTCATTACTATCTCTATTGTGATTAAACTAAATTTTTAAAGTTATCAAAAGCCTCATAATTTCATTGTAATTATTATAATTGGTGACCAAAATACCCTTTTATAAGTTTAAAAGTTTATATATATATATGTATATGTATATGTATACATATATATATAATATAAGTTTAAAACTTATAATTCTAAGTCTTGTGTGTTATTCTGATTGTTACTCCACAATATTTGAATTGTTTCTTTTTGGCCACTTACAATATTTTTCTTCTTGAGCTAGGAGTTTTAGAATTTGGCTATATTATTCTTGGGAGCTATTATTTTGGGATCTCTTTCAGGAGGTTATGAGTGGATTCTTTCCATTTCTATTTTGTCCTCTAGTTCTAGAATATAAGGCCAGTTTTCCTTGAGGATTTTTTGAAAGATAATGTCTAAGCTCTTTTTTTATCTTGATTTTCAAGCTTACAAAAAATTCTTAAATTATATCTCCTGAATTTATTTTCCAAATCAGTTGTTTTTTCCTTGAGATATCTGACATGTTTTTCTCATTCTTATGACTTTGATTGTTTATTGGTGTCTCATAGAGTCATTAGTTTTTACTTGCCTAGTTATAATTTTTAAGGCATAATTTTCTTGAGCGACCTTTCTTTTCTTTCTTTTCCATGTGGCCAATTATATTGTGTAAATAATTATTTTCCTCAGGGAATTTTTGTACATCTTTTACCAAAGTGCCAATTCTGTCTTTCAAAAAGTTTTTCTCTTCAATGCATTTTTGTATATCTTTTCCCATTTGGTTGATTCTGATTTTTAATACGTTCTTCCATTCTTTAGATTTTTAAGCTTCTTTTGCCAATTGGTCTATTTTTTTTTAAAGTATTCATTTCTTCATTATTTTTTTTTATCTCCTAACCAAGCTGTTGACACTTTTTCATGATTTTCCTCTATGACTATTTTCTCAATTTTTCTTCTACCTCTCTTATTTGGTTTTTAAAATCCTTTTGGAACTACTCCATTAATTCTTCAGGGTCCTGAGAACAATTTATATTTTTCTTGAAGGCTTTGAATTCAGCAGCATTGACTTTGTTTTCTTTTTCTGAGTTTGAGTCTATCCTGTCACCAAAGTAACTTTCTATGTTGTGTTTCTTTTTGTTGTTATTGTTTGTTCATTTTCCTGTCTTTTTCTTTAAGTTTAAAAAAACTTGAAATTGGGTTCTGAAGCTATGTTTAAGGGAGCATTGTTTCAAGTTTCAGGTTCCTTATGCAGCTGCCCTCAGAGTTTGCCCTGGAGCTCTATTTTTTCAGTTCTTCTAAGATGGTATGATATAAGGAGAGGTGTGTTTAATACTCTCCAGGCCTTTACTGTGTTCTAAGTAACCCTCTTTTCCTTCCTTGAAACTGTGCCCAGGGTCCCCTGCTTCCTTGTGACTGCAAGTGCTTATGTATGCTAATTCTCCTCCTTACTCTGTGACTTACCCTTACCCCAGGACTGTGACCTGGTTCTGTATATGAGCAATGTGCACCTAGATCCAGCCAAGGGATCTATATAATCTCCTTATAGGCAGGGGTCCAGCCCCCCCTTTCCCCCCCACTCTCTTACCATCTATGACTGAGAGTTCCAGAAGCCTTGACTCCAGTTGTGTCCAAGACCTATTACCTAAGTGGGGCTTGCCCTGGAGTACTGTGCTCCACTTCTACCCCAGTGCACTAGCCTCTCTCTACACCATGTGCCAGCCTTCTAAGTTGTTTTGGACTGAAAAATCACTACATCTTGTCTTCTTTGTGGGTTATGCTGCACCAGAATTTATTTTTAGGTATTATAACATAGCTTTCTGGAGTATAATTTGGTAGAAATGAGATGGGTTCCTGTACCCTCTCCTCTATTTTGGCTCTCCTGCCCTCATCTTTGATTTCAATCCACAGCCCTACCCTTCAATGCCAAGTTCAAAACTTAAAACTAATCCTCAAAACATTTTATTAGCTCTTCTTCCTATATATTCCCTCTACTCACTCTTCCTCTTTCACTTGTAGTCAGTGTGCCTACATGTAAGAGGATCTTTGAGTGAAAGTGTGTGTGTGTGAGAGAATGTATGTATTTGTGTATGTCCTACAATATCTCTTATATGTGAGTCTTTCTTTCCAGTCTTTCTCTGTATTATTTTTCCCAATCATGATAGTTGCTTCAAGCAGGGAAAACATTTTTTCTTTCTTTTATATTCCTCCAAATACCCCATTAGAAGTATCTGGGTATTGTGCTAATGCATTGAGCACAACAGGGATTGATTCAAGGATTTAATACTGTACATTTCATTTTCTTCTATATAGAACTTTCCAAAAACTAGGCCACTTTCATTAACAAAGGAAGTGCTTACATCCAACCAGCTAAAATGATGAACACGTTTATGTAAAGATTTTTGCAATGAGAATGTATAAGTCGGACTTCATGTGCTCCTTCAATCAGATTTTTAAGCTTTTGTTCCAGTTAGAGTTGTACTTAATGCATCATTCCCCAAAATAATTTGGCTCTAAGACATTTGGGGGTTTGAAACACAGTGATAATATTCAGAAATCAGAATGCCAAAATGCCTCAGTGTCAAGGAGTCACTCTGGGGTGGGGTAACAACAAGGAAACACATTCTTTGGAACAAGAGCTTGTGAATGTTAATCACAATATTAGCTTATTAATTTAGTGCACAATTCTTTTAAGCTGAAAATAATCGGTTTCTTTTTCAATCCTTTTATCATATTCTTTGTGTATTGAAATGCTAGTTTTATTAAATTCATTGGTATTTGATAACTTCATAAGAGAAACAGAAGAAGGAAAAAGGAAATCATAAGACAGGTCCAGTCAAGCATTTGTTTCTCTTAAATTATTTTCTTTCAAAAGATGAAGTTATAGTGAAAAGAGAGTAGGAGGGAAATAGAAAATAGAGGAAAGGCAGAAAACTGGTTGTTAAAGTGTTACCACAATCAGGGATACAGGGCACTTGAGTTGTAGGCACAGGAAAGTAGCAATTACTGCCAATATGTAGAAATGGGTTACTAGCCTCTCTCTTGCTCTGAGGCTACCTGCAGGTAGCAGATAAGAGCTAGGAAAGCTAGAAGCTCTATATTTGTATTTGAGGCCAGGTTACACTGTTATCCTTGAAGAACTAATTTTTCTTGAGGCCAAAAGTAACTGGGCAAGCTGATACTTCAGTCTGGCAGAGCAATTCATGATTCAAGGGTTCATTGTCTATAGGTGGCTTTTCTTGAGTCACTTTGTATATTCCTATGCTGAGTATGTTGCTATGGGAGTCTAGTATACTGAATAATTTTTTGAGTTTCCTGAGGTCTTGGGTACAGAGAACATAGAAAAGAGTTGTGGTAAAAATGTGGTGGGCCACAAGATCCATGAAAACTCCATGCTTGGAAAGGGTTTCAGACTTTCTCCCTTCTCAGACGTGATTACTAGAAATCTTAGAATTCTAGCAGAGTTAGTAGAATCATAGATTTTAGTTTAGAAATGTCTGTAGAGGTCATTTAGTCCAAGATCTTCATTTTACAAGGGAATTAGCCAAGGCCTACACAGCTTAATTTACTTAGAGACAGAGAGACAGAGGCACAGATACATAGAGACAAAGAAAGATGTATCAGAGATCCACAGAAGACAGAAAACAACAAAGAGACATATTAGATATAAGATTCTGGACTTCCTCAGATTACAGAAAGTAAAATATGTCCAAAATTACATAGGTAGAAACCCTATCTCAACCCTTCCCTTATCAAAAGTTTTAAATTCTTTTTGGCCATGATTCCCTTAGGAACTCATTTCAAATTGAAGATTATGAATCAAAAGGAAATTGAATCCAATATACAATATCCCACTTTATAGACAACTTTACCTAGCTCACATCCATTTTATAAATTGAGGCGTATCCAAACTAGATGATGGTGATGATGCATAATACAGTTGCAGCCTTTGTTATGAGAAAAAATAAAAATACCTTCAGCCTTGAGTGAATCTTTGAGATAGAACCAGATCATTCACAGTACAATTGTTTTAGGATGATGCATTGAATTAGTTCAGTATTATTTTTTCCCCATCTACCACATGCATTGTTTTTGTTTTTCCTATCCTATATTTTCAATGTGCTTCTATACTTTCAGTGCCTGGTCTAAACTTCTTCCCTATCATTTTAATCACAAAAATATTTATCCTTTTAGCATCCATACCTTCTTACTATGAGGAGGTGGGAAGGGAAGTAAAATAAAGGTAGGGATTAGAGAGACTGATTGTAAAAATTAAAATTAATGTCTAAAATAAAATAGAATGTAATATTTTGAGAATTATTAATGATCATTAGAAATAAAGGAATAATGGGATTCAAAATTAAAAAAAAAACAGCCACGTGCCCTTGGCTAATCAACCTATTCAAAATCCCCATGTTTACCACCACCATGTTGCAACATCAAACCAAAGAGACAGAACAGGAAAACTTACTGAATTTATCCCCTGTCTATAGGAGGTACATAATGATAGGAAGTCAGTGGGCTCCTGGGAAGTGTAGTTCTTTTTTAGGGTAAGAGGTTTTCAATTATACATTTTTAAAAGCAAACACTTGTGTGGAAGGAAATAGTGAAAGAAGGAAGGGCAGGACTAGGAGAGGAAATCAAAATGCTAGGAAATACACAGGTGGTAATCATAACTCTGAATGTAAATGGGATGAACTCACCCATAAAATGGAGGCTAATAGCAGAGTGAATTAGAAACATAAATCCTACCATATGTTGTCTACAAGAAACACACATGAGAGAGGTAGATAGTCATAGAATAAAGATCAAAGGAAAGGAAAATATATTGGGCATCAACTGAGAAAAACAAGGCAGGAGTCACAATCATGATATCTGACAAAGACAAAGTAAAAGTAGAACTGATTAAAAGAGATGGGGAAGGTAATTACATTCTGATAAAAGACAGTACAGACAATGAGGAAATAGGAGTACTAAACATGTATGCACCAAATGGTATGGCATCCAAATTTCTAAAGGAAAAATTAGTGGAGTTTAAGAAAGAAATAGATAGTAAAACTATACTAGTGGGAAACCTGGACCCTCCTCTATCAGATCTAGATAAATCAAACCACAATATAAATAAGAAAGAGGTAAAAGATGTGAATGAAATCTTCAAAAAATTAGAGTTAATAGACATATGGAGAAAAATAGAGACTAAAGTGAATACACCTTCTTTTCAGCAGCACATGGTACATTCACAAAGAATGACCATGTACTAGGGCATAAAAACATGACAAACAAATGCAATAGAGCAGAATTAATAAATGCAACCTTTTCAGATCATAATGCAAGAAAAATAACAATTAGCAAGGGTACCTGGAGAGACCAATCAAAAATTAATTGGAAATTAAATAATCTGATTCTCGAAAATTGGTTAGTTAAAAAACAAATCATAGAAATGATGAACAATTTCATTTAAGAGAAGGACAATGAGGAGACATCCCATCAAAATCTATGGGATGAAGCCTAAGCAGTACTCAGGGGGAAATTTATATCCTTGAGTGCATATATTAACAAATCAGGGAGGGAAGAGGTCAGTGAATTAGGCATGAAAACTAATTTAAAGGGGAGATAATTTAAACTTGTCCCAAACATTCAGTATTCTTCATTTGCTTTTCTGACAATGTAAAAATAAGGAAGCAAAAGATGCATTCCTTTATAAAGATTCAATTAAAATTAGTTATTTTAATTAAAATAAGTAGAAGTGATATCTCAATAATGTAACATTTAACAGTTAAGAAGTACATTATAGATGTTTACTCCTTACATTCTTCTATTTACTAGTGCCACATTTATACTATCAGAAGCAGTGTGGCTTTGTGGGTAGGCTGATTGGATTTGTGACCAATGATAAATCAATGTTTCTCTGAGCCCCAGGTAATTCTCTATGTATTATCTACTAAGTAACACAAATATTTCAATCTCTGTTGAAAGAGTTCCTTAACCAGCAATGATGCAAGTTTTTAACTAATGAAATAATTAGTATCCTTATTTTATACATAAAAAATTAAGGCTCAGAAAGGTTAAGAATCTCTGAAAGTCACTCAGTAGTAAGGGATACATAAAGGATTGAAGTCAAGTCATTCTCTCAAGGGAGGCATTTCACTGGGCTCTTAATTATAACTCTTTCTTTTGACGGGAGGTTGAGGATTATATTTTTGGATATGATATCAGTTTCATTTGTCAAGTAATGATTAAAAGCTTGAAAGGGGGGGAATGAGCCTTCATTGGATTTGATGTTCATTTTAATAGACAGATCAAACAAGTGTGATTATTCTCACCATTCAAAGGAAAAAGAATCTTGCTCAGCTGTCTTATTTTACTCCTTGCTAATCACACTGTGCTAATCTCTAAAATGGGGCAACATTCTATAGGGCAAAATATACTTCTTAATGTAGTGATACCAAAAACAAACAAACAAATTATTCATCTCCCCATTCACCTAAATTTCATTACATGTATATGTCAGGTAACCAATATTTTATCTTCTTGTGCTTCCTCATTCTTCTCATTCAGACTAAATTCAGGCAGGTACAGGGAACAATGGATAGAAAGAATACTGGATCTCGAGTCTGGAAGACCTAAGTTCAAATCTGGCCTCAGATACAGGCTGTGTAACTCAGGCTAAGTGTATCCCAACCTTCCTTAAGTATAAAATGCGAATAATAATCACACCTAACTCCTAATATTAGGGAGAGAGTAAATGAGATGATATTTGTAAATTCTATTGCAAACCTTAAAACCCAGGATGGTCTAATAAACATTTACTAGAAAGGTAAATATAGTTTCTCCATCATTGTATTAAGTTTAGACAATCAACAAAACAATAAAATAAATCAGTATTTGTAGCATTTGCCAATTTCCAAAAGTAAGATTTCTCATTGTGGAAAGTTTAACTATAAGCTCTCTCTAGCCAGCAAAAGCTCAATTGAGTGGAACCCTGCTTAAAGAGCTATATCAAATGCAATCTTTTGCTTTTAATATTAGCTCCTTGAGTAACCAAGGAGAATGAAAGAATGACACTATAGCCATTTCTCATATAATCTCCCCCATACATATGAAATCTATAACTTTAAAAAATATTGCTAATTGCTTTGCTATTAAGGGACAACCAAATTTTCAAATTAGAATTGAGTCCTATCAAGATTTTTATAGTGACAAAACATGTAGCATATAGTACAGAAATGAAAATCTCAGGAATCATGCTCAAATTTCTGCTTCGTCACTACATGACTTTGAATAAGTCACTTAACTTCTTCTTTTCCCCTTTTGTAAAAATAAATAGATTGGACAGAAAATCTCTAAGACTCCTGTCAACTCTACATTTATGATCCTATGAATCTATAAAGAGTAAAAAACCACAGAAACAAGATTTTAGAAGTATGTGACCTGGTCCTACTACTGTGAAGAAATTACTTAGGTCACCTCTGGTGAGATGCAAGAACCCTCTCATCAAGGACCATTTTTCCACTGGCCTTTTCAGGTACATTAAATGGATACATCTGAAGACACCCCAAAGAGTTAAAAACACTTCTGAAAGCTGAGCTATTTCTATCTATTAGAGCAAATAAATTAGGGCTACAGAGGTCTATTCTTTGGAGCAGGAGGCCAGGTCTTTATCAGTAGAATGGAGCTGCCTGTCTCACATTCTTCCTCCATTAATGTTCTAGCCTCCCTGAAAATTAAAATTAAAATTAGAAAAAAAAATCAAGCAACAAACATGTCATTTGGGGATGGTGTTGTTTCCTGGGGTTTGGGGAGAGGGATGGTGAAAGAGGAAGCAACTTTATTTGAGTTATTATTGTTCTAAAACTCACAGAGTGACTGCCAATTCAGATGACTGAGATTTGGTGGCATGTTCAGCTTAAAAAAGGAAATGACGGTAGCTCAGTGGATTGAGAGCCAGGCCTAGAGACGGGAGGTCCTAGGTTCAAATCCAACCTGAGACACTTCACAGCTGTGTGACCCTGGGCAAGTCACTTGACCCCCATTGCCTAACCCTTACCACTCTTCTGCCTTGGAGTTAATTGACTCCAAGAACGAAGGTAAGGGTTTAAAAAAAATAGGAAGAAAGAAAGAAAGAAAGAAAGAAAGAAAGAAAGAAAGAAAGAAAGAAAGAAAGAAAGAAAGAAAGAAAGAAAGAAAGAAAGAAAGAAAGAAAGAAAGAAAGAAAGAAAGAAAGAAAGAAAGAAAGAAAGAAAGAAAGAAAGAAAGAAAGAAGAGAAAGAAAGAAAGAAAGAAAGAAAGAAAGAAAGAAAGAAAGAAAGAAAGAAAGAAAGAAAGAAAGAAAGAAAGAAAGAAAGAAAGAAGAAAGAAAGAAGAAAGAAAGAAAGAAAGAAAGAAAGAAAGAAAGAAAGAAAGAAAGAAAGAAAGAAAGAACCCCAAGAAAGTATCCATCAAAAAGGAAAAGAGGGAGAAATGCAGAGGAATTCAAAGGCATCTGCCTCTGTCAGAACAACCTCCTAAGATGACTTTTAAAAATAATCCATCCATCACCAGGCCTGGAAAGAGATTCTACAAAATAAGTCCTGGGATCATTCAAGATCCAAGAACAAATGAATAACTCCAGTGGTTACAAACCTATTTTCTTAAGCTGAAAGAATATTAGACATGTAGGCAAAGTTTCAGAGCTGCTGTTTTCTCCTCCTATTAAGTTGTGGATTTAATATTTAAGTTGACCCTTGCAAAGAAAAGTAAAGATTACATTTCTTCTCTGAAATGTCTCCTTATTTCTAGATATTATCTCTGGCAAGTAAGCTATGAGGTAAATGGATATCCTTCCTACAAACACTGCCTTCCCTGCTTTTCCATGGTTGATCATTATCTACTCCTTGTTACTTTTTACTCTTAAGATTTTCATGACACCGCTCTCTCCAAGTTATCCTAACTAGGTGACCTCTTTTTCTCATTCTCTTTTGCTTGTTCCTCATCAAGGTCATATCTCTTAATCTTAGGTGTCCCATGGGGCTCTGTCCTGAACCCTCTTCTTTTCTCTCTCTAAACAACGATATTTGGTGATCTCATTTGGTGAATCTGGAGGATTCAATTATCATCTTTATGTTGATAATTGTCAAATCTATGTATCCAGCACTAATCTTTTTTTTGGCCTCCAGCCTCACATTCCCAACTGTCTATTGAATATGTCCTACAGACATCTTAAATATAATCTGTCCAAAATTGAACACAATTTACCCAAATCTTTTACCCAAAATCTTTCCATCTTCAAAATGGCCCCATTACTGTTAAGGGCACCAATATCCTTCCAGTTATGCATGCTTATAATTGAGATGTCACTTTCCTTACTTCCTCTCATCCCTCATAACCAATATATTACCAAGGCCTGCCAATTTTATCTCTACCATATGCCCCCTTCCCTCCTCTGTAACTGCTACCATTCTGATACAGGACTTCATCACTTCATGCTTAGACTATAACAAAAGCCTGCTATTTAGTCTTCCTGTCACAAATCTCTTCTCACTCCAGTCAACTCACTTGTCAGAGAGTTCTTCCTAAAGCACAGATGTGATCATATCACAAACACCATCACCCCATTCCATTTCCTATCACCTCCAGGATAAAATATAACATCCAAAATTTGTCTTTTAAAGTCTTTCCTATCTTGTCTTCCCCATCTTTCCAGTCTTCTTATAACTTATACCACCCATTTTCTCTGTGACTCAGAAACGAGCATCCTTTTTCTTCATACAAATCACTCCATCTCCAGACTCCAGACATCTCATTGTCTCATATGCCCTGAATTCTTTCCCTCCTCATCTCCATCTCCCGGCTTCTCTGATTTCCTTCAAGTTTCTGTAAATGTTTCCCTTCCAGCTTGGTACTAATTTTGATTTGTTTTTCCTAAAAGGGCCATGTCTGACTATACAAAAACAAATGACTCAGGCATGATGCTTATATCAGTAATGAGTAGTTTCTCTGCTAAAATCTAATCAGTTTTATTTGGAGGGACTTGTTCAGTTCTTCCTATAATTTATGTACCTTTTTATCCTCTGCAAAGCAAGTTTGTAAATAAGTTGCCATCAATTTCATCTTGGACTTTTAGCCAATATTTATCATGAGAATTTCAACCTGATCAAATGTTCCATTAAAAAATGTTTTTTGTTGCTTTGGGACATATGATAAAACCAACTCTGCTATTCCCTATGATCTGCCTTGGCCTGTGCCCTTGACTGATCCCTTGATTTATTATCTGCTTCTTTCTCTACAAAATGAGGATTAATAATATTTACCCTATTCCCTTCCCAAGATTACTGAGTAAAGTACTATATAAATATAAGTAATTAGTATTATATACTACTTTTAGTAAGATGCAAATTAATTTTATCAGATCCTTTCCTGCTCAAAGAAAAATCACAAAGACAACAGTTTCCCCAGTGGTTTAGGAGAAGCATCAGGGAAAAGAGAAACCATACCAAAAGAGAGTGACTAAGGTAGAAGAAAAAGTAAGACTGATATAATTTTGCCTAAGGCTGATCCAGAGGAAGAGCAATACCATCAGTCATCTATTAATGTAAAACAAGCCAATGTACTAAGGTTTTGTTTTCCCCTTAAAGTCCAAAATATGCTTACTACTAATAGACAACACACTATAGTGGATAGAGAACTGGTGCAGGAACCAGGAAGATTTGACACATACTGGCTGAGTGTCAGTGGACAAGTCATGGTACATGGCATGCAGATACCAATCTCCATTAGGAGAGGGAATCCCTTTCTGGGAGTACCCTTCACTTTTGCACTAATCATTTCAATCTTTAACTCTATAGTCAGTATAGAGGAGTCAGTTTCTTTTCAATGTACTACATTAGACGATATAGAATAAGGAATTTAATACTCTCAAGAACTGCAACAATGTAAATTAGAATAACAGTGAAAAATGTAATTATAATGACCAAGTCTGATCCTAGAAAAGGGAGGAAAACATGCACTTACTTTTATTATTTAGAGAGATGGGAGACTAGAGATGTGATGTGTCCCATATACTGTCAGGTTCAGTTAATATTTTGGTTACTTTTGTCAAGCTACACTTTTTCCTCTTTCTTTTTTATTCGCCTGGAGAGATAATTCACTATATAGGAGAGAAGGGAGGGATAATTCTGAAAATGAAAATGATGTAGAAATAAAATTTATTTATAAATATTGCAAAACAGCTCCAATCCTCTCTTGCATCCTTATCCCTCAGAAGGATCATTCAGAAAGATGTTTTAAGCTTTCATTCCCTGATTAGAACCCAACAGGGGAAATGAGTGGGGTAAAGCATTTCTCTCATCTGGCCCAGCTACTAATAGAGCTAACACAACAACTTACAATGCTAAACAAGAAATGTATTTGGAGTGAAGGAACTACAAGGAGTTGGGCTAGAGACTGACTTCTCTTTTTTACATAGGATCATGGATAAAGACACCTTAGGGGGTCACCTGGTCCAAACTTGTCCCTTTACATATGATGAAACTAAGGCCCAGAGAAGTTAAATAACTTACTCATTGCTAAAGAAGTAGAAAATGGACAAATTAGCATGTGAACTAAGAATTTCTGACCTCCGTGACTAGAAATCCAATATTCTTGATCTCTTCAGACAGATGGATACAGACATTTTCTCCACTGATTTCTCAGTTTCTATAGGTGTTGAATCTGCTGCATTAAAATCCTTTCTCATTTTTTCCTACTTTTTCCTTTAAGGTAATTCAATAGTAATACTTTCCCTCCATTGATGAAAAGTATACTGAGAAACGAGCATATCCATCCCATCAAAAGTGAAATTCCAAAATTACTATTCCTATCACCTTGTTTGCTCCCAACACCCTACACTACAAACCAAATTGTGTTTTATGATGCAATATGAAAAATCCTCTACTTAGAGTCACAGGACCTAGATGTAAAATTTATTCTTTCCATTTATGATCCAGGCAACCTCAGGGATGTCTTTTGACTTCAATTTCCTTATGAATATAATGAAGGCTTTAGAATGGAAGACCTCTAAGGTCCTTCCAACTCTACTCTTATGATCTTGATACTTGCCAAATGATATGTTTAAATATATATAGGTGTCAGTGATAAGATAAGCAGGCTAAACTGTCAGTTATCCATTGAGTCAAAAGCAATTGAATTCACCAAGTCCAACTCATTCCTTTTACAAAGGAAACAGAGACCCCAAAAAGGGAAGTAACTTTTTACCAGTATTTCAAGGTAGTAAGAAGAGCTGAGAAACTTCATCATGTTACTCACTAACTTAAGATCTTGAAAGACCCCTAGTTACCTACTGAATTATGTCTAAGTTCTTTTTTTTTTTAAACCCTTACCTTCCATCTTGGAGTCAATACTGTGTATTGGCTCCAAGGCAGAAGAGTGGTAAGGGCTAGGCAATGGGGGTCAAGTGACTTGCCCAGGGTCACACAGCTGGGAAGTGTCTGAGGCTAGATTTGAACCTAGGACCTCCCGTCTCTAGGCTTGGCTCTCAATCCACTAAGCCACCCAGCTGCCCCCTCTAAGTTCTTTTACTAGGCATTCAAGATCTTCCATGATGAAATTAATGCCTTCATTGTTCTCTTTGTTTCTCACTGTTGTCTAACAGACTCCCTCATTCAAATCTATCAAAACTCTATTATTCCATGAACACACCACTTTAAGTCTGACCCTGATGTCCTTCTGTGCCCCTATCTGGAGTGACCTCCCATTCTACCACCTTCCCTTCATCTCCTTACCACATGCAGATTTGTGAGAGCAAACACACACACACACACACACACACACACACACACACACACACACACACACACACACTCCCATGCCCAAGTTCTATATATATATATCCTTCTACAGCTAATTATATCAATTTCCCCATAAAGTCTTTTGTCAACCACATATAGCAATTTACAAAATAAACTCACATTTCTCTATTCAGTTGGCTCTATTAAGATTAAAATTCTCTAAAGAGTATATCTTAATTAATAATTATTTAATTAATAAATTAAAAGAGTATGTCAGAGAAATAAAAGGTACCAGCCACATTGGTCAGCTGTTCAAATTCTATTCCCAAGATTCTTTACCTAACTAACCCTTCCCTGAGTTCAATTCTTGGTCTCCCTATAGACTCACCTATGCTCCTTGTGGTTCCTCATCTAGAAAGAGTAAGAGAGTTTCCTTCATCCAAAACATATATCTTCCATGATGTCACTTGTATGGGTCTCTCTGATTGGCTAGACTTGATGTCAGTCTAGGTCAGAGGCTGACCTTCTGGATGGTAGGAGTCACATGGGACAAGAAGCAACTATCTTCTAGGTGCCAGGGAGCCAGGAGGTTTCTGGTGTCCTCTCAGAGTACATATACAGATAAGCCTCAGGCCATGTTCTTAATCCAATGGAATGGGGATTGATGGGCTGAACTAAAACACAATGTACAAGAGGATGACTTTTCAAATTCAATATGAATCTTTCCTTTAAAAACCCCATTACTTGTCTTAAGGCATCAAGAAAAAGGGGTGAAAACTTGTGTTAAATTCCTGCAACCTCCCTGTGATTCACTGGGGGGATGTTAGTCTCCCCAGTGAATCATTCCATATATAATATTTCTGCTTTTCAGGATTGTCTCAGCAGGGTGCATAAAGGCCCAAAGAAGATATTATACATTTCATGGGGAGTCTAATTGCATTTGGGTGTTTCATAACATATTAAAAATTATTGATAGATGCATGGACCAGGAGCTATTAAGAGATATTTTCCTTTCTCAGCAAAAGGGTTTTATGATTAAGAAAAAAATATCAGCACATAGGAAGGGCAGAAATCAATAGAGGATCCAACACCCATAGTTCAGTGTGCAAAGACTCACTCAGAGACCCATGACATAGTGTCTGATTGCTGGGGTCATCCATTGCTGTCGTCTTTTTAGTCCATCAGGAATCATCATTGTCCTCATAGCATTTTCTCTGGGAGATCTCCTTTTTTGATGGTCCAATTTATCTGTGATATCTTTTCCTAAAATTGCTTTAAAAAATCGTAGTCTAGAGAGGCAGAGTCAAGATGGTGCATAGAGGCAGCAAAAGTTCAGACCTCTGAAAACCCTTCCTTATCAATTACAAACTGAATGCTCCTAGGGGACTGAAAATCAAACCTAACAACAAGACAGAGCCAAGGAACCCTCCTTCTAGACTCAAATTAAAAGGTACACCCTCAAAAGCCTGAATTTTAGAACACTTGGGTTTAAGGAGAAGGAAAAAGGAAGGTGCCAGGTCCCTCCCCCACCTAAAGCTCTAAGCCTCCAGAAGCAGCTGGAACCTCTGGACAGCCAAGGGTGCTGGTCTGGAGGTTGTATCTTGCAGGCAAAGCTGTGCCAAGTACAGAGCATCGAACACAGGCAGTGGGGAAGCAGTTGGAGAAGAAGCAGAGAACTCAGAGTGGGCAGCCTAGTTGCAGCAGCAGAGACACTCCATATTGCTCCCCCCTTCCAGGAGGTTTTGGCCTTAGGGCACATTCAGCCCAACCTAGCTGGACTTAATCCCAATAAAATCTTCAGAGGGCAGGGAAGCTCAAGCTCCAATATTCCTCCCCCTCAGACTGCGCTGAGAGATTTTCTGGCAAAGCTCCAAGAGGGAAGACTGAAAGAAAAGCCCAAAACCATAGATCCAACAAAAAAAAATGAGAGGAGCAAGAGCTCAGGCAACTGCAGGGAGTAAGGATGGGGTAAATATGAGCAAACAGAAAAAGAAAAAATAAATTACAACCAACAGCTCATATACAGGCAAGGAACAAAGGGCAAAAAGAAGAGAAAGATGAGGGAACGCCAAGCCAAAAAACAGAAACCCCAGTGAATTGGATACAGGCTTTGGAAGAACTCAAAATACAATTCAAAACACAATTGAGAGAGGCTGAAGACAACTGGGAAAAGAACTTAAGAAGCAAGATAAGTCATCTGGAAACAGAGGCACTTGAACTAAAACAAGAAAATAGTGTCTTGGAAGCCAAAATTAATCAGCCTGAAAATGAGACAAAGGAGATGAAAGATGAGGCAAAGGAGATGAAAGATGAGGCCAAAAAATGAAAGATAACCTCCAACGAAAATCAGACCAGAAGGAGAAGCATGACCAAAAAGCCAGGGATGAAATCTAGTCTTTAAGAACCAGAATACAACAACTAGAAAAAAGAAAAAAAAACACTTCACAAGGCAGCAGGATACTATAAAACAAAATCAAAAGAATGAAAAAATTAAGGAAAATATGAAGCATCTCATTCACAAAACAGAAGATTTAGAAATTTGTTCCAGGAGAGACAACTTAAGAATCATTGGTCTACTGAAAGACCATGACAAAAGAAAAAGCCTAGACATCATGATACAGGAAATTATCCAAGAAAACTTCCCTGACATTCTAGAACAAGAGGGAAAACTGGAGATTGGAGGAATCCAGAGATCAACTCCTGTACTTAATTCCCAACTGACAACACCCAGGAATGTTACAGCCAAATTCAAGAACTATTAAACCAAGGAAAAAATATTACAAGTTGCTAAGAAGAAGTCATTCAGATACCATGGAACCACAATGAGGATAATACAGGATCTGGTTGCATCTACACTGAAGGATCTAAAGGAATGGAATATGATATTCCAGAAAGCAAGGGAATTAAGTCTACAACCAAGAATCAACTACCCAGCAACACTGACTATAATCTTGCAGGGGAAAGTATGGTCATTTAATAAAATAGAAAAATTCCAAGCATTTGTAAAGAAAAGACCAGACCTGAACAGAAAATTTGATGCCCAAACACAGAACTCAAGAGAATCATCAAAGGGTAATTAAGAAAGAGGAAAAAAAAGAAAAACAAAACAAAAACAAAAACAAAAAAACCCCACATTTTTTAAGAGACCCAATAACTTAAAATGGTAAGTATCCCTATAAGAAAAGAGGTCACTGGTAACTCTTAAAAATTGTTATTAACACCTGGGCAGCTAGAAGAATTACACTTAGAGGGAACAGTGACAAACTGTATAGGATGAAATGCCAAGACATAAATATGCATAGACATATATGTATGCATAAGTACATACATATGTGTGTATGTATATATATATATATATATACATACACACACAACTAGAGCTAAAAAAGAGTTTAATACTAAAAGAAAAGGGAAAAGAAAAAAAGGGGGTAAATTTATATGTCGCAAAGAAGCTTATGTTGGGGGGGGGGGGAGAACATCAATACACTTGAAGGGTAAAGAGGTTGGAGATAGGAAATACTCAACTCTTATGTGCATTGAAATTGAGGGAAGAAGAGGGAAGAACAATCAAATATATTGGGGCAGATAATGGATTTGTGCCCTATAGGGAAGTAGAAGGGTAACAAACTGATTGGTGGGGAAGGAAGCAGTACAAGGGAGGGAGAAGGTGGGGGGTAGTTTTAAAAGACTGTAAAGGAAATAAGAGGGGAATAAGAAGGGATGGGAGTATAGAGTGAAGTAAAATAAGGGTGGGAATTAGGGGGACTAATTAAAAACAAAACATTGGTGTAGAAGGAAATAGTGAAAGAAGAAAAGGCAGGACTAGGAGTAGAAATCAAAATGCTGGGAAATACCCAGCTGGTAATCATAACTCTGAATGTGAATAGAATGAACTCACCTATAAAACGCAAGCAAATATCAGACTGGATTAAAAAGTAAAACCCTACCATATGCCTGTCCACAAGAAACATACATGAGAAAGGTAGACACTCATAGAATAAAAGTAAGAGGATGGAGCCAAATCTATTGGGCATCAACTGAGAAAAAGAAGGCAGGAGTCACAATCATGATATCTGACAAAGCCAAAGTAAAAATGGATCTAGTGAAAAGAGATAGGGAAGATGATTACATACTGATAAAAGGCAGTATAGACAATGAGGAAATATCAGTACTCAACATGTATTCACCAATGGAATAGCATCCAAATTTCTAAAGGAGAAACTAGTAGACCTCAAGAATGAAGTAGATAGAAAAACTCTACTAGGGGGAGACCTGAACCTTCCTCTATCAGAATCAAAACAAAAAAATAAATAAATAAGAAAGAGGTAAAAAAAGTGGATGAAATCTTAGAAAATTTAGAGTTAGTAGATATATGGAGAAAAATAAATAGGGGCAAAAAGGAATACACCTTTTCAGCAGCACATGGTATATTCACAGACTTTTTGACCATGTACTAGGGCATAAAAAATTACAAACAAGTGCAAAAGAGCAGAAATAATAAGAGCAAACTTCTCAGATCACAATGCAATGAAAATCATAATTAACAAGGGTACATAGAGAGGCAAACAAAAATTAATTGGAAATTAAACAGTACGATTCTCCAGAACCACTTAGTTAAAGAACAAATCATAGAAACAATTAATAATTTCATTGAAGAAAATGATCATGAAGAGACATCCTTTCAAAATCTATGGAATATAGCCAAAGCAGTACTCAAGGGGGAATTTATATCCTTGAGTTCATATATTAACAAATAAGAGAGGGCAGAGGTCAATGAATTGGGCATGCAAATTAAAAAACTAGAAAGTAATTAAAAACACTGAAAGAACAACTAATCCCAATATTATGCAAACTATTTGACAGAATAAGGGAAGAAGGAATTCTACCAAATTCCTTTTATGATACAAATGTGGTACTGATTCCAAAGCCAGGCAGGTCAAAAACATAGCACAAAAACTTAATGAATATAGATGCAAAAATCTTAAATAGGATACTAGCAAAAAGACTCTAGCAAGTCATCACAAAGGTTATTCACTATGACCAGGTAGGATTCATACCAGGAATGCAAGGATGGTTCAATATTAGGGAAACCATTCACATAATTGACCATATTAACAAGCAAACCAACAAAAATCACATGATTATCTCAATAGATACAGAAAAAGACTTTGACATAAAACAACTCTCATTCTTATTGAAAACACTAGAAAGCATAGGAATAGAGGGGCCTTTCCTAAAAATAATAAATAGTGTATATCTAAAATCATCAGCAAACATTATCTGCAATGGGGATAAACTAGAAGCCTTTCCAATAAGATCAGGAGTGAAACAAGGATGCCCATTGTCACTTCTATTATTTAATATTGTACTAGAAACACAAGCAGTAGCAATTAGAAAAGAAAATGAAATTGAGCTATTAAAATTGGCAATAAGGAGACTAAGCTATCACATATCATTCTTTGCAGATGATATGATGGTCTACTTAAAGAGTGCTAGAGAATCAACCAAAAAGCTAGTCTAAATAATCAACAACTTTAGCAAAGTTACAGGATACTGTAAACCCACATAAATCATCAGCATTTCTATATATCTCCAACACCTCTCAGCAGCAAGAATTAGAAAGAAATTCCAGCCTAAACAGAGGGGGTATTTAAGCCCTATTCCCTTCTCTCTCTCTCTCTCTCTCTCTCTCTCTCTCTCTCTCTCTCTCTCTCTCTCTCTCTCTCTCTCTCTCTCTCTCTCTCTCTCTCTCTCTCTCTCTCTCTCTCTCTCTCTCTCTCTCTCTCTCTCTCTCTCTCTCTCTCTCTCTCTCTCTCTCTCTCTCTCTTTCTCTCTCTCTCTCTCATACCTTTCTTCCTCCTGTTTGTAATTAAACTCCATAAAAGGTTGACTGCTGACTTGAGTTTTCATTAAGGAATTACATAGCTGAATTCCTTGGTGACCTTAAATTAATATATATTAGTCTTTTAAAGTGATTTCCTTGTCACAATACAAAATAAACCCACATAAATCATCAGCATTTCTATATATCTCCAACACCTCTCAGCAGCAAGAATTAGAAAGAGAAATTCCATTTAAAATCACCCTACACAATATAAAATTCTTAGGAATCTATCTGCTGAGACAAACACAGCAACCATATGAACACAACTAAAAAACACTCTCCACACAATTAAAACTAGATCTAAACAATTGGAAAAACATTGATTGCTCATGGGTAGGACAAGCTAACATATTAAAAATGATAATTCTATCCACATTAATTTTCTTATTTAGTACCATACCCATTGAACTACCAAAAAACTTTTTTACTGAATTAGAAAAGAAAAAAAAAACTATTTAAAAAAATCAACTATAACAAAGCTCATTTGGAAGAAGAAAAGATCAAGGATATCCAGGGAATTCATGAAAAAAAATGTGAAGAAAGGAGGCCTTGCAGTCCCAGATCTCAAACTATACTATAAAAAGTGGTCATCAAAACAATTTGGTACTCCCAGCTTTTGGGACAAAAATCCACTATTCGATAAAAACTGCTGGGAAAATTGGAAGACAGTGTGGGAGAGACTAGGAATAGATCAACACCTCACACCCTACACCAAGATAAATTCAAAATGGGTGAGTGACTTAAACATAAAGAAGGAAACCATAAGTAAATTGGGTAAACACAGAATAGTATACATGTCAGACCTTTGGGAGGGGAAAGGCTTTAAAACCAAGCAAGACATAGAAAGAATCACAAAATGTAAAATAAATAATTTTGACTACATCAAACTAAAAAGCTTTTGTACAAACAAAACCAATGTAACTAAAATCAGAAGGGAAACAACAAATTGGGAAAAAATCTTCATAGAAACCTCTGACAAAGGTTTAATTACTCATATTTATAAAGAGCTAAATCAATTGTACAAAAAATCAAGCCATTCTCCAATTGATAAATGGGCAAGGGACATGGATAGGCAGTTCTCAGATAAAGAAATCAAAACTATTAACAAGCACATGAAGAAGTGTTCTAAATCTCTTATAATCAGAGAGATGCAAATTAAAACAACTCTGAGGTATCACTTCACACCTAGCAGATTGGCTAACATAACAGCAAAGGAAAGTAATGAATGCTGGAGGGGATGTGGCAAAGTAGGGATATTAATTCATTGCTGGTGGAGTTATGAACTGATCCAACCATTCTGGAGGGCAATTTGGAACTATGCCCAAAGGGCGACAAAAGAATATCTACCCTTTGACCCAGCCATAGCACTGCTGGGTCTGTACCCCAAAGAGATAATGGACACAAAGACTTGTACAAAAACATTCATAGCTGCGCTCTTTGTGGTGGCCCAAAACTGGAAAACGAGGGGATGCCCATCAATTGGGGAATGGCTGAACAAACTGTGGTATATGTTGGTGATGGAATACTATTGTGCTCAAAGGAATAATAAAGTGGAGGAGTTCCATGGAGACTGGAACAACCTCCAGGAAGTGATGCAGAGCAAGAGGAGCAGAACCAGGAGAACATTATACACAGAGACTAATACACTGTGGTATAATCGAACGTAATGGACTTCTCCATTAGTGGTGGTGTAATGTCCCTGAACAACTTGCAGGGATCCAGGAGAAAAAAACACCATTCATAAGCAAAGGATAAACTATGGGAGTGGAAACACCGAGGAAAAGCAACTGCCTGAATACAGCGGTTGAGGGGACATGACAGAGGAGAGACTCTAAATGAACACTCTAATGCAAATACTATCAACAAAGCAATGGGTTCAAATCAAGAAAACATCTAATGCCCAGTGGACTTACGCGTCGGCTATGGGGGGTGGGGGGAGGAAAAGAAAATGATCTATGTCTTTAACGAATAATGCTTGGAAATGATCAAATAAAATATATTTTAAAAAAATGGGGAGTGAAGAGAGAAGAGAGACAAAATGAATCATGTAACCTTGGAAAACTTACGTGTAAATTTGTTACTGGAATAAAATAAAGATAATTTTTAATGTCCATCAAAAAAAAAAACAATTTGGTACTGGCTGAGACAGAAAAGAGGATCAGTGGAATAGACTTGGGGTAAGTGACCTCAGCAAGACAGTCTATGGCAAACCCAAAGACCCCAGCTTTGGGGATAAAAATCCACTATTTGACAAAAACTGCTAGGAAAACTGGGAGACAGTATGGGAGAGATTAGGTTTGGATCAACATCTCATACCCTACACCAAGATAAACTCAGAATGCGTGAATGACTTGAATATAAAGAATGAAAATATAAGCAAATTAAGTGAACACAGAATAGTATACATGTCAGATCTTTGAGAAAGGAAAGACTTTAAAACCAAGCAAGAGGTAGAAAAAAATCACAAAATGTAAAACAAATAATTTTGATTACATCAAATTAAAAAGTTTTTGTACAAACAAAACCAATGCAACCAAAATTATAAGGGAAGCAACCAATTGCGAAACAATCTTCATAACAAAAACCTCTGACAAAGGTCTAATTACTCAAATTTATAAAGAACTTAACCAACTGTACAAAAAAATCAAGCCATTCCCCAATTGATAAATGGGCAAAGGACAAGAATAGGCAATTTTCAGTTAAAGAAATCAAAACTATTAATAAGCACATGAAAAAGTGTTCTAAATCTATTATAATCAGAGAATTACAAATCAAAACAACTCTGAGGTATCCCTTATACCCAGCAGATTGGCTGATATGACAGCAATGGAATGTAATGAATGCTGAAGGGGATGTGGCAAGGTATGGACAATAATGCATTGCTGGTGGAGTTGTGAATTGATCCAACCATTCTGGAGGGCAATTTGGAACTATGCCCAAAGGGCAATAAAAGACTGTTTGCCCTTTGATCCAGCCATAGCACTGCTGGGTTTGTACCCCAAAGAGATAATAAGGAAAAATACTTGTACAAGAATATTCATAGCTGCGCTCTTTGTGGTGGCCAAAAATTGGAAAATGAGGGGATGCCCTTCAATTGGGGAATGGCTGAACAAATTGTGGTATATGTTGGTGATGGAATACTATTGTGCTCAAAGGAATAATAAAGTGGAGGAATTCCATGTAAACTGGAACAACCTCCAGGAAGTGATGCAGAGTGAGAGGAGCAGAACCAGGAAAACATTATACACAGAGGCTGATACACTGTGGTACAATCGAATGTAATGGACTTCTCAATTAGTGGCAATGCAGTAACCCTGAACAACTTGGAGGAATCTATGAGAAAAACCACTCTCCACATCAAGAGGAAACACCGAAGGAAAAAAACTACTTGAATACATGGGTTGAGGGGATATGGCTGGGGATGTAGACTCTAAATGAACATCCTAATGCAAACACCAACAACATGGAAATAGGTTTTGATCAAGGACACCTGTAATACCCTTTGAAATTGTGGGTTGGCTACAGGAATGGTGGGTTGAGGGGAGGGAGGGAAATAATATGATTCTTGTAACCAAGGAATAATGTTCTAAATTTTCTAAATAAATTATTTTTTTTAAGTTTATACCAATTAGAAAAAGCAGAACTCATAATTATTATACTTATATAGTCAGAGAATCTTTCAATTGTAATGGAAATAAAAGGTCAGTGCTTGAAACTATACTTGAACATCCACCTCTCTTACTCTAACCTCCCCACATCTTTGAGAAGTAAATATTCAGCCTTCACTAGAAAACCCCCTTCCATACTGTGGCAGTTATAATTGACAGGCAGCTTGTCTTATGTTTAATCGAAATATGTTATCTTCTCACTTCCCCTTGCAATTAGCCACTATTTCAGACCTCTGGGTTCTGCCTCTGAGTATGAATCTACCTCTGTTACAAATGATAGCTCTTAAAAAATAGGAAGTAAGATTTCCATTTTGGCTATTATTGTCGATGTTTCAAATAAATATGATTACTTCATGGGTCAACAAAAGTGGAAAATCTACCTTATTTAAGACTCACAGAGAGTTGTGAATCTGAGCCTCCTTGTTTCTTTCCCCTTTAACCCCCAAGTTCAGAGTGGATGTTGTATATAATTAATACTGTAAAACATCTGAACTCCCACAAGTGCAATAGTCACAGGAAAATTGTAATTCAACCTTTGCCAGTTTAACAATATTTCTGTTACCACTTCTATTTCTTCTCCTAATCATACTAAAAATAAGCACATGAGAACATAATAAAAAAATCTTAGTCTATAGACTTTTAATATAACTTCACTATCTTCCTTCAAGACAATAAGATACTTCCCAGTATCTAACCCTAAATACAAGCATATACATAACTGGTTGGTAACACAAAATAATGTTCCAACATGCTATGTACTCTTTTAGAACAACACTAGATTTAGTAGAGGATGATTGGCTTGATAAATCATCTAAGAAGGTATTAAATAAGTCACCCAAATAATATGTGAATCACCTTTTTGAAATACACACACACATTATACCATATTTATCTAAGGTCTGGTGGAGGTTGTGTATGGTTTATAATCCCACAAGCATGTAGGTCAGGTGAAACAATATTGCAGTTACCCACAATCTTCCATAACTAAATTAAATTACCATCTCAAAGAAAAAGAGGGACAAGGGACCAGCATCTTCCATGTGTCAGGGCTTCTGGCATCTTCCCAGAGTGTACGTGCATTCCCCTTATACAGGTAAGCTTTTTAATCCAATGATTGTCTTGTTCTTAATCCAATGAGGGGACAGTACTGAACTAAAACCCAGTTCACTAGAGAATGGGTTTTCACATTCAGTATGAAACTTTCCTTTTAAAACCCCAACGCTGATCTTAGAGTACCAAGAAAAAGGGGTGCAAATTAGTGTGAAATTCTCATGGTGAGGTCCCATACATTTCTATAAGACTTTTATCAAGGGTTTATCAATTCCTTACTCATAATTTCATCATGTAGGTAGTCTAATTATTATTATTCTCATTTTAGTGATGAGAAAACTGAGATTCAGAGAAATAATCCCAGTGTCACATAGCTAGTAAGCACCAGAGACTGGGTTTAATTTGAGTATTTCTATCTTTTTTTCTAGAAATAGAGGCAGATTACTCACAATATGTACCACACAATTTAGAATTTATATACCGTCTTGAATTTTTGCCTGTTTTTTAAAAATAAGATACATTGTAGCTACTATTTTTCATACAATGTTAAGCAACTTGCTGAGTATACAATTGGGTGTCTAGTCAATATGTCTTGATAGATGGGTTGTTAATATAACTGCAATGAGTTCAACGTGGCAACAATATTCTGTTATCAAATGGAGATATTTTCATGATAGTGAATTTTAAAAATTCTAACAGTATTCACAGTAACAAGATTAGACATGTAACAAATTATGATTTATATTAAATACAGAGAAAATAGGATCCCCACATCCATTAGCTCATTACCAAATCACTATTCTGAAAGAATGTTAGTGGCATTGAACCAATAAATGCTACTCCTGGTTTGGCAGAAATGACTGAAGCTCAGTGAAACAAATTTCAAATAGGATAAGAGAACTAGAGCTAGGACTAGAGAATATTTAGTGCAACCCCTTCATTTTATAGATAAATAAAATGAGACCCAGAAAGTTTAAGTGATTTGTTCAAGGTCACATAAGCACTCAGGCAACAAATATTTACTAACTGCTTATTATTTTCCAGGCCCTATGCTTTGAATTGGGGTCACAAATAAGGATAAAACTATTCTGAGGTCAAGGAGCTCATAGTCTAATGGGGGAGAATACATGCAAACTACTATTTACATATAAGATATGCATCTCATATGTAAATACTAACTCAAGTTCATACTTTTTCCACTTTAGCATATTTCCAGATAAAAGACACAGACCAGTCTCTTTTATTGTCAAACCAGGAGTGGAATTAAAGTGGTAGAGTGAGAGGAAACATTAGACTCTAACTCTTCCCCAATGCCATTTCAATACACATCTAGAGAATGTACTGGAGTGAATTCTGATCATAAATAGTCAAGAAGGAGCCACAAAAATATTTTTCAAATCCAGGGTGGCTTAGGAAGATGAACAGTAGTATGGGAGGGGTATGACTATAAATGCTTGGCTACTGCATTGGTGAAGGGAAACATTCTAGCATTCAAAGACCCATGATGGGGTGTCAAAACAAGATCCCATGGGAATCGCTGGGTTCAGAAATGGATACCATCCAGCAGCTCTGACATCCATCATTGAGTAGCAAGTCATAGATGCAAGACAGAGAGGAACAGTTTTAATCATTGGAACTAGCTGTGATTGAGAACAAACGAATTCCAGGGAGAACATTGTGTGAGCCTCTGACTTCAGGAGTAGAATGCAGACTCCTAGATCAAAGGGTAGTCATAAATTCAATAGTTCTAAACTTGCATAAGTTTAGCTATTTAGCTAACAAGCCAATAGTGCACAAAACAGTCAGTGGTCTACTGAAATTCCTAACCAGAAACAAGCTGATGGAATCAAAACTGGTTTGGAAACTTGTAGAACTTATACTAAGATGGCAATGAACAGACATTCCTCCCAGATCACACCACTTTAGAATCCCTGAAAGCTTGTAGACTACCAGCCAAAACTATGTAAACAGCAGAAAGACATTAGGACATAAGCTCAGGTGAGGCATCCTTCTTACTTGAAGTTTTCAAATCTCAGCACCAACATAAAGTTCAAAATCAAGAAAGAATGAGCAAACAAAAAGAAGTGAACCATAAAAAATTGTTATGGTGACAAAGAATTTTAAGACATGGAAACAAAAGAAAATGACTTGAATACACTTACAAGCAAAGCCTCAGAGAAAAATGAAGCTGGTACAAGAGTCAAACAAGAATTTTTTGAATGCTAATGCAAAAAAGTTTCATTGTTTTCTTTAAAGAAACTAAAATTAATTTCAAAAATTAAATGACAGCAGTAGTTGAAAGAATAGAGAAAAAGGTAAGAGTGAAGGAAGATGTGAAAAAAATTAATAATTTTTATAAAACCTCCATTTCATTTTATTTATTTGTAACTGAAGAAAATAGTGGTTTAAAAATTAGAATTGACCAAATATAAGCTAATAACTCCAGGAGACATCAAGAAAAAATAAAACAAAATCAAAACACTAAAGTGAGAAAGAAATGTGTAATATATCACAGAAAAAAACAAATGACCAGGAAAATAGATCAAAGAAAGGTAATTTAAGAATATTTGGACTACTTGAAATTCATGAACAAAAGAAGAGCTTAAACATCATATTTTTTAACATCCAATAAGTAAAACTAGATATTTTAGAACCAGGAAACAAAGTAGAAAGGGAAAGAATCTATCAGTTACTTCTTGGGGGGGGGGGGAACCCTTGGGAAAGAAAAAATTAATAAATAGAGCAGCCTGCAAGTAAGTATCAAAGAGCCACAATCAGGATCACAAAAGATTTAGCAAATGCAATCATAAGGCAGCAGAGGGCTTGGAATAAGACATTTCAGAAAGCAAATGTGCTTAGCTTAAAACCAAGAAAAAACTATCTATCAAAACTAAATATAATCTCATGGAGTCTGAGGAGATGAATCTTTAACAAAATAGAGGACTAACAATGGTTCCTGGTTAAAAAACAACAACAAACCAAAAAAAAAGTTGATTAGAAATTTTTGCAGACAAACACAGGAGTTAATAGAAGCATAAAAATGTAAACAAAAATAATAAATAGTAATGAACAAAATAAGGTTAAACTGTTTATATTCTTATAAGTAGAAATGACACATGTAGCACTTGGAATTTTATATTTACTAGATGTTATATCTAGTTGATTAGGCAGAGGATCTGGGTGTGATTCCATCATATATGGATGATCCTGAGATGGATGCAGTGAATGGAATGAATGGAGAAGAGGAATGTACTGAGAGAGGAGAGAAGGAAGAGGGAAAATGGAGGAAATTATCTCACAAAAATTGGATTCACAAAAAGTAGTTTATACAAGGAAGGGGCAATGAGAGTCAAAGCAAGAAGACCTGAACCTCACTATTACCTGGACTAGTTAAATAAGGGGAACATAAAGCCACAAAAGGGTAAAGAAATAGCATCTCACCAATAAGAAGGAGGGAGAAAAGAGATTAAGGGGAAAGGTGGGAGGGAATAATAAAGAGGGTAGACTTAGGGAATCAGTAATCAGAAACAAAATAGATTACTAGAGAGAGGACAGGGTGAAAAGAATAATTTTAAGAGAATTAAATGAAGCAAAACAGAGTTAGTTATCATAACTGGCAATGGAAGTATTTAACTTATAAAAAGTGAGATCATAGCAGAAGGTATTAGAAACCAGAATCTAGCAATATGTTGTTTATAAAAAGTATGCTTGAAAGAGAAAGATACAGAGTTAATATAAGGGATAGTGGCAGAATATATTAAAACTGAGATGAGGTTTTAAAAAAGAAAGGCAGGCATAATAATCATGATCTCAGATAATGGAAAAGCAAAAACAAAAAGTCTAACTAAAAGAGATCAGCAAGGACAGCTATGTGACTTAGTGGATTGACAACCAGGTCTAAAAGATATCCTGGATTCAAATATGAACTTAGACACTTCTTAGTTGTGTAACCCTGGGAAAGTCACTCAACTCCAGTTGCCTAGCCCTTACTAATCTTCTGCCTTGTAAATAAAAAGGTGATGTTGATTCTAAGATATTAAGGGTTTTAAAAAAGAGAGTAAGATAGGGACACTAACTTCTGCTAAAAGATACCTAAGAAAATAAATATCCATTTTAATATATATTCCAAAATGATATAGCATCTAAATTTCTAAGTAAAATGTTGAATGTTACAGAAATAGTTAATAAATCTATACTAGTAAAGTACCTCAATTTACTTCCTCAGACTCCTAGATAAATCAAACAAAGAAATAAAAAGATAAGAATAAGAATACAATTTCAGATTAGTTAGATTGCTACAGAATATTTATGGGAATATACATTCATATCACATTCAGAAAGAAAATAAATATTAAATGTATTTTTACAATAAGATTTATATTCATTAAAGGACCTTTTAAGCAAGGATTAAAACATAATTGGATACTTTATAACTTCATCCTTGAAAATGGATGGCTCAAAAATAAATTCTATAAGCAATAAATAATTGCATTAAAGAAATAATAATAAGGCAATATACTAAAATATGTGAGATTCAGTAAAAGCAGTTCTTAGTGTAAATTTTACTTCTCTTTATATTTATACCAAAAACAGAGAGAAAGAATAGATCAACAAATTTGGCATGCAACTAGAAAAACATCAAATTTTAAATGCCCAATTAAATGCCAAAATAGGAATCCTCAAAATAAAAAATAGGTTAACATACTTAAAAGTAAGTAAAAAAGAATTATGCATAAAATCAGGATCTGGATTGTTGACAGAAAAACAATGAAATAGACAAATCAATTGCTAATTTAACTTTGAAAATAAAAGAAAGAAAACTAATTTACCAGGATACAAAAATGAAAAAGATTAATTTACATACAATAGATAAAAATAGAAAAGCAATGCCTGATATATGCCAAACAACTGACAATCTAGATTAAATAAATTAATTTATAAAATATAAATTTCCTAGATTAATAAAATAGGAATAAGATATAAAAATAACTCTAAAAGAGAAAAAAATGGAACAAAATATAAATTAACTACCAAAGGGAAAAAAGAAAATAGGACCAGATATACATTCAAACAAAAATTCAAAAAACATTTATTTCCAATACTACATAAGCTTTTAGAAAAAAATAAATAAGGAAGGGATCCAACCAGATTCTTTCTATGACACAAATATGAAATTGATACCTAAACCAGACATAATTCTTACAGTCCCTCCTGCCATAATTTGGGAGTCTCATCTTCCCCCTCTCCTGATTTCCCTTCTCTTCCTCTTCCTCTAGTTTCTTCCCTTTGCCCTCCCCTCTCCTCCCACATATTTCTTCCTCTCTCCCTCCTCCTTCTTTCTTACCTCTTTCTCTCCTTCTCCTTTCCTCTCTTCCCCTCCTCCAGTCATGCCCATCTCCAGCCATGCCCATCTTGCCTCCTCCTCCTAACCCTCCTCTCTCTTCCTCTTACTCCCCCTCACTCACCTGATATACCACACCCATTTCACTTTCTTTTCTTCCTCTCCCTCCCTACACACAGTTTGTGATGTGTTCCATTTCTATTCAAATTACATACTTACAGACTGGGCACCAGATACTGAAGAAAACTCAAATAAAAACATTTTTCCCCTTAGGGAAAACGCCCTCATAGAATTGAAGAGGGAATTTAACAACCATTAGAACTCATGTTCCATTCAGTGGCAGTGATCTTGACAGTTTGCAGACCTTTCTTTGATGTTGAACCTTTGTTGGTAAAATCAAGAGGTTTGAAAATATATTTAGGATCTCTAATCCAATTTGGACCATTATCATAGCTCTCTTCTATGTTTTATATGACTATATTTTATTATTTATTATACAAAATTAAATTTTATTAACTGAAAGGGACAGACACATGATTTTTCAGCTGCAAATGGGTCTCAGAATGAGAATGCCACAAAATGTCCTTTAAAAGACCCCAAATGGGGCCCAAACATATCTGAGAACTATATACAATTATGTGAAGGAATCGAGACTTTTTTAAAGGGTATGAAGGCTTACTCCTCAAGATGAGAGAACTAGGTAAAATGTTAATATATTAACTAGGAAAAATGTGAAAGTTTAACCTGATTTTTATGATAGGATTATTGAATTAAGGGCTAGATATCGTGGGCTAGATATATCAAAATAGACAAACTCTAGAATTTTAAGAAATCATTTGTAAGTCACTCTTCCCCAGAAATTAGAGAGTATTTTCAGAAGAGTTGTCTTTGTCTCCAGAAGCCTTTTCCAGTATATCACACCCTCTTTCCCAGGATTGAACTCCGGACCTTCAGCTTATGAGACTGATGTGCTACCTACTGCTCCAAAGAGACACTTGACTTCAGATTAGATTTATCTCCCACCTGAAGTGGATTGTCTATTGTCTGGTGAAGTAGGGTCTTTCCTCAGGAGGAAAACTCTCCTGTGACACGGTCAAAACCTGGGGTTTCTACTTCCTAACTAAATAAACTGGGGACTTCTTGATTTCCACATTGACACCTGTGACTGGACTAGGGATAATGCTATTATAAAAGTTCATAGTCAAGTTGAACATGCTCTTTTCCAAGGCAACACCACTGGTTCTTATGGATATTGGATCTGTCACCAGATCCATCAGAGCTCTGTTTTGTCATTGGCAATAATTAGTCCACATGAATGAGACTTTGCTATAGCTTGTGCCCCATGAAGGTCCTATGTTATCAAATAAGCCTTTTGTTCTTTTTGCTTTGCTACATGTCATAAAAAATGATAGATGGACTCCATTTAACTGGTCACAACATTTATTATTGGTCTTTGAGAATTTTCAAGAGCTGAAAATTTCAGTTGATTTTAACAGGTCTTCTAATGTAGTTTTCAGATATGTGGGATCCCCACTACCTCTGACCAATCATTTTCCTACCCTTGACTTGTGTGTGAAAAGAGGGAAAGGTTTATTGAGTAGTAGGTATATGGGTGACAATGGAAAGTGTAATCTTAATATTCCACATTATATACCACAATACTTATTTGTGCTAAGAAAAAGCTAGAAAATACAAAGGACTGAACATAGAACTACACATCTTATCCAACTGTTACTGGCTCATTCCAGCTGAAGGTAGATTTCCCTTGGGGTCTTGGGGGACCCCTGGACAATTCTATGTTTGTAACTCTTCATCTTACTCTACCTTTCCCCAAAGATGGCATGTTATTTGTGGTTTGGCTTATGCTACCCCACCAGTTTCAGTGCAATGCCTCTATATTGACCATGTGGATGAAACCACGGCTAGGAATCAAGGTACTTGATGGCGTTTAAGAACCAAGAGGTCAAGGTCTAATTATGTAGCCTCCTCATTACAGAACTGAGGTTTTTCTGGACAGTTCTGCCAAATATTGGAATGATGGCAGTAAAAGATTCTATTAGAAATCCCTGCTAAGGTTAAAAGATTGGCTCAAGATACAGATCAAGCCATTTCCCAAATTTCTACTGCTATCTCTTTCCTACAGGACGAGATTGACTCCTTAGCAAAGACAGTAATACAAAACCTACTAGCTCTTGATATGCTTACAGCTGCATTGGGAGGTGCCCTTATTAATCAATCTTGTTGTTCCTATATAAATAGATCTGGTGAAATTGTGATAAATGTCCATAAGCTTCAAAGGAGTTTGAATGACATTGAGCAAATTAGGGACGTTAGAGACCCATGTGACATCTGATGGTGCATGGTGCAACCTGTCATGGCTTTAGGAAACTGGTTTGTTAGCTACTATAGCCAAGTGGGTCTTTTTGATGCTGGGAATTGTGGTGGTCTTTCTTTCCAATTTGTCTTAGTAGCAAAGCTTATACTAAGATTTCACCAAAAGAAAGAATTAGGTACACTCAAACTATGAATCATGGCCAAGCTGGAGAGACAATATTTTTCACTTTTAAGTGATAGATCTTTATGTTATGCCTATTTCTGGCTGGCCACATTGTTTAATGGAATGTACAAAATATGATTTTCTTTTTGATTATTTTTCTTTCTTCCTAATTGGAATTTTTTCTTTTTTTAACTCAATTATGTGGAATCAGTAATGATATTTTGATACTGAAGGATCAATTTACAATACCTACCAGTCCTGATACCATTGCATACCCAAAAGTTTAAGACTATAGAAATCTGCCCCCCCAAAATTATTAACCAATACATAACCTTTGATAAGAAATACTGGTACTACTTCTATGTCCCCAAAGATCAAAGAAAGAGAAAATGAACACATATTTGTAGAAGTTTTTTTTTTTTCTTGGTGGAAAAGAATTGAAAATTGAAGAGATAACAATCAACTGGGGAATGGCTAAACAAGTTATGGCATATGCATGTGATGGAATGCTATTGTAATACTAGAAATGATGAAGTAGGATGTTTCAGGAAAGTCTGAGAAAATTTATAAGAGCTGATAGAAAGGGGGGTATGCAGCATAATCAGAAATCATTTTTAAAGAAATAGCAAAGTTGTGAAGATGATTAATCACCTGTAGATGACTGTTATTTTGATCAATAATAATACCAAAGGATTCGTGATGAAATATGTTATCTGCCTCCATACAGAAAGCTGAAGAAGTCAAAATGTAAATTAAAGTAAATTTTTTTCAATTTTTAGACATAGCTAATGGGAGAATTTATCTAGCATGAGTATGCATGTTCATTATGAGTTTTGTATTTCTTCCTATTTCAAGGGTTGGGGGAGCATCAAACTAAAATAAATCTGAATTAAAAATAAAATAAAATGGAATTAAAATCATATTGTCAACTCTAATTAAACAATTAATCAATCTACTAAAAACCACCTGATAATCTAATTTGTCACAAAGCAGATTCCAAATGTGCCTTAAGTAGTTGTTATTTTTTAATGGGATTTGTAGTTCCTCGCTATCTGATCTTCCTTCTTGTGTCCATTTCTATAGAATAAAATATAGTTTCAATCTTTCTGTTCAACTTCCATTTATATCTGTATTGTGATTAGGAATACTGCTTTCTAAAGCAAAGTATTCTGGAAGGATGTGTGTTTCTGTGTTCATAAACATTGAGTGTGTATACATATGAATGTTGAGGAGGGAATACTTATTTGCATATACTTTTTTTACGTTGCTGAAGTAGACTGGTGGCTAAGGTCAAAGGAGCCAAATTGATTTGTTCCATATATGAAAGGATTGGGTGCTGGTTTGTAAAAGGATTAGTGGGGAAGAAAAGGGACTTGGAGGTCCATCAATAGGACAACATGACTATGGGCAGGACGGAAGGAAATTTAAAGGAAGAGATGTAGTTGCTGAGTGATAGTAATAGGAAGGAAGTCTGAAAGTGTCAGTGGAAAGTAAGGGATATAAGAAGTTCTCTTCTTAGACATATTTGTCAAATGGTTGAGAGAAAGATCAACTGTCCTTATAGAGGTGCCAAGAGATGTTGGGACTCCAAATAGAAAACCAAGTTTGAGGAGCATGAGAAAATGGGAAGAAAGTGAGAGAATGAGACAGAGGATAAAGTGTAGTTTTAACAAAAGAAGAATCCTAAAGGCACAATGGAAAACAAGGAGACCAGGACTAAGGAAGATTAGAGAAGACTTGCCTCAATGTTGGTATCAAAGAGAAGGGAGATGGATATTTGGCACAATAGAAAAGAATGCTGGATTCTGCCTCTCCCTGGGACTGTGACAAGGAAATCACTTTGATTAAATTTGATTAAATAACTGCCTCTTCTATAAAATTATGAAATTGGATTAGATAACTTCTAAGGTCCTTCACAAAACCAAACCTATGCTCATGGGAATGGAAGTCTAGGTGACCCAACAGATGAGTTGGTCACACTTCCCCCACTTCTTTGGTTTTCCTCATCCCCTGACACATTTTAGGACGATATTAAGTCCTAGACTTGCTAGGCTATTTCATGTGAGAAATTGTACCTTTAGTAAAAGTAGGAAGCCTCCAGTCACCTGAAATCTCATTATCTGGTTCCAATGGCAGGAGCATAGACTTTTAAACATTCACCAAATCAAACTAATGTCTTAAATATCCAAGTTTGTCATTCAATGGTGAGTCAGTTCCAAACAGCAGCTGTCTCCTTCTCCCTAAAGACTACAGAGAACACTGTCTCCTTTCAACCTGTTTCAGTGGCCAGTATTGCTCTGATATACAACATGAGGCTGAGAGAAAATAAAGCAAGTGACCTCAGACTCTTGGGCTACCAGGCAAGTCCCTTCCTAGATGGGAAATTACTTGGCTGCCTGTGTCTGCATCCCTGATTATCTGCTATGAAAGGCACATTTCACATGCCCTCTATTGCCTTTCCAAATAATTCAATCATGATGCAATTCATTTCTTATTGCAAATGAGAAACATTTCAAGATGCCAGTGAAGTGTTTTAGCTCTGCAAGTCAAATACATTTTTCCACTGGTGTAGGTTACCCATTCTGACCCCTGGCAGGAAATAGCCAGGGTTATCAGGGCAGAAAGGGCAGAGAAGAAAGAAGCTGTCTCCCGTGCAATCAAGCACCAATTACAGTTTATCAGCAGGAGAACAGTGCAGAAATGAGTTTCTTTTCAATTGGGGCTCTCTGCAATGGGTCTGTACTTCTTGAAATGCATAAACAAAACCCCTGCTATGTGATTCTCCTGAAGTAGTTGAGCTGTTTGTTGATATGATCATTAAAGGATTCATCTTGAAAGGTTTGTATTTTTTCCAAATGACCAAAAATAACTCTACTTGTTATAAGCTTTAGCTCAGGTTTTTGATGTGATTCTCATGTCATTATTTTGGGATTTTGCTAAGTTTATTTCCCTAGATAGGTTGGTTTTTAAAAGCCAGATGAATTCCTCACTTGGGAAAAAGCTAAACTCGTCTTGAAACTGTTAAAAGCAAGATCTTGAACACAATAACACTTTTCATCTGTCTAAACTGGGTTGCAGATATTGTTAGGTATTTCTTAAGTAAGAAACATTTTTCCAAAACCTGTGCTACTCTATGCTGCTAAGAAAGATCCTCCTCAAAGATGCTCAAGTCTTTCAAAACGCCATAGCATCATATAGGATTAAGAGTTCTTCAGCCAAATGCTAATGTCTCATTTATGTCAAATGTCTAATTTATCATAGAATCCCACTATCCACAAATATATACCTTCTTGGACAACTTATTATTACAGTGTGCTGATTTCATCAAAACCTCAATTATTAGAGTCACTTCAGGAAGACACATGAATATTCAAAAGAAATTTACCTGAAAATACATACAGAAAAAAATAGATTTTTTTTAAAAAGCAAGCCAATTCTTTAGGCTCTCACAGGTAAGTTGGGAGATCATTCCATTGAATTAGTAAGTGTGAGAGGCTATATTAATAAAAGCACCTGCATATATAAGATATGCATATGTAGGAATTAAGCCTGAGTTCCTAATAACAACTGAAACACCAGGGTAAGAAATCATTGAAACTATGCAAATATTAAATTAACAAATACTGCAATACACTTCCCAGGGTCTTCAGGTTTCCATTATAAGATTTCTGCTCCAGAAGTTTGCAGTCAATAAGATGGAGAAGGTAGGAGGAGAAGCTGCCCTCAACTCAATTCTTCTCCTACCTTTTGGCAGGAAGCATGAAGGGCACTGCCAATTGTGACTATAGCAAGAAGGCTGCAAAGCATGGACTGAGATTTGTCAGCATTCATTGAAACAGAGACTGAATTGAAAGTAGACATATGGTAGGAACAACTCAAGAAAATTGATGGAGGCAGAGGGTAGATAAACTCACGAATGCAGATGAGATCAGATCATGATCAAACTAAGGAGTTGGTAAGAGCAAGCAGAGTTAAATTTCATAGTTTCTCTTTCCTGTTCACTAATTTTGTTCAATCCCCTTTCTTTTTATTCTCTGTAATCTGACCGGATGAAGGTATGGGAACAAATATGAGAAGCTTACTTTGATCTCAACATTATTACATGCTTCTGTTTTTAGCATTACTTATTTCTATTGATAGGTTTTGTTTTTATATTACCTTCATTTCTAACTATGTCTTTTACTTTCCTTATTGAATGAAATGTTGTTTTTAATGTTGTCTATTTTTAATAAATAATGTGGCATGAAGAGTGAATTTTTAATCCATGGGGGAAATGAAATTTTGAGCTAATAAATCATTTTAGTAATTTTTTCACAGAGCATATTATTCTAGATTTTACCCCATAGATACCTTTGAATTGAAGACCACTACATACATGAGACAGAGAATGCAAAAGTGAAAGTGATTAGAGGAAGGAAGAAGTAGAGTATTCTAAGAAAGTTTAAATGCTATATAATAAGCAAAAATATGTTTCCTTCCTGAACTGACTGAGAGATTGACAGATCATGTGATAGTGTGCTCTCTTTTGAAAAGCTGAGAGTCAAGGAAATAAGTCAAGGATGTCGTGGTTCTTACCAAATGGACTTCATGGCATTGAACTCAAAGCCACTGATCATCCAACTATGCTGTGTAGAAGGAAACAGCTTTCACTCTGCATTTTTGTGAAATTGGTCAAAAACACTTTGATTATATAAAAAATTTCAGGAAGACATTCTGGTTAAGAATCACTAGCCGGAGTGTCCTCTGCCAAGAATAAAATCAAAGTAACCTTTAGAGAAATAGTATTACAAAAGAGAAAAGAAAATCAATGAGGGGAAATACGTATAATGTTTTTAGATTGAATTTTGAATTATTTACCATAAGAATCAATAATAAAGAGGATATGCTCTTTGGAAATATTCAGCTTCCCTAAAAACTAAGTGTATTCTCTATCCTGACTTGCTGAACCTTTCAAGGGAAACCATCAAACCCCTCCCAACATGAAAGCTTGAATTTTATACTACGAAGGAGGACTTAATATTGTATGTTTTATATATATATGTGTGTGTGTGTGAAATATATATAGTTAGATAGATATGTTTGTCTATCACATATATTACATAGATATATGCATACACACATACACTCTCTTCTGCCTATTAAATTACGTATCCAGCTCACTATCCATCTGTAGAAGTTCATCATACATACATAATACACATAATCATTTATAAAGCATATATACACAAATGTATATATGCACATGTATGTACTAGACACAGAAATACACGCGCAAAGTCACCAATGTATAAAACACTTGAAAATTCCTAGCATGTTTATCTGAGTGGGAAATGTGTATAGGCATATATGTGTGTGTTTATGTATAGATATATGTATAAGTCTATGTATATATTTACATGCCTCTGTGTGTGTATGTGTGTCTCAACAGATAGTTTGCTGAGCTTAAAATAAAGCAAAGGAAGAAGAAAACAGGGATGACTCCATTTGGAAAATTGTACAATGCTTCCAATAATCCAAGCTGATGCCCTGATACAAAAGTTCTTTTTTCTTCAAACACCTTTCTATGCTGCCATATGATTGCATGTGTTGGAATACCATAATCTCCAAATAATCAAAGTTGGAGGTAGTACATTGTTAAAAATGATTAACAGGCAAGAAATGCCATAAAATATATCATTTAGGAAATGAATGATCAGAAAATGAGGTGGTCCAACCAATTCACAAGAATAAAGAATGTAGATGATCATGTATGAGTTCTACTCTAGAACCGGTGATATATGAAAAGAAATAGAAGACCTGGCAGTGTATTGGTAAGTATAACTATGGGGATTCTTTGAGAGAACATAAGCAAAATCTCTTTTACATGAAATGAGCAAGTGAATGCTTTGTGATATGCATTGTGGGAGGAATGATCATCCATACTGATGTGATCATGGTTCTATTGGCATATTGAAGTCAGCATTTCCTTTATTCATATTGTACATTGCATGTAATACTAGGTATTACTAGAGGTATTTCTATCCCCTCAGGAAGGTGAGAAAGAAATCCCCCCCCCCATCCTACCAGTTCCAAATATAATTCACTTTTTACTGAAACAGAAAACAAATAAAATTTCTCAATCACAAACGCAATTTTAAATTGTCATGTGCTTATCTCTCCCATTGCCACCTATTCTCATTACCATGTAGTGTACTCTTAACTTATACTGATGCATCATGAAGCTGTCCATTTCTTTTCCATTTCCTCTTTCATCATCCTACTTGTTAAGCCTCTGAGCACTTCAATATGAGGCTGTAGTAGTAGATTTCCCAATTAGTGTCCCTTCCTGTCCTGTGTCCTTCCCTTCAGTTTATCACCCACACTTCCACTAGATATTTTCTTTAATTTTATCACTTTCCCACTCAAAATCCTAACATGCTTCTCCATTGGATACACCATAAAATCTAAATTCCCCAACTCAAAATAGATGTTACTATTTCTCTACCCCAATTTCCCACTCTTTCCAAGCACAATCCTTCAACTTTAATTGGATGGACAGATGAATAAATTTCAAACATGCTTTGTACATTGCTGACTTTATTCATGGGTTTTTCCCTGCTAGCACACTGTGACCTCTCCTTTTCCTACAGCTCAACCATATCTTTCTTGAGGGACAAGCTTAAGTCTGTAAGGCCAAAGACCAGTTTTTCCCTCCTTTGAACTGCTGAAGCTTTAATTAAACGCATTAGTACTTATTAGAAACTACTTAGTATTGCTATTTTCTATTCATGCTGAGCTCATCTCAATAGCTAGAAGATAAATGTGAAATCCGAAGCCTTCTTTCAATTTCCTTTACACCACTCATAGCATCTAGCACTGTGATGAAGGTGTTAGTGTTCAGTGAGTTTTAATATGTACAGACTTGTAACTTACTTCTTTGTGTTTTTTAAGTTCAAGAGGCAAAACACTCCATTGCTATAAACCTCAAGATTAGACTGAATATAAGGCTTCAAGGTACTTGTTCTCACAAGGAAAATCATAGGTAGCATTTGAAGATGACTATAATAATACAACTTGGACTTGTCTTCTGTTTACTCTTAGCAATTGCCTACCACCATATTGAACTTGATTATCCAATTAAATTCAAAGGACATTTCTTAAATATTACTCTATACTGGAGAATGCAAAGACAAAAAAAAAGAGAATAGTCTCTGCTATCAAAGAATTTTCATTTTATTAAGAGGATATAATATGTACAGAACTAAACAAATACAGAACATAGCCAAAGTAATTAAGCTAGATTCACCTAAGTGAAGTTTGGGAGGAAATCAGAATTTCTTAGAGATAGAGGAGACACATTAAAGAGGTAGCCTGCACAAAGATAGGAGACATGCTGAATTAGCAAAACGTCAGATATGTCAGCAGACTAGACTATGAAAAAGATGAAAGAAAATAATATTTTAAAAGTCTATCTAGAAAAGTTGTTCAGAGGCAGAATGCAAAGGGCTTTAAATGTCAAAAAATGGAGTTTTCATTTTCTATTAAAGAAAATATAAAACGACTGAGAATTCTTGTGGTACAGGGTGGGTACTTTATTAATTACACTAATTAATTGATTGTCTCATTAACTTTCAGAAGAAAAAACTCATAGTTTCTATTACACATGTCTAGAAGCCCTTGTATTCCAGTATAATTAAAGGTCAATACAAGGCACATGGCATTATGTAATATGATGTCACCAAGGAGTTAATGATATATCCTCATTTGCAAAATGAGTACGTCCTTTGTCAAACAATGCTCTAGTGTGCCCAAAGTGTTAAAATTGCATCCAAAAGAGGCTAGCCTAAAACCTGGGAGAAGCCTAGGAATCCCTGACAAATTGAAGATTCAGTTTTTTCAAGCCCTTCCTAGTTAAGAAGAGAATTGGAAATAGCTAACATTAAGCAAATTCTGAGTAGTAACCACCTCCTTTCCTCTGTTTCAGTCCACCATAACCTAAATCCAGAGAAGCAACATTCCACGTAAGGAACAAAAATCATGAATCCATCTTAGCTGCAATTACCTTTGCCTGGGAAAAGAAGACAAGACATGCTATCATTACAGAGGATATGAATTTGAGCTTGTTATTCTAAAGTCAAACTGAAACTGGCACCAATGTTCAGGTAAAAGAAAAACAACTTTTCAAACAAATGATTGGTGTTACAATTTGGGTTTGAAAGCATATATATTTTTTCAATGAAACATTTATCAAGACATATGTAGACCTAAAAATGGAAAGACAAAGAATTGAATATTGTTCCCAATTACAAAGGTATTCAATAGGAATGAACTGTGGAATCACTACATCTTTCTCCTTTGAGAAAGACAAAAAATGAAAACAAAATTTGTACTTTAAATGACCACAATATATCTATTGGAGAATATTTGTGCAAGATGTTTCCCCCATATTATAGGTAGTCTCACAGATAGTATTTTATTCATGTTAAGTTTCTGGAGATAATATGGCACAATGGATAGAGGGCCAGCCTTGGAGAGAAGAAGATTTGGAGTCAGTTCATACATCTGATACATATTGTGTGACTTTGGGTAAATGAACTTTTCCTTGCTCCAGGGACCTCTTTAAGACCATGATTTATAGAACAAGGACATATCTTCATTTGTAAAGGAACTTTCCCTTTTAGAAATATATGGGAATATCTTACATCAAAGAAATCACAGTAACAAAACCACACCAATCAAAAAGAACAAGAGCCATTATCTAAACAGCAACCAATGGCAGTTCAGTTTAATAAGAGGAAATAGGCTTAAGTTGAACCAACATGGACTTTGATTAGAGATCAAGAACTTGCTCCCACTTTATATGTTGAAAATATTGACAAAGAGAAGACTGGTATACTTGCTCCTAAGAAAACAAGAAACAAAACAAAACAAAAAAAACAACTATCTTTCCAACATAATTTAGATAACTCCCTGCTAAAGGAAAGTGGGCTGAACTATATATCTGCAAAGTCTTCTTGTTGTTAAAATTATCACCATTTTTAGACTGGAATTTGTACACTTTAAAGTCATTATTCAAGGTCCCAAATATTTTCTAGTTTCACATCCACTCAAGGCCCCCAATTGATGTGTTGGACATTATCAGTCAGATAGAAAACATAATTATTTCAAAACATGGTCATTTAATCAAATGGGACTATAAGAAAAGTAGCAATAAAACATTTCCTCCATGAACCTGGAGTATATTCTCCCACAAATACATATAGCAACTGTGAGAAGAGGAAATGCATATATGTTACCCATATAGGAACACATAGCCATGTACATGGAATGACATGTATAGTAAAGATGTGAAAGTATGAATAATGCCTCTGATGCTACATGGTTATTGACATTTTTTGGAGATATCACACTGTTTCCATTGGGCCTATTCCATAGTGATCTCAGTGGAGTATGTTCCTCACTGGATGCTTGTTTCCTGAATATAGAGTCTTCTAACTACCTCTGGACCTTAGCTCTAACACCTAACTAGCCTTTATGGACCTCAGTTTACTCATCAATAAAATGAGGAAAGCAATAGACATATTAAACACCCTCACGGGTCACTGTGATTATCAAATGAAATGGCATTTATAAAGCACTTGGTAAATTAAATTTTACAACAGGTAGCCTAGTGCACAATTAGTGGAGTTGTGAATTGGTTCACTTGTTCTGGAAAGCAATTTGGAACTATGCCCAGAAAGATTCTGAACTATGCATACCCTTAGATCCATGTTGGCAAACCTATGGTACGTGTGCCAGAGGGGGCTGTTCCCTTCCCTCTCTCCATGAGTGCCTGAGGACATTTCTCACATCACCTGACCTTCTGTCCAGCAGCCCAATGGGAGTGCTTCCTCCCTCCTCTGTCTGGAATAAGGTGGGGGACTTACATGTGGCATGAAGGTTGTAGTTTGGGCACTTGGTATCTAAAAGGTTAACCATCACTGCCTTAGACTTTGTATAGCAGCATTAGGCCTATAATCCTCCCCCCAATTAAAGAAACAGGATAAGGATATGAACATATAAATTATTCATAGAATCTCTTTTCATGGTAGCCAAAAATTGAAGACTAAGAACATATCCTTGTATTAGGGAAAGTCTAGACAAAATCGGTATGTGAACATAATAGAATATTATTATGCCATAAAATAATGACATGGACAATTTCAGATGAAACTTGGATGACCTCTTTAATTTCACGAAAAACAAAGTGAGAAGAATTAAGTGAACAATTAATATACTGATAACATTACAGAGAAAAACAGTTTTGAAATATTTTCACACTCTGATCAACATAATGACAAGTCCAAAAGAATAAAGATGAAACATGCCACTCAATTGCTCACAGAGATAATGAATTTGAAATTCAGAAAAGGATCTATATTTTCATGCATGGCTATGTTGGCATTTGTCTTGAAAAACTGTGAACTATGAAGATATAGTTATAGACAGACAGATAGGTAGATAAATAGATAGATAGATAGATAGATAGATAGATAGATAGATAGATAGATAGATAGATAGATAGATAGATAGATAGACAGATAGATAGATAGATAGTGAATGATTTGTTTTTCAACTTTTTTTTATTAAAAAATCAATTTAGACTAAAGTATTAATGGTGGATAATAGCACTGACTCATTGCATTGGTATTAAACATCTGAGTTTTATCCCATTGGCATTTTAATATCTCCCATCTATACAAATGAAAATATGTGAATTTCAGAAACCATGAAAGACTAGTGAGAGATAGTTGGTAGAAATAAGACCCTCAGACCATATCATAAAAAGTGACAAGGCAAAGAATTATTAGAAAAGACACATCACTTGGGCTTGGCTAATCAAGGCAGGTTTCATTAAGAAGGAAGAACTTGAGTTAAAACATGATGAAAGCAAAGTACAAATTTAGATTGGCAGAAAATGAGTAGGGGAGCATTTCAGGAGAATAAAATAGGAATGAAAATGACTACATTATTCTCCCAGTCCCCTATAGCTGAAACTTAGAAACAACTTCAGTTCTCTCCTTCCTTCTCAGATCCACATGGAATATCTTAACAAGTCCCATTCATTCTAGACTTGCCCTTTCTTGCTCTGATCTGATTCCACATTATCCTTCTCCTAGACTATTGTAGTCACTTCTTAACTAGTTTTCTTGCTTCATTCCTTCTCCTCTCCATCCTAAGGAATAAAAAGATATCATTGGATTTGGGGAGGAAGAAGTTAATAATGACCTTGGAAGGAAAAGTTATATATCAAAAGCACTGGGCCAGGGCACCTGCAATCCCCCGCTCCACTAATCCTTTATTCTAAGAAACACACTTGCAAACCTCCAGGCAAGACTTAAAAGGGGAGTATTCTATTTACTTTTTGACATGGTGATGGATGACTTAGGTTCTGTAACAAATTTGCCAGACTGGAAAACACACACATACTCACCCCCTTTGCTTCTATTTTAAGTTTTCCCAGGTAACTCTTACAAAGGGAGAATATCATCATTTAAACTTGACCAATTCTTTCACAAAAAATGCAAATTTCTGATTCTAATTTCTCATGTTTTAATAAAAAAAATAGAAAGAATGTAAATATCTACCTTTTTTGCTATTCTTGCTTCAAGAAAGACACACACACACACTCTCACACTTTACACCAGAAATTGTTCATATTTTAAAGGGTAATGAAGTTCAAAATAACCATGCCCTCCTTTTGAAAATACAAAGAACCTCCTCAAAATAACCACAGGCTGACATACCCAAAGTCTTAATTTCTCCTAGTCTCTAAGTAACAGTCCAGGAACAAACAAGAATTGGAAAATATTGTATCTAAAAAAGAATTTAGAGATAATTTAGTTCAATCCCAATGAAGAATATGAGGACTTAGATCTCCTTTTGGATGAGAATGTTAAACTAGATGGACTCTATAGTCCCTCTAGGCTTTAAGACTATCATCCTAAGATCAAAGTGAAATTTCTTGCCCAAAGTCAGAAAGTAAGAAATAGCAAAAGTAGGGCTAGAGTCACAGACTTCCAACACCTATTCCAATATACTTTCTTTTTTAAATAGTAGTATTTTATTTCCTCAATTACATGTAAAAATAATTTTAATCTTCTTTTTAAAATTTAAACCAAATTCTTCCTCCTCCCTTCCTTCTTTCCTTCCCTTTCTCTATTCTTGAGACAGCAAGCAGCTTCATATGGATTTAAAATGTAAAAAAATTTGAAACATTCTTTTCTATGTGTCATTTTGTAAAAAAGAATTCAAACAAAAACAAATAAAGAAAGTAAAATGTAGGCTGTTCTGCATTCAGACTCCATCAGTTCTTTCTCTGGAGGTGAATGGTATTTTTCATTATGAGTCCTTGAGGATTGTTTTGGATTTATGCTAAGAATAGCTAAGCCATTCACAATTGTTCATCATACAACATTGTTGTTACTGTGCACAATATTCTCCTGGTTCTTCTCACTTTACTCTGCATCAGTTCATCTAGATCTTTCCAGGCTTTTCTGAAACCATCCTTTTCATCATTTATAGCACAAAAGTATTACACTGCAATCACATATCCCAGTTTGTTCAGTCAATTCCCAGTTGATGGATGTCCCCTCAATTTCTGATTCTTTATTATCACAAAAAGATCTACTATAAATATTTTTGTACAAATAGATCCTTTTCTAATATACTTTCTACTATACTACTTCAACTCATGGGGAAGTTGGTTGTTCTTTCATATTACCAGGATATAGCATCTACTGCAATGAATTTCCTAAAGTGTATGCACCGGACTCTTTTCTGCTTGATACAACTGCCTTTTCTGATGCCTTTCCACTGGCAGGCTAATAGAGAATAAAGTGAGAGCTTCTAATATTCTTATTAAGTGGTCCCTGTGTACACTCTAGTGTGGTCATTTCCTTGACTAACGGTCAAGAGTCACTGAATGAAAGCTATTAAGAACAATTTTAAGTCCATAAGTCTTTCAAAATCCCTTTTTGGTTCATTTTCTTCCTGGGACCAAAAACTCTTTGAAATAAATGGAAATTACAACTGGAAATTAAAACCAGACAAGAAATAATATACCATGGGTTACTGTAAGTTCTATAGGCTGATGATGGTGGGGAAAGCAGAGGGCTACCCAAAAGGCTTTCAAAGCTGAAAAGAACCTTAGAGATAATCTATGTCAATCTTTCACTTTAGTAAGGGAGGAAACAGGCCTAAAATTAGGAGGACACTAATAGAAAAAAACACATAAGAAAAAAAAATGTGTGTGTCTTTAAATTACTGTTTCTTTTTTTTTCTCCATAAAATGTGTAGGAGGCAACATGTAAAATTTCCAAAATAAACCCAATGTTGAGCCATGTTTTAAAAAACTTGTATCTGTGACCTATCATTGCATTTAATTGTCCCAAACAAATGTTTTAATTATTTATTTCTTCTTTTTTAATGGAAATAATTTCATTTTCATTATAAATTTTGCTTTTGTGACATCCTACAATTTTCTGAGGTTTGGCAAATTAATTAAGCAATTATTCTCCGAGTTACAGAGAGAGCAATGGACTTGCAATTACAAAGATCTCTGATCAAATTCTGCCCTAAGCACTTATATAACCTCTCTGAGCCTCAGTTTCTTCAACTGCTAAATGGTGACAGTAATATCATCTACCTCACAGGGTTGTTAGCAATAATCAAAAGAGTTTATGTGTATTAGTGCAATGGTAGAAGAGAATTGGTAAGCATGCATAGTTTTTTGGGCTGATGCAATTTCCATATGGACAAGGCTTGAAAGCCTGCTTCTGAAAAGGCATGATGCAGTTTAGTCCTGCAAATGAGGATTTGGAGTATGTTCAGACATTCCATAACTGTAGATGGACTGCTAACCATAGAGTGAATAGGTAGAGTTTAATAGACTGTAGCTCAAACTGGGATGCATTGCAAAGTCACTAACCTAACAAAGAGGATCTGATTTCCCTTCTAACTACATTCAAGGGAAGGACTAAATCTTTGATGGAGAGACGGATCTTCAGGCTTTATCTTCCCAACTAGGGATGCTCCACTGGGGTTTCTGATTTAAGAACTTGCTATTGTTTATTTCTTTGTTGTACCCATTCTTTCTGCTTTTATGGGAGTGTGGTTGAGGTGATTGGGACCTGGTGACCCACAAAAGATCAGAGAAAAAGCCACTAGGGATGTGGGGATTGAAGTCCATTCTGGTGTCTTCCAGAAGCTTGATGGTGAAGAGGTAAGTTCTGAGTGACTTATTTGACTTATGTGAACAAGTAGAGAATGGAAGGAAAATATTCTAGATGTGGAGAATACTCTAAGCAAAGGCACCAAGGGAGAAAATTAGGAATTTTCATTAATACCCGAGTTGAATTATAGTTGGGAGATTGTGCAGCCCAATATTCTTCCACTATTTCTATGTTTATGAATCTGCAGCCTGGACTATCACACCATCTGAAGAATTAAAATTGTAGGCAATGCACAGGGCAAGGGAGATATATGGTAGGTCTACTGCAGTTTGTGACCAAACTTGGGTTGTGTGCAAGAAATAGCAAATGATATGCAAGTAGTATCTTCTTAAGCTCAGTTCTGACCATGTCCCTTTCCTTTTCAATTAACTCATGTTGCTCCCTATTGGCCCTCAGATAAAATATAAACGTTTAAAGTCCCTTCCTAGCCCCAATATACCTTAACAAACTTCTTAGACATTGTTCTCCTTCTCATATTTACCATTTAGCCACAATAGTCTTTTTGTTCCTCACAGTACTCCATCTTTAATTTCTATCTTTATGTGGGTTTCCCCTTTACTTATAAGGCACTTCCCCTCTCCTTCATCTCATCAAATTCCTTTATTTCTTCCAGATAAAGCTCAAGCACCAACTTCACTTAAAACATTTCTAATTACCCCCCATCACTAATGTCCTTCCTCCTAAATTACCTTGTGTTTACTTTGTATTTATTCCACATATGTTTATTCTACACATATAAGTTTTGTATTTCCATTTAGAATCTAAGATTTTTGAGAATGGGAATTATTTCTTTCATTGCATTTCTATCCCTAGTGCCAAACACAATGACTAGGATATGGTAAAAACTTAATAATACAATGCTGATTGATTATTATCCATTACATCTATTACTGGAAAAATAGAAAGATCTATCACATAACAACTACAAGAGAGGACAAATGGACAGCCAGGGTGTAGCAAAGTTATTTAAAATTTAGAGGAAAAGAAGAGAATAAGCATATTCATAGCACCTGACTATGCTCACTACTTTCCAAATGCTTTCTCATTTGATCACTTTGAGGGTATCCACTCTGTAGGATTAACAAGAAAACAAGAAAAAGTTGAAAAGGATCTTCAGGTGTAATCTGAATGGGCTTCTATCTATGGCAAAGAATGAAATACTCCCTATCAATCAGATCATAGATCCATCAGAACTATTTATCATAGAAAAATAGTAAGATAACCTCTGAAATCTGCCTGCTGAGTTAACTTTTTTCATGACATTCCCTATGTCCTTTTAAAAATCTTTTGGTTGTTTTGTAGTTCTTATTGTGTAAGCACCCAGTGATGTTGCATATTTTAAACTAAACAACAGACTGTAGGGAGTGCTTTGCCAGACCTGTGATTGAGAGGAACACAGAAACAGTAACATTAAAGAACCATGACTGGTACTTCCAGAGGAATAGAATGACAGAATTATGAAATGTAGGAAATCTAAGAGGGATGTTACACAGACTTAAAGAAAACATTTGTAGAGTCAAGAGTTGAAAGGACCCTCAGGCTTATAATTTAAGATCCAATTCAGTGCTCTTGGTAAACTAAGGACATTGAGGTCCAAATTATTGAAATGACTTGCCAAAAATAATGTAGCTGGAAGATAAACACAGGTCCATTGATTCCACATTCAGTGATGTTTCTACTGTGCCGCAATGTAATTTGTTCTGTTACCTAAAATACTTCCCTTGAAATTAAATAAATAAATCATGAATTTGAGTCATTGCCTAATCATTGTTGGGGCAGTTTGATAAATTTCTCTCCTATAACCAGAACATGAAACTCAAAACATTCCACAAGTTAAACCCCATTTCTATGAAGTATGGAGGTGGAGGAAGGGGAAATAATGAGAGATCTATTTACTGTAGCTATCTCTGCAAGCATTTTGCATCACCAAAAAGCATGTAGTTGCACAAAGGCCAAAGCCAAGAGGTTGACCATACCCCTGGTCTTTAAAACTCTTTTTGTCTGTTTTTTTTAATATTTCTTTTTTTATTATGAATTTTACAAACATTAATAAGTGAGCACATTTAAAGATACAAAGAACAGAAAGATGATTATATACGAAACTATAGACTTGTATTATATGTAGTTTAAATGTTTCAAGTATATATTAGGTTTAATATTATAATAAGAAAATTTCCCTATTTATTCTTTTAAATTTCTTCTATAAGACAAAAATGCTAGAAAATAGGAGAAATTGTAAGATATTATCCATTATTAGATTCTCCCAAAATCATGACCAATGAATTGGACCTGTGACTAAAAAAACTAGAAATGATGCATGAAATATAAAATAAGACATCTAATTAAAAATTTAGACTCTAAAAGATACTATTTTAAAGCAAAACTATTAAAATAAGATCTTTTTATAAAAGCAATTAAATAGATAAGCCATTAGCTAATTTGATTTTAGAAAACAAGGGAAAACCAGATCATTAATATAAAAAATTTTGAAGAAGACTTCATACAATACAATGACATTATAAATACAATACAATGACCTTATAAAAAACAAATCTGTCCAATTTTATGCCAACAAAACTGATAACTTAAAGGAAATGGATGAATATTTTCAAGAAGTATAAAACCTTCAAGTTCATAGAATAGTAGTGAGTTTTAATAAACACATTTCAGAAAAAGAAATTGAAATGGTCAAAGGAAAAATTATGAAAACCAACTATATGGATTTAGAAGTAAGTTTTAACAAACATTCAAAGAACAAACCCAATAGTGCATAGGCTATTTTTAAAAGGAGAAAAAGAAAAGAATCAACCAAATTGAGTCTGAAGCAGGAAAAGGAAAGATACAAAAAATATAGAACAGTTTCTCTAATTATTTTCAACTCAAAAAAGTAAGTAAAATATTACCAAAGAGGCTATAGCAACACATTAAAAATAATACACCATATTGTAATGTCCCTGAACAATCTGCAGGGATCTAGGAGAAAAACACTATCCATAAGCAGAGGACAAACTGTGGGAGTAGAAACACTGAGGAAAAGCAACAGCCTGAATACAGCAGTTGAGGGGACATGTCAGAGGAGAGACTCTAAACGAACACTCTAATGCAAATACTAACAACATGGCAATGGGTTTGAATCAAGAACACATGTGATACCCAGTGGAATCTACAGGGGGGTGGGGGGGAAGGAAAAGAAAATGATCTTTGTCTCTAATGAATAATGCTTGGAAATGATCAAATAAAATATTATTTTAAAAAATAATACACCATAACAAGAATGTATTTAAACTAAAAATATAAGGTTGAGTTAATATTAAGAAAACCATGAACATAATAGTTCCTATTGTTGATCAAAACAAAAAAATCACATAATTATATCAATAGATGCAGTTAAAAGTTTTAACAAAATACAACCCTTATTTCTTTTATCTAAAAAAAAACTTTCCTTTTATCTTAGAGTTAATACAAAGTATTGTTTATAAGTAAAAAGAGAAAAATAAAAAAAGGCTAGATAATTCGGTATAAGTGATTTGCCCAGCATCACACAGGTAGGAATTGTCTGAGGCTAGATTTGAACCAGACATCCTATCTCTAGACCTGGCTCTCTATCCACTGAGCAACCTAGCCACTCTAATCACTATTTCTTTTAAAACAACAAAATGCCATGTGAAGAACTGAGTTTTTCGTTAACAACATGAAAAAAATAAAGAGCATCTAATAGTATTTAAAATATATCAAGAGAAATTTTCAATAAAATCAGACATTTTGTTTAAAAGGATGCCTGTTACCACCATTATTTTTGTATCATTCTAGACATGTTCACCACAGGGAAAAAAGGAAAAGGAACTCACTCAATAAACATGCTTTAAGTACCTACTATGTTGTAAGCACCATACTAAGCAGTGAGGAGACAAAGAAAGGCACAAAACAGTCTATGCTCTAAAAAAAGCTCATAGTCTAATGGGACTAATAACATGCAAACAACAAAGAAGATGTATACATAACTGATAAAATGAAAATAATCAAAAGGGAAAACATTAGATGGAGATGAAAAAGAAAACTTCCAAACATGGAGGACAGCAAATGAAAATGAATGCCATGTGGAAGGAACATCAAAGAAGCCAGTGTAACTGGATCCCAGAGAATGAGTAATGCATATGAAGACTGCAAAGTTAGGGCACAAATTTGTGAACAAATATGAATTCCAAATAGGATTTTATATTTGATCCTGAGGTGATAGGGAATTTCTGAAGTTGAGAAAGTGGAGAAAGAAAGAGAGATAAGGTGTGTGACATAGTCAAAACTGCTTTAGGAATATGACTTTGATAGCTGAGGGGAAGGATGGATGGGGATGGGGAAAGACTTGAGGAAGACAGACCAGTCAGACAGCTGTTGTTAGATGTGAGGTAAAAAGAGACCTTCACTAGAATGATGACATTGTCAGAAGAGAGGAGACTGTGTAAAAGATGTTACAAAGGAATAACTGATAAGACTTGGCAACTCATTGGATATGCAACGTTGGGAGTAAGAGACAATGATGATGCCTAAATTGTAAGACTATGTAATGAGAACACTGATGGTATCTTCAAAAAGAAGTTAGGAAAAAGTTAGGATTTGAGGGAAAAGATAGAATTTCAGTTTTAGATTTGCTAAGTTTTAGGTGCCTTCATGACATCCAGTTTGAAATGTCCACTCAAAAAGCAGGGAGATGTGAAAGTGAGGGTAAAAAAGAGAAATTAGGGCTGAATAAGTAGATTTGGGCATAATTCACATAGATATAATAACAATCATGGAAGCTGATAAGCTTTACAAATGAAATGATTTTGAAGAGTCAGGGAAGAAATTCAATTCAAAGTAACTATAGAACATAGAAAATAATTGGGAGACACATAGAAATTAACTGAATACAACTACAAATACTCTTTATAGAAACAAAGACAGATCTAAACATTTAGAGAGATATCCCCTACTCATAATTGGGTTGTGTCAAAAGAATAAAAACAATATTACTGAAGTGAATTAATTTATATAGTACTATGTCAATCAAGCCAGGAAAAGGTTTATATTCTAGACTTGGAAAGCATAATAACAAATTTTATCTAGAAAAATAAAGATTGGTACTTTAGAAAAATAATGCAAAAAAAAAGTGGGAAGGAGACATAGTAGTACCAGATCTGAAACTACACTACAAAGTAGTGAATATCAAAACTGTACATAGATTAAAATACAGGTTAAAAAAAAAAAAGAAAAGAAAAGTAGTTCAGTGGAACAGATGAGGAGCACAAGATAAAGGAGTAAACTAAAACAGTTACATGATGTCCAATTAATCTCAAGATTATTACTTCTTGAGTAAGAATTAATTCTTTAAAAAAACTGCTGGGAAAATGGAAAATCTGTCCTGAAGATATTTGGATGAGACCAACATTTGTTAATATATTAAGATAAGTTTAAAAATGATCTGCATATAAAAAGGTTGCATCATAAACAAATTGAAGAAACAAGGAAGGAGACACCCGTCCCAACTAGAGATAAAAGAGGTTGTGTTGTTTTTTTTGTTTTTTTTTAATTTTCCTAAAAGGCAGTCTGACCATATCCCCTCCTATTTGGTAAACTTCAATGGCTGCTGAGATAGAAGAGTTGTTGAACAAACAAGGAATAGAGATTCATAGGAAATAAAATGGATAGTTTCGATCACATAAAATTGAAAAGCTTTTGTTAAACAAAATCTATGCAGTGAAAAGTAGAAAGGGAAAGTTTCACTAGAGAAAATAATTCTCTGCAGAATATCAAAAATAAAGGTTTGATTTGTAATTATCATAGGTAAAATTATTCAAATCTCTAAGAACAAGAGCTATTCCCTAATATATAAGTGATCTAAAGCTATAAACCTGCAGTTATCAAAATACAAAAAGCAAACTATCAACAATAGAATAAAATATTACTCCAAATCACCAATAATAATTGAATGCAAAGTATCATAACTCTGAGGTTCTACCTGAAACACATTAGACTGGTAAATGTGCCAAAGAAGGAAATTAATGATTGCTTGATGGCATGTGAAAAAGGAGGCACACTAATGCATTACTGATATAACTATGAACTGATTAAACAGTTTTGAAAAGCAATATGGAACTATTACTCAAAAAGTTCCTAAACTGTAGATTTCCTATGACCTCTACTGAGACTTCTACTGAGACACCTCAGGTACTCCAAAACCATTCACAGATGGACTTTTTTTTTTGTTATAGCAAAAAAAAAAAAAGGAAAATTAATTGGGGAATTGATCAATACATTTTGGCATATGAATACAAATAAAATATTATTGAGTTGTAAGATATTATAAAGGAGAAAGATGCAGGCAAATTTGAGAAGAAACATTATAAACTGGTGCAGTTTATAACAAAGAAGATGGAGAACTTCCATCTTAGAGTAGTCCTTGACAAACAATAAATAAGTGAAGATGTTTGCTTCTGTGCCTCCTACTTCAAAGTGCCTTCTTCCTTTTTTCTTATTCTCAACTCCTCCAAAAACTTACATGACAATATTGAAATACACTAGAGATGTGTCCTTTGCTATACCTACACACACATACACTCATTTTGCCATAGAAAGCTGCTCAAAGTTGATTTCTACCCATGTTCTCCCTCTCATTAAATTTCACTGTACTTATCCTTCTTTCCCAAAGACCTAGATGTTTATTTTTGAGGTAGAATGGAAAAACCCCTAGCTTTGGAATAAAAGGTACAGAGTCCAAATACTGCTTCTGCCATTTATGCCTATGAGGTCTTAAGCAACAAATTGAGCTTCAGTTTCCTCATCCATAAAATGAGGAAGTTGCATTAAATGACTTCTAATGTCTCTTCCAACTCTGTTTCTTTGAACTAGTTAGCCTGATAAACTAACTCATCCTAACCAAGCAAAAGCTATAGGACCATTCAAATTGTCTCTTCATTTTGACTGAGGTCTCCTAAATTTGAGGTCTTTATTTAATATAACCCTTTAGTGATCAAATGTCATCTGGTCCATTATTGTTCATATTTAAAATCACATAGGTGGGAAAGGCAACTCCAAGGGAGATGCAAGTTAGATCACATTTGGGGTCAGCCAGAAAATGTAATGCCCCTAAAGCCACACAATATAAGTAACCAGATTTGTCATCAACTCGGTGTTAGCCCTCCAATTTTTGGTTAATTTTATATATAATAAGGTTAATTTCTCCATATAAGAAATCAATTATTTTCAGGATTCTCTTCTGACACATTCCAAACTTCCTTCACTTTAGTTAACCCAATTTTAGATGGCATGATATGAGAATATCCCCAGTTTTAATCAGTACTAAATGTAACAAGAGAATGGCCTTTAGGAAGGCCATTAGTAAGAAAGTTGAGATTAACTAGAAAAGCAGCATCTCTACATGCAAAATAGGCAAAATTGAAGATTTAATCAACATTGCAACTGTTTGAACTTTCTGGCTCTGTTATTATTTTACTGACAGAATAAATGCTGACTCTACCAATTCCTATCAACCTACTGTAATGACACTGGCCCTTGAAAGACAAAAAGGTCAGCTGGAATTGTGTTGTTTTCTGTGGTTATATTTTGTTCCTTTGTGAAGGCTCAGTTTCTCTTCTAACTTGGACACTTATCCTTGATCCCATCAAGTCAATGATAATAACTGGCTTGTCTCAATAGCCATTGTTTTTATTGTTGTTTTTATCTGAATTGGTTTCTGAGTTTTAACCTTTGCCATTGATTCTTGAGAAATTCCCCAAAGGATGCAGAGAATTAGAAAAGAAAATTGGAGATGGGACACTAAAGAGAGAAGTTTGACATTGGCTTGACAGCACCTTATCCCTGATTTTCCAAATGCTTTTTGAATGAAAATTCTCACAACCACACAAACTTCCAGACTATATAAATAGATTTGCTTTAATCAATTTTCAGAGTCATGCCAAATTGGTAGCCTGGGATTTATGGGTGAATATCTTCACTCAGAGGAAAACAGGCCGTCTCAAACTTCAAAATGTCACAGCTGCTGTCAAACAACAAACTCAAGTCCCTGATGCAAAATAAATGGAGGACAATTTTTTCCAAGATGAAAACCGCTCTATCATGTTGTTCCAGCTAAGATACTCTCTGGAAATATAGGCTCATCTGATTTAGGAAATTCAGAAGGGTCTCCATATAGAACACTATAGAATTTACCTTTAAGTGTTCTTGTATCAATTAATGAGATAAATCATAGGATCATAGATTTAATCATAAAGGGTCTTATAGGTCATGAAGAAATAGGACCAAAAAGGTAAGGTAACTTGCCTAGTACCGTAGCAGGATTAAATGTTAGAGGCAGAATTCAAACTCAGAGCTTCTAATTCCAAATTCAGTGGTATTTCCAAGGTATTATATCCTGAAAAAGAGATTTAAAGTGTAAAGAGATTTCTTAGCCAATATGAAATTATTTGGTGTGGGGAATATTAGAATTTCTCAATTGTAAGGGACCTTAATGATCATCTGGTTGAAGCCATACTAAGAAAAGATTATTTTTTATAGCATGACTTCAAGTTTCATTGCTACAAAATTCCAAGGATTGAATTAATTTTAGCTTATTTTACATTTCAAAATAATTAAATTTCTTAAATCACTTTATAGAAAGGGGGGATCAGAAAAGGGAAGGAGTCACCCAATTAAGAGATAATCATAATAATTGACTCGACTTAATAATTCACTAAATATTATCAAACTTTAGATCATTTTAATTTTCCGCAATTTTCAGAGGCAAATATATTTTTCCATTGCAAAAGGAACTTTTTACTAAAATTCTGATACCAAGTTAACTCAGCAGAGTCTCCAGTACTATATCCAATCTCCTTGATAAACAGATATCTACAAGGAGATTCTGCAGAGAATGCATGTTCTGTGACAACTGACAGTCAAGGCAGCATTTGTTTCTCAGGTATCCTTTTAATTAAAAAAAAAGTATTGTTTTAGCCCACCAAATCAATCGTACAATCAGTCAATAAAGAAGCATCTCTAAAGGAGTACTTACTTTATGTTAATCTTTTTGCTATGTACTGGGGATACAAAGATTAAAGTGAATGAATCTACTCTCATTTCATTGGAGGGGATATAACATAAAGAGAAGTACTGTGTATAACATTAAAACACAACAATTTGGAGAAAGAAGGCACTAGAAACTGGAGAGATATAGATGGACATGGAGATAGATAGGCAAGCAGACAGATAGAGATAGATGGACAGACAGACAGACAGACAGACAGAGATAGATAGATAGATAGATAGATAGATAGATAGATAGATAGATAGCTAGATAGATAGATAGATAGATGGATGGATTGATAGATACATAGATAGATAGATACATAGATAGATAGATAGACATAGACAGAGAGACAGACAAACAGACAGATAGATAGATAGATAGATAGATAGATAGATAGATAGATGGATTGATTGATAGATAGATAGATACATAGATAGATAGATAGACATATACAGACAGACAGACAGATAGATAGATAGATAGATAGATAGATAGATAGATAGATAGATAGATAGATAGATAGATAGAAAGATAGAGATTATATTACCAGTAAGCTATCTCTCTGGAGATGAGAGTAAATGTTAGTTTTATCCACAAGGTGGAGCAGTGAGCAGGACTGCATCTTGGAATTCAGACTGAGAAATTTTCTAACTGTATGATCTTAGCCAAGTTATTCGTTTCAACCACTGTTCCCTGATCTGGGAAAAAGGGAAAATAGTATTAACTGCCTTACAAGATTTCTATGACGATCAGTGAATTGGCATAAGTAAAGTACCCTGAAAACTCTAAAGCATCATTTAATTGTTATTTATGATCTTCATCTTTATCATTCCCATTGAATAGATAAAGAAACTGAGGCTAAGAGAGATTATACAACTTATTCAAGTTCACCTAACTTGGAAACATTTGGACCAGGAACTCGGTCAGTCCTCCCTACAACAGTCCTGCATCCTCTCTCAATTCCTCCTACTTTGCTCAGCTGTTCCTGCCTCCTTATCCCTACGAAGAAGTGAAATGAGTCACCAGTTTTCATTTGTCTAAAATTGTGAACATGAGAAAGATAATCTGGATGCTAATAGGAAAGACATCTTGAAAGTAAGAACATAGTTATAAAAGAAACCATATCTACTCTTCAGAAGCAAAGGATTATTCCTTTAATGGGTAGGGTTGATAAGAAGTATTTATGTTCTGGCAAAAATTCCCATTCCCCTTGCTTCTGGACAGGGTCTCATAGTTGCCACTAGTGAGACCCTGTCAGGTCTTTTGTTGACATTTCTCAGAAAAATGTAATTCTCTCAGGTCTGTAGCTATTCAACAGGATTACATTTCAATGTCATTTTAGTACTATAATTATTTTGAGAAAGCTTGGTATTGACAAGGATGAAACTCATGTGCAAAAGCCACAGCAAAGAAGAGAATATTTGTTCACAGTTAGGAAATAACAACTCATAATTGTCTGATGAAACAAAGTCTTTGAAAAGGCAGTGGGGTACATCAGGGTTCAGAATCAGATGTTAGTTCAAATTCTGTCTCTGATATTTCCTAGTTCTAGGACTTTAGACAAGTCACTTCAACCTCCCTGGGTTTTAGTTTCCTGATGTGTAAAATGAAGGGATTGGACTAGATAGCCTGAGATCCCTTCCAGCTTTTAATTTCTGACTCAGTGTTAGAATAGGGCTGAGTTGGTGAATCTATGGCACATGTGCCAGAGGGAGCTTCTCCCTTTCCCCTCTCCATGAGCACCTGTGTACATTTCCCACATGACCTCCCTGCTGCCCAGCAGTCCAAAGGGAATGCTTCCCTCGTCTCTTCTCTGAGGTAAGGCAGGGGGCTCACATGCAGCAGTTTGGGTACTTGGTCTCTAAAAAGGTTCACCAGCACGGGTAGGGTATAAGGCCTATAAGGTATAAGGGTATAAGGATAAAGCCATCAAATTTATGAAAAATTAAGTCAGTTTAACTATATTTATTGACTGCTCACTGGAATTAAAGTTCCCACCACTTGCTACATAATTACAACAAAAGGTCTCTAATTTTCAGGAGTTTATCATGTAATAGAGGAGACTATACATACAAAAAATTGTGTGTGTATGTGAGAGAGAGAGCCAAAAAATTCACAACTAGTAAAACATCAATAATTCAAAGTGTTAAGGGATGAATTTTCTGCTTAACTAAAAATTAACAATATTGTCTCTACTCTTAGAACTTCCATGTCACACCTTATGGGAAATGCTTTGAGTATAGCTCTAGCATTATAATCTGGATAAAGTGATAGTTTTGAAAAGGCTCATCAACAAAAGGTTGACTATCAGGTGATTATTATCTTTGACCATAGAGATTTAGTAAATTATCATCTGTCTCTTGGAAGGATTAATCTGAAGCAGTGGAGAGCTCACATTGATGTAAAATTTTTGAAGTATTAAAGTTCCTTTTTAAGCCAAATTTTACTCCAAATAGTAAAACTTGCACATATATCTGTGCTCCATGTGTCATTTATGTATAAGTGTGCAAAAGGGTTAATGGAATAAATAGTATGAGCAAATGTAAAGGATAATTTTGGTGTTGTGACCTAAACTATATTAATTATTAGTTGCCATGGATATCCCAAATAAAAAAAAAATACCCAAGTCAGCTGGAAATTTATGGTGATTTAATTCATACAGTGGAAAGAAATTAAGAAGAAGGGAGAAGGAAAGGTTGTAGGATTTCTCCCACCTGGCTTGTGCCAGGGGGAAGATTAAAGGCTTTAGGAAGGTATGGTTTTGTAGAGTAAAAGAGGAAGGAATCAGCCTGAACTCGAAGAGGGCTTAGTCAAGATGCCTGAACCTGAATTAGCTCAAGGGCAAACTCACCACCAAAACCCAGACAAATAGCTGCCAACACACCAAGATGTCGGAATGCTTAGCACACTGCTAGCCAGAGCCGCCTCTCCAGGGAAAAGGTCCGAAGAGAGGAAGTGATATGCCCTATATAGATGGTTTTACATCACTTTCCTGCATCTCATCTGTACCAATGTTAGTTTAGCTTGACTTAGGGCAGCCCAGGGGTCTGTCAGCTGTTTCTGCACATGTCTGTTGAAAGCTATCTTCTTAGATACTTAATCCTTCAGCATGGGTGCAGACATTCCTGACCTCGTTAAACTAAGTAGAGTGGAGCAATGTAGAGTTATGAAGACCTGATTCTGTTAGACCAAGTATCTCCAATGTTATAAATCAGGAAATAACTAAATCAAATCATCTAAAGTACAGTCTGAGTAGGGTGGAGTAGTTTTAAAATTCACACAAAGTCATAGGATCATATATTTAGAGATGGAGAAGATCTGAGAGGTCATCAAAATCAACTGGCTCCTCTCCCTATTTTATAGATGAAGCACAGAGAGTTTAGTTTAGTTTAATACAGGGTCACAGAAATAGTAAACAGTTCCCTCAGAATTCAAACCCAGGTCCTCTGACTATATAGCTAATATTAACACTACTGTCCAGGCTCTGTTGCACCTTCCTTCATTCTTCTTCCTCTCCCAGCACCTAAAGATGATCCAGGTGTTTTGTTGAGACTTTTCATCCATCACGTGCCTATCCATGACTTACTTTCATTCTGTTCTACTTATAAACCCTCTTATGGATTTTTACCACACACTGTCCCTAAACTTTTCCTCCCTGGATCCTTAGGGATATTTTACCATAATGGATAGAGAATTTGCCTTGAATTTAGGAACATCTGAATTCATGTCTCACTTCTGACCCACAATGGCTGTATGACCCTAGGTGAGTTACTGGGCCTTTCAAGGTTCTAGGTAGTTCTCTAGGACTACAAGTTATAGGGAAGGTAATGGCTCACATGGGGAAAGGGAGTTTCATCATCTGACAGTTTTCCATAACAGTCAAATCATAAATTTATTCTCAGATTCAAAGGCCAGAGGTCTCGAAGCTTCTAGTCCCTATGTCAAATCCTATATTCCTCCCTGAATCTTACAAATTGGTCACTAAGGATGCTGGAGACTTGGCTAGGCTATCTGGAGCTGCATACAGGGCAGTAGCTATTTTATGAAGGAACATGGCATGCTAAGTTTGCATTCTAATTCAGAGCTGTATCAAGAAAAGAAACTGGGGATGAAGCACAGAGTTTTTCTTAAGAAAAGACCAGAGAATAAGCACGAGAAGTTGGAGTCAACAAAATATGAAAGGAATATTGGTTTGGGAATCAAAAAAAATTGGGTTCCTCTGTGGAGTCTGATACTTTTAATCTCCATGATTTTGGGTTAGTCACTTGGATTCTTTGGTTATTATCTGTAAATATATAAAATAAAGAAATTGAAGAAAATTATTTCTATCATTCTTTCTAGCCTTTCACCCTGTGGTACTGGAAGGTGAACCAACCAATCATCCGAAAAATTGAGATGAATTTCCTAGTGGCTCAGTTTCTCTATTTAAATTATTCAAGTTCTCCTGTCTATGGACAATTCTCATGCATAAGTACTATCTCCAATTAACAGTATAGTTCATGATTCTGTTCACCTGTGCTAATACTGAGATATATCCTAGATACTTTACATATACCCCTAACCTTAATTATTTGTCATTCCACCCAGCATTCTGCAAATACCATTAAAATTATTTTTTCTTCTAGGCCTGTGATAATTTCAATAGCATAAATAAACATATGTCCTTTATAATACTGTTCCTATGACATTAATTGTCCTCATGCAATTCTGTTTTTCCTAAAATTGTGTTTGAGTAAAACTAATTCCTGACACTAGAATGGATATGGCAGAATTTGGTTTTTTGATTCTACTTTAGTTATATTTTTCTTCTACTTGTGAAAGATTAAGAAATAGGATGAAAAATGATGCTAACTAAATGAAATCATTACTTAATGAAGCACCCAGATGTAAAAACAAATACCAAAAGTAAAATTTTTATGATACTAACTAGTATGGAAAGATAGATGTTTAAATGTAAGTCAAAATAATTTCTCATTGCATAATTTAGATGTGTACCATATGCAAAAGTGAGTTAATAGTTGTAGGTAAGCTAAAATTCTAATTCTAATAGTTGGGTACTTCTTTTGTTCTAGTAAATGAAAAACAGAATTTAAAGTTAACATCTCTAAAGAGTAAAAATTTAGTGGGTTAATTTTTATGAAGTAAAACTTCTTTCCCACTTGGAGTAGCATTGAGAGTACAAAAGTTTATAAAAACTGTCCATTGACACTGCAGTGCTCTCCTCCCACATCATTGACTTACTTTTAGTGATTCAAAGACTCCTCTCAGGAAATATGCCAAGTCAAATGTTATTGGACTTTTCATGAGTACTCTAATGCACAGATTTGTAATTACTACCTGTTTTTGCCAAAGATAAAATACTGAAGAGCTCTGTTTCTTTTGATAGACTCACTTCTAACACCATCTGCAAATGGGAAGCAAGGAATTTCACCAAAGGAAAAAGAAAGAAGATAAGCTTCACTAGAGTTTCAGGTTGCCCATATCCTATTAGCACTTAACAAGTGAACTATATGCTGTAGTCCAGTTATTTTAGAGGAATTTTTTTTCTTCTTGCCCAAATAAATAGACTGGTGAACCAGTATCTGAGTAAGCATGAAAGATCAAAACAACTTTCCAATCAGGCAAGATACACAGGTAACTAATTCTACCTCTGGGGTTACTTTCAGAGAAATATCACACTCATGGCTAAATCACTACTAGGGCACTGTAAGCAAACTGATACATTTCCCACTAATAATAAGAAAAAACCCCATCAAATTTAAACAACTGATTGTTTTGAGTGGGTTCGAATGATAAATAATGAATGACACCAGAATCCCTCATACTCTATCTCAAGTTATCAACTATCTCTAGTTACTTTCCCAGGGTCATTGTGGAGTATTTAAGCTATTTGATAATGTAATTCATTGCTTCATCCCCTGACAGTAAAATACTTTCTATTGATAGACAATGAAAGAATCACAAATCCAACAACAAAATATTTAATTACAGCACATTAAGGTAGCACAAGGAAAGTAAATCACCAATAAATGAATCCACAATTTGGAGTCTCACTATCCAGTGACAACTTTCATGATGAGTGGTCAGAACTGAGAGTTCAGTTTCTCTAAGGATATCTTTAATATGTTCACCCCACTTCTAGGATGTCAGTTCCCTCTGTATCAAAGTAATCTCTCCTAAGTCCACAATATCCAGAATCTTCAGCAAACTATACTGAATTTAGGCTGTACGTGATGTCCCCTCCTCAATTAAACATATGCCTTGATGTAAGATTGCTTTGGTTCATTCATGGAACCTCGATTTACACTTTAGATTTTGCTAAATTTTGTGTCCATTCATCTCTGAGTGTGGGTTACTATCTGGTTACTTCCATTTCTGCTTCTGGAAATTTGAACCTCTTGATCCAATTAGCTGAATCAAGCATGCATTTCTTATATTTCTAGCAGCCTGGGTCTTTCCCTACACAGTATAGTGAAAAGAATGTTGACTCTGGAGTTAGAAGGCATGGTTTCAAATCCTTTCATTGAGGGTTATTAATTACCTGTGTAAACCTAACAAAGGCACTGAATCTCTCTAAGTCTCTCTTTTCTCAATTGTAAAATGAATATTATATAGTCTTTGAAGTTACTTTCATGTCTAAGTCTGTGAACCTATGAATGTTAGCTCTCAGCTAATTTTATGGATAATTAAAGTTGGGTTGAAATTCTCCATTAAAGACAATCTGATGTGCTCTTATTATGAAAAAAAAATCAATGTTGGCAAAGCTGCAGGGGAGAGGGCATGTTTATTCACTCCTCTTGGATCTATAAATTCTCCTATTTCCAAAAGCAATATGGAATCATATGAGAAAAAATAGAAGATTGTTCATATTCTTTTATACAAGAATATTACTACGCAGTTATACCTTAAGGAGATCACTGAAAAAATTAAAACAAAACCTAAAAGACTTATCTAGACAAAAATACTCATGGAGCACTTACTTACTATAATAGCAAGAAAACTTAAAAATAAAAGCAGAATATCGTTCAAAATGTTGGACAGTAGAAGAATAAATTCTAGATTATACATGTAATTGAATAATATTATGATATAAGGAATAATAAATGTGAAAAAATAAAAGAAATTTGGGGAAACATAGAACTGAGTGACAAAAAAAGAACCAAAAGAGCATTATACAGAATTAATGTAACCACATTAGTAAATCAATATAACAGTAGCAAAACTCAAGTTAAACACAGTTAATAGTGTTGCCTATAATTTGTTGTTAATGTTGGTTTTGTGTGTGCTTATCTGTTTTGTTAAAACAAAATGCATGCTTTTTAAAAGTAATAAAATCAACTCATTTTCCTGCATTTCTAACAGTTCATCTCACACTGTGTAGGAAGTCAGATGGAGGGAGACAGTGTCATTACAGTTTTTGTCACTTCAACATTCTTACTACTTTTCATCCTCAATAATATTTTTTTTCTTTCATGACTTATTTTATTTATTACTTTTTTCTTTCTCTGATCCTTTATCTAAAAAAGGATATCTTTGCTTTGTTCTCTTCATTAGTTCTTTTTTTAATTCAAAGATAATTTATTTTCCCAATTACACATAATAATAATTTTCAACATACAGTTTCCAAAATTATAAGATCCAACAACTCTTATTCTTTCTTCTCTTCCCTCCCCAGACTTGGAGATGGTAAGCAATTTTTTTTATGGGTCATACATGTATTATCATGTAAAACACACTTCCATATTGGCCATTGTCTCGCAAAACCAGAACCCCAAATTAAAACCATAAATAAACTGATGTGAAAGATAGCTGTATCTATATCTGTATCTGTATCTGACTCCAATAAGTTCTTCTGTGGAAGTGGATAGCATTTTCTGTCATAATACTTTCAGGATTGTCCCAGATCATTGCATTGCTGAGAGTAGCCAAGTTTTCATTATTGTGTACAATGTTCTCCCAGTTCCACTTATTTTTCTTTGCATCAGTTCATATAGATCTTTCTCTCTTCATTAATTCTTTTTTTCTCTTTTTGCTTATTATAAACTTCATTTTTAGATTCATGGTATATATATTTATGCATTCCTTCTTCAGCTTATTTGTATTCCTTGTAAGAGAGGAAAGCAGACTCATCATGCTGAAAGACCAACTCGAGCAGGGGAAGGAGAGAGAATTCCAGAGAAGGAACAGGGGAGCTGAGAAGATCCAAATAGTTGAACTCACTTCTCTTTGGGAAGCCCACCAGGGAGGTTAATCTGAGTGAACCTCTGAGCCTGGAGCGTCCTCCTGTGAAGCCTAACCCCAGTATCTAGTGAAGACAACCAGAGTGAATAGGACTTTGTCAGAAAGCTATTCACCTCAAGAAGATTTCTTCTCAATCCCTCTAGACAGCCTTGAACTTGATATCATAGCTAGGAAATCTAGGAATCAGGACAGCTCTCAAAATTGACCCCAGAAGATCAGGCATACAAAGCCTGACCCTGCAGGACTTGGGGAAAAGGGATTCAATTGTTATTTAGGGACTTCCTATTTTCCACCTTCCAATTATTTTCTCCTACAAATCATTTACCCTACCTTTCATTTGTTCCTTTTAGAATAAATAGCTGTTTACTAGATCAAGTGCCTGATTCATAGTATCCAAGAAGGGAGATTTGGAGTTTGGGGGGAGGAAAGTTACACTTCTCTCCACAGAGAGGAGGAAGCTGTCCTGTATTTTATTTCAACTAAGTCTCTGAGGGAACAGTAACCTGTGATTCTGAAGGCAACCAGAGTGAGGGTTACCAAGGAAAGAGAGAGGGAAACCAATCTATCCCCTGTCTCCTGTAATATTTGTAGGGAAAGAATGGGTAGATATGAAGAATAGAGGATACAGAAGGTTTGTAGCAGGGAATGGAGGAGTTGAAGGGAGAGAGGGAATATGGCTGCTTGTGAAGCAGAGGAGAGAGATGCCCCCTGCTGAGAGACTATTTTTGAACAAAATGGGGTGTCCAAGAAATGAGCCACTTATGATAGCCTGCAGGGATGTCTTCTCTATGGATTGATGCTGAAGATGCCCCAGAGCAGGTAAACACAGACCCTCCTGAAGGACAAGCCGAAATTCCCCAGACTTTGGTCACCCAGCAGGAGTCCAATAAGGACCATTTGTAGTTGGATGACTGAACTGAGGTTCAGCTCCCTCTATGCCCCAGAAAAGATAGTCCACTTATCTGACTGCGATATTAAAATAAGATAAATTTTAATAATCAGTTCAGATTGGAGAGGTATCAGGGAAAAGGGAAGAGGGATGTCCCTAAATAAGATTGGAGTCTTTCTCAGCTTTGGAGCTGAGGCCAGGCCTCACAGGCTGGTGGAGGGTTTCTCTTATTCCTGTCTATGCTATGTCTGTGTTAGTTTTCTTAATTTCAAAATCTTAGCAGTAGACAGCAAGCAACAAGAAAAGTTCTAACTTTCAGAGCTGGTTAGACCTGTCTCTTTGGGCTGAAGAAAATAGAGGCACTTCTATCCAGAGACAACGAAGAAAAAACTCCTCCCACTTCCCAGACCAGGAAGGAAGTGGTAGTCACAAGACCAACTGCCACTCCTAGTTGCCTCTTTCCCCACCAAATGTCAGTCTTGTCAATTTTTTCTCTCTCTAATAGTCCCACTGTTGCTTGTTTCAACACAGTGGCAGAAAGTCCAGAACTTGTTTTAGTTTCCTTTCCACACTCCACCTCTTGGCTCTATTCCTTCTCTGCCACATTCTAGTCCTGAATTCAGTGGGGGAGACTCTGTTTTTCTCCCTCCATTACATCCTCACAGCATTAAAGCTTCTAAACTTTAAACTCTTTTAGTCAATTTCTCTATGAAAAACATTCAGTTTTGATTAGTTTGTGGTTGCTGTTCTTACCATTTAGAGTTATTTTATATATTAGTTTTTCTCCTTACTTACTTTCCTTTGTATCTCTTCACACAAAAATTTCCATGTTTCTCTATACTTATTATCCTCCATAATTTCTTACATCATAATATTCCATTACATTAATGTATCTCAGCTTATTTAGCCATTACCCAGTTGTTGGGCATCTACTTACACTACTTCTATTCCCACCCCCACCCCCCCAGGACTCCCCACCTTCTAGCCACATAATGTTGCCCTATGGTCTGTGATGACTCTACCTTGAAGCTGAACTCTCAATGATTAATAAACTTTCATACCATCATACTCTCCCCAAGTCAGTAATTCTAAACCCTTTGATGTCATTATTTATACACCCTGTTCTCCTTTTTCCCCTACTGATTGCTCCTTTATTCACACTCAATAATATTTTTCGAAAATTTTATTTAATTAGATGATTTAGAACATTTTTCCAATGTTATAAGACTCCTGTTATTTCCCTCCCCTAACCCCATCCCACTCCCATATATGATGTGCAATTCCACTGGCTTTCACATATGTCATTGATCAAGACCCATTTCCATATTATTAATATTTGTACTAGAGTGATCTTTTAGAGTCTATGTCCCCAGTCATATCCCCATCAAACCATGTGATCAAGCAGTTGTTCTTCTGTGTTTCTTTTCCCACAGTTTTTCTTCTGGATATGGATAACGTTCTTTCTCATATGTCCCTCCAAATACTTCTGGATCATTGCATTGCTACTAGTAGAGAAGTCCATTGCATTCGATTTTACCACAGTTTATCAGTATCTGTATACATTGTTCTCTTGGTTCTGCTCCTTTCACTCTGCATCACTTCCTGGAGGTCATTCCAGTTCACATGGAATTCCTCCAGTTTATTATTCTTTTGAGCACAATAGTATTCCATCACTAGCATACACCACAATTTGTTCAGCCATTACCCAACTGGGGAGAATCCACTTATTTTCCAATATCTTGCCACCACAAACAGTGAGGTTATGAATATTCTTGTACAAGTCTTTTTCCTTATTATCTCTTTGGGGTACAAACCCAGCAGTGCTTTGACTGGATCAAAGGGCAGACGGTATTTTAGCACCCTTTGGGCATAGTTCCAAATTGTCCTCTAGAAAAGTTGGATCAATTCACAACTCCACCAGCAATGCATTAATGACCCAACTTTGCCACATCCCCTCCAGCATTCATTACTTTCTGTTGCTGTCATGTTAGCCAATCTGCTAGGTGTGAGGTGATACCACAGAGTTATTTTGATATGCAATTCTCTGATTAGAAGAGATTTAGAACATTTTTTTTCATGTGCTCATTAATAGTTTTGATTTCTTTTTCTGAAAATTGCCTATTCATGTCCCTTGCCAATCAACTGGGGAATGGCTTGGTTTTTTTTAACAATTGATTTAGCTTCTTATAAATTTGAGTGATTTTGTCAGAGGTTTTTGTTATGAAGATTGTTCCACAATTTATTGCTTCTCTTCTAATTTAGATTGCATTAGTTTTGTTTGTACAAAAGCTTTTTAATTGAAGGTGTTCAAAATTATTTATTTTGCATTTTGTAATTTTTTCTAACTCTTTCTTGGTCTTAAAATTTTTCCTTTCCCAAAGATCTGATGAATATATTATTCTGTGTTCACCTAATTTACTTATAGTTTCCTGCTTTATGTTCAAGTCATTCACCCATTCTGAGTTTATCTTGGTGTATGATGTGAGGTGTTGATTCAAACCTAATCTCTCCCAAACTGTCTTCCAATTTTCCCAGCAGTTTTTTTTAATCAAATAGTGGATTTTTGTCCCAAAAGCTGGGATCTTTGGGTTTATCATAGACCATCTTAATGAGGTTACTTACCCCAAGTCTATTCCACTGATTCTCCTTTCTGTCTCTTAGCCAGTACCATATTGTTTTGATGACCACTGCTTTACAGTATAGTTTGAGATCTGGTACTGCAAGGCCCCCTTCCTTTACATATTTTTTAATTATTTCTCTGATATTCTTGATCTTTTGATTTTCCAAATAAATTTGTTATCATTTTTTCTAATTCATTAAAAAAAGGTTTTTGGTAATTTGATGGGTATGGCACTAAATAAATAAATTAGTTTGGGTAGAATTGCCATTTTTATTATTTTAGCTCATCCTACCCATGAGCAATTAATGTTTTTCCAATGTAGCATCCCAAGCATATTCACATCTATGAAATATAAATGACTGTATGATTACTGTGTCTCCAAGCATAAGGTTATACCAATGAGGCTTGTGAATGTAACCTTGAACTGGCCATGCGACCCTTGGCTAAGACAAACTCATTAACATGCTCGGACTCAATTCCCCGGGAAAGCACCACGGTTTGCAATCTACACGCCCAAAGGTGTTCCCTCTACCTTGCCACCCAATCTTAATTGTCTATACTTTGTGATGTGGTTACTACGTCCTTGGGAGTACTGCCCAAGCAGGACAGGATTAAATTCGGAGGCAATCCCATGAACTTCCTCTTGCCTCTTGGCCTTTCCCCTTCCATGGAGCTCCACTGGGCTCCTCAATGACTATCTCTCTCTCTCCTCTTAACCTTCTCCTTCCCTGAGGCTGTAACCATCTCGGCCTGCATTTCCTATCTTAATCTCCTCCTCCACCTCGTGTTCTTTTGTACTCATACTTTCCTATCAAATGGAGTAACATAGGGATTGCCTGCCCTATCCAACCACTGACTTGTCAAGGTGTCTTTCATTTCCACCCTGGTTCTCGGTTCCTACCTCTCCTCGGGTCCCATCACAAAGGTGAGCCCCTTCCCTTGTGGGACCCTGCTGGTCAGGGAAGTTCATTAAGGAAAACCCCACATCCAATTTAAGGAAAACCCCACATCCAATTGTTTAGATCTAATTTTAACTGTGTGGAGTGTTTTGTAGTTGTTTTCATATAGTTCCTGTATTTGCCTTGGGAGATAGATTCTTTAGTATTTTATATTGCCTAGGGTGATTTAAAGGGAATTTCTCTTTTTAACTTTTGCTGCTTGGATGAGTTGGAAGTATATAGAAATGCTAATGATTTATGTGTGTTTATTTTGTGTCCTTTGTGTCCTACTTTGCTAAAGTTGTTGATTAGAAATGACCTCGAGGCGGAGTCAAGATGGTGTCGTAAAGGCAGCGAATGTTCAGACCTCTGAAAACCCTTCCTCACTGATTAAAAACCAAATGCTCCTAGGGGATTGAAACCAAATCTAACAACAGGACAGAGCTAAGGAATCCTGCTGCTGGACTCAACTTAAAAGGTATGCTCACCAAAAGCCTGAATTTGAGAACACTCAGGTTTAATGGAGAGAAAGAAGGAAGGTCCCCCTCCCTCCCCCACCTACAGTACTGAGCCTCCCCAGTGGCTAGAATCTCTGGGCAGGCAAGGGTGCTACTCTGGAGGGAGTACCTTACAGGCAAAGCTGTGCCAGACTCAAGGCTTTGAACATGGGGGAGCTGGGAGGCAGAAGAAGGAGAAGCACAGAGGAGACAGCCTACTCACAGCAACAGAGACACTCCATATCCCCCCTCTCCTTCCAGAGGTTTTGGCCTCAGGGTACATCCAACTCTGCAAGATCAACTCCACCAAGTTTAATTTTATAAAGACTCCAGAGGGCAGGGAAGCTCAAGCTCCAGAACCCCTTCCCCACAGACTGCTCTGAGAACTTTTCTGACAAAGCTCTAAGGCTAACAGAAAAGCCCAAACCCGCAGACCCAGTACATAATGAGAGGAATGAGAGTACAGGCAACTACAGGGGGGGAAATAAGGGGAAAATATGAGCAAACAACAGGAAAAAAAAAAGAATTTACAATTGACAGCTTCTATCCAGGCACTGAAAAAGAATAAATGTAAGAGGAAGATCAAGGAATACTAAGCAAAAATGTAGAAACTATAGTGAATTAGACACAGGCTTTGAAAGAACTCAAAATACAATTCAAAAACACAATTAAGAGAGGCTGAAGATAACTAGGAAAAGAACTTAAAAAACAAAATAACATCTGGAAACAGAAAACAGCATCTTGAATGAGGCAAAGGAGATAAAAGATCAAAAGGAGAAATATGACCAAAAAGCCAGGGATGAAAATCAGTCTTTAAAAACCAGAATACAATAATTAGAAGCAAGAGACTTCACAAGGCAGCAGGAAACTATAAAACAAAATCAAAAGAATGAAAAAATTGAGGAAAATATGAAACACTTCAATCACAAAACAGAAGATTTAGAAAATCGTTCCAGGAGAAACAAATTAAGAATCATTGGTCTGCCAGAATACCATGACAAAAGAAAAAGCCTAGACATCATCCTACAGGAAATTATCCAAGAAAATTTCCCCAACATTCTAGAACAAGAGGGGAAAGTGGAGATTGAAAGAATCCAAAGATCACCTCCTGTACTTAATCCCCAACTGACAACACCCAGGAATGTTATAGCCAAATTTAAGAACTACCAGATCAAGGAAAAAATATTACAAACTGCTCAGAAGTCATTTAGATACCATGGAATCACAGTTAGGATAACATAAGATCTGGCTGCATCTTCACTGAAGGACCTAAAGGCATGGAATGTGATATTCTGGAAAGCAAGCAAACTAGGTCTACAACCAAGAATCAACTACCCAGCAAAACTGACTATATTCTTGCAGGAGAAATAGAAGAAATAGAAAAATAGAAAAAAAATAAAATAGAAGATTTCCAAGCATTTGTAAAAAAAAAGACCAGACCTGAACAGAAATTCTGATGCACAAACACAGAGCTGAAGAGAATCATTAAAAGGTAATTAAGAAAGGGGGAAAAAAAACATTTTTTAAGGGACTCAATAACTTAAAATGATATGTTTCCCTGCAAGAAAAGAGGATATTGGTAAATCTTAAAAATTGTTATTATCAACTGGGTAGCTAGAAGAATTATACTTAGAGGGAACAGTGACAAACTGTATAGGATGAAATGCCAAGATATAAATAATGTATGCATAAATATATATATATATATATATGTGTGTGTGTCTACAACTAGAGTTAAAAAAAGAGGTTAATATTAAGAGAAATGGGAAAAGGAACAAATGGGGTAAATTTATATGTCACAAAGAAGCACATGGGTGGTGGTGGGGGAGAACATCAATACACTGGAAGGGTAAAGAGGTTGGAGATAGGAAATACTCAACTCTTATGTGCATTGAAATTGACTCAAAGAGGGAAGAACAGTCAAATACATTGAGGCAGAGAATCGATTTGCGCCCTATAGGGAAGTAGTAGGGTAACAAAAGGGACTAGTGGGGAGGGAAGCAATACAAGGGAGGGAGAGGATGGGGGGTAGTTTAAAAAGACTGTAAAGGAAATAAGGGGGAAATAAGAAGGAGGTAGAAAGGGAAGTAAAATAAGGGTGGGAATTAGGGAGACTGATTAAAAACAAAACACTGGTGTAGAAGGAAATAGTGAAAGAAGAAAGGGCAGGACTAGGAGTAGAAATCAAAATGCTGGGAAATACACAGTTGATAATCATAACTCTGAATGTGAATAGAATGAACTCACCCATAAAATGCAAGCAACTAGCAGAGTGGATTAGAAATCAAAACCCTACCATATGTTGTCTACAAGAAACATACATGAGGAAGGTAGGCATGCATAGTAAAGGTAAGTGGATGGACCAAAATCTATTGGGCATCAAAGGATAAAAAGACCTATACAAGAATTTTCCTAGCTGCACTCTTTGTGGTGGCAAAAATTTGGAAAATGATTGTGGAATGACTGAACAAATTGTGTTATATGTTGGTGATGGAATTCTATTGTGCTCAAAGGAATAATAAACTTGAGGAATTCCATGTGAATTGGAACGACCTCCAAGAATTGATACAGAGTGAAAGGAGCAGAACAAGGAGAACATTGTACACAGAGACTGATACACTGTGGTACAATCAAATGTAATGGACTTCTCCATTAGTAGCAGTACAGAGGTCCTGAACAACCTGGAGGGATCTACATGAAAGAACACTATCCACATTCAGAGGAAAAACTTTGGGAGTATAAACACCAAAGAAAACAACTGCTTGATTACACTGGTCGAGGAGGTTATGATTGGGGATATAGACTCTAAATGAACATTCTAGTGCAAACATCAACAGAATGGAAATAGGTTCTGATCAAGGACACATGTAAACCCCAGTGGTATTGTATGTTGGCTACGGGAAGTGGTGGGGACAAGGGAGGGAGAGAAAGAATATGATTCTTGTAACCAAGAATTAATGTTCTAAATTGACTAAATAAAAATTTCAAAATTAAAAAAAAATAAAGTTTTTTATTATTTCCACTAGTTTCTTAGTTGATTCTCTAGGATTCTTTAAGTACAGCATCATATCATCTGCAAAGAGTGATAGCTTGGTCTCATTATCTATTTTAATACCTTCAATTTCTTTTTCTTCTCTAATTGCTACTGCTAATGTTTCTAGTACAATGTTAAATAATAAAGATGATAATGGGCACCCTTGTTTCACTCCTGATCTTATTGGGAATGCTTATAATTCATCCTCAATAATTAGCCCAAGTTTCCTTCATATTTTCAGTTTAAGCACTATGTTAAATGAGGTCATGGATGCTGTCCCATAGGCACCAATTATATTCTTAACTTTAATTGGAATCTCATCACATGGTTATTTACAAAGAAAGTAATACAAAAGAACTCCATTTATACTAATAAAGTCATATCTAAATAAGTGGAGAAATATTAATTGCTTGTGGATGGACAGACACAATATAATTAAAATGACAATTCTACTTAAAATAATCTACTAGGGGCATCTGGGTGGTTCAGTGGATTGAGAGGCAGGTCCTGAGATGGGATGTCCTGGGTTCAAATTTGGCCTCAGATGTTTCCTAGCTATGTGACCCTGGGCATGTCACTTCCCACCAACCATGCTCTATATCATATCAAGAGAGAAATAATCTCAAAAACATGGATCTATTACAAATGGATGACGAACATGGAACAGGCCAACTTTCTCCTTACCATAAAGAGCAACAAATACTTGAAAACTTAATGCTATTCTCTTCTTCAAATACTAGCCAAGAGACATTGGCTCTGATGTTTAATTTTCTTTTTTTCCACATGTATGTTTCTCTCCTCTTGTAATCAAGATCACCAATGGTAAATCAAGCAACAAGAGAAAGAGGGTCCAGCATGGCTAGAGAAAGAGAAAGTGTGGGGATAATTCTCAGCAACTGAGCCAAAGCCTTTTTCAAATCCAATAGAGAAAATGAAGTCACCCAATGAAACTTCTAAAATAGATAATTAAAGAAAACCCATCTGCCCTAGATATCTACTTCTGAATTCCAAACTCTGTACATTTAGAATTATTTCTAGGCCTGATCCATTGGTATTATACATCAGCTGCCTTTACTAGGCACAGGGAATAGGGGCACATCCTCATTAGCATTGACAGGGCTTCAACAGCTCAGCCTTGTTTCCAGTTCACTACTATTGATCCCTTGCTCCCCTGTGCAGGAAAAGAAGTCACTAATACTAAATTGCAAATCCCCTATGCCTTCTGTCATTCCATGTCATCTCACAGAAAAGAAATAAACTGCCTTTCTAGGCTGATAGTAGTCCCAGAGGAGAGGAGCTGAGTTTTTGCAAATGGATTCAATTTTGATTGGCCACTGCTGGGAGCCATCAGACCATGAAGCCTTGACGGAGTCACGTGTGGTAGCTGGGGAGAGCACAGAGTGATCCTTGGCAAGATGTGATTACCCACCCAATCCCCCTTTACATGACTTCTTTCATCAATGGCCCTTACCTATGAATTGACATGATTATTATTCCCTCTAGTCTCAAAAGAAATAAATCAAGAGCAAAACACCTGTATCCTAATTCCCTAAAATATCAACAAAAGATCAGACCCTTAAACCCAATCCCCAAAAGACTATCATGGGTTAACTTTTATTTAGGTACATAATTCCCAGCAAAACTGCAGCTACAGGCCAAGCCCAAAAAACTTCCCCACTCATATAAACCTATTCTCATGAAGCCAGCACACAAATCAATCATAAATATATATACAGGTACACTACAAGTACATCAAGCTTCAATATGCCTCAGTGACTGGATTACATTACCAAATCAGTAACTCAGGAACTGCCTAGTAAGAACCCTGAGAAATGATCAGTCTAAATTTGAATTATGTTCCCAGTACCCCTCAACCTCAATGATATGATTGTTGATTGTCTTTTAAGAACTGCTGATTAATTATTCCATTTTATTAAAAGCAATAAGTAATTTTCCTTGATTGTTTGTAAGCTCAAAACTTCTCACAAGGTAATGAGAAAATTAAGCCACCTGTGATGAAGTCATTTATCTTGTATACTGTCTGTAATCACAATTCAAAAATATAGAATGTTATTCAAGTGATTTGTTAAAAAGTAATGTATCACTTTTCCAATTATCTCTCTTTGAACATGTGTGTTAGGTAATGTAATCTGAATGCCAAAAAATGGGTATAAAAGTAAATCTCAGTCCTGGGAATGGCGAAGCAGCTGTCAGATACAAAGCAGTCCCATGGCTGTAATGATTAAGCTGTCTTCCGTTTGTTATTTATTTTGACTGATCGTTCACAGTTGGAAACCCTGGAGTCATGAACGAGGCTGGACCCCGCCTGTGTCAGGTCACAATAGTGACCAACACTCATCTTCTTTCAGAGCTACTCCAGACCTTCTTTGTGATATAGTTGGACTGGTCTGAAAGCACAGAATGAGTCTGACATAAAATATTTTGGTGTTTTCTTTCCCCCAAAGGACCATAGGTTCCTACATCTGGAGATAAGAAGGACTTCATAGTACATCTAATCCAACTCCCTAATTTTATAGTTTCTTCAATTGTAAAGTGAGATGGTTGGTTTAGTTGAGCCCTTCAATGACTTCCAGTTCTTGACATAGGAAATAAAAATTGAGCCAGAATTCTACAACTAAGGATAAACTGATCACAGTTCTTAAATCTTCTGAAGTTTTTCTTATGAAAGATTTAATAACTCTAACCAAAGTAATGAGCATCATTACAGAGAACCAATGATGAAAAATTCTGCCTACCTCCTGACAGAGGATGGGGAAAATATATAACTATTTCTGGATGTGGTCATTTGTTTTGCTTAACTATATTTGTTACAAGCTGACAATACTTTATTTTGTTTTAAGGGAGGGAAGGAGCAGAGATAGAAAATAAATGCCTATTCGTTTGGAAAAATTAATTTGTAAAAGATAAAACTAATGTACGCCTATTATAGTTTTTTAAATTCCCATTGTCAGAGCAGAGAGAGAGTAGACATATCCTTAAACATTTCTAGTAAAGCTGTGAATTTATCTATTTTTGAAAATATGTAAACATGAATTTCATGAAACAAGTTCAGAGAAATGAAGTCATTTATTCAGTGTCATAGAACTAAAAGTTATCAGAAGTAGGATTTGAATCCAGATCTTCCTGGTTCCAAGTCCATTACTCTGTTACTATGCCTCATTATTATTACTGACAATATAACTAATAAAGTACATTTGTAAAGCACATCTTTGTTAAAAGAGTACTTTCCTTTTTGCAATTCATGATACATATAGTGCACATGGATTCAGTTTACAATGAAAAAATAGAAATTTAACTCATAAATTTGCCTACAATCATGAAAATAATGAGTTAAAGCCTGAAACTGAACTGACTCCAGGTCTAGTGCTCACTCATTCCCTCCATAATGATATCTCTTTACTATGAGATCCAAGACAAAAACTGGAAGGGTCTCCTAAATCCAAGAAGTCCTACTGCCTCATTTTGTAAACAACAAACCAAGATCGAAGAAAGGTGAAGCATGTAATATTTACTGGGAAAGATTGAGGGGATAGAAAAAAAAGGGGTTAACAAAAGTTTGTAGCAGGGTATTGTAATATTTATTGGGAGAGGAAATAGGAAGATTGGAAAACTGGGGGATAATAAGGGAGGTTTGTATGGGGCAATGAGGAGTTAAAGGGAGAGAGGGAATATTGCTTGGTGAGGCAAGGGAGGGAGATGCCCCCTGCTGAGAGGAAACAGCAGGGGTCCAATAAGGAAGGTTTGTCTTTGAATGACTGAAACTGAAGTTCAGCTCCCTCTATGATCAGAAAAGATAGTCCACTTATCTGACTGCAAATTCAAATAATATAAAGTTTAACAATCCAGTTGGAATTGGAGTTTTTCCTTAGCTTCAGAGTATAGGGCCAGGCCCCAGAGGCTGGCGGAGGGTTTGTCCCACTCCCATCTACTCTCATTGTTCTAATTCAGAATCTTAGCAATAGACAGAAAGCAAACAAGAACAATTCTAACCTTTAGAAGCCTGTGTCTTTGGGCTGAACCAAGAAGAGCATGCCACTCCACACTCCAGACTGGGCTGAACAAGCTCCTCTCCCCTCCAACACCAGGAAGCAAGTCCCACCAGGCAGGAAGAAAGTGCTAGTCACAAGACCCAACTGCCACTCCCAGTTGGGCCCTTCCCCCACAAACTGTCAGTCTTGTTTCCCTTCCACAATCGTCCCCTTTTTTGTTGTGACCTTCCCAAGGTCACATATTTATATTCTAGTCACCAATTTACTAAATCTACTCTAAGGAAATCTTAGTAGGAAAGTTTGGGCAAGGGTAGTTTTGGGGTTTTACAATTAATTCAGTACAATGTTGAACAAAACTATTAAAAGAAATTTGAATCTTAGTGCTAATACTACTTATTCTAAGTTAACTAAAACTGATAACTTATTTACAGAAATTATTTACATATAATACAACAATATACATTGTTCCACATCATAATGTCAGTCAAATAGAAATATCTATTGATCTTTCTATTTGCCTAAGACCTTATGGAACTAACTATATACATATTTACATTTTGCATAAATACAATTTCAGACATTTGTTTATATAAACAAGGTCTCTCAATATCAGTTTGTGATTTTGTGTTTTGTGTCTAATAGTGTTGTGTTGAATTAATACTTATCAAGTTTCTTCAGATTTCCACTTCTCACGTTTACTGATGGATCTCTTCTTTCTTCCATGTTATATAGCGATGCATGCTATTTCCCTAATATGTGAAATTACTTTTATTTTATCATTTCAACACACTCAGTCTTACACATAAGTCTCATTTTCAATCTGTCCTCTTCTTATATAAGCAAATTTACAAAGTTCAAATTCTTAGCTGTCCATTTCAGCTTTTCCTCTTTGCTTCTTGTCTCTAGTATCTTTTCTTGATGATTTTCCTCTGGGTTGCTTTTCCTCTGGGTTGCTTTTCCTCTGGGATGCTTTTCCTCTGGGTTGCTTTTCCTCTGGGCTGTTTTTCCTCTGGGCTGGAAAGTTGTCTCAAACATTATGTGTCACTATTATTTCCTTGTGGTGTACTTTTTATGTTAATCAGTTTTTGTTTTCATTTCTCAGCACTATCTGTTGTCTAATTATCTTCAACGTCTGTTACAGTAGTGTTGAACTTTTTCTGGTTTCACGTGGGAACAGTGAAACCATGAGTCTTTCCCTACAACTTTTATACCTGTTGGGGTAGTAAGCAATACTTCATGTGGTCCAGTCCATTTTATGTCTGTAGCCAATTTTCTATTGAAATTTTTTAAGTATACTATGTCTCCTGGTTTGATGTTGTGCAAATTGTAATCCAGGGGTACTGTTTGTTATATCAAGCCCATTTCGTGCAATTCTGCTATTCTTGTCTGTAAAGCTTGTATATATTTTGTTAATTGACAATCTAGTTTGTGAGAAGTTCTACGTCAGAGAAAGGAAGATGTGATAGGAGAATTACATTGTTTTCTTCTTCTTCCTTTTGTTTTGGATCAGGTATATGATTTCCTTGTACTGCAAATTTAGTGTCTCTATCCACTTTATTCACTTCCACATACTTTTCACAAAGTTCTTCGTAATTCTTGACTCCCAATGCTGCCAGCATTTCTTCTATTGTGATTGTGTAGTTTATTTCCTTAACTAACTTTTCTGACTGGATTGTTTGTTCTTGATTTGAGTTGTTAATGTAATTATCTGTCTTTCCCTCTTGTAAAGTTTTGTGATCTTGATCGTAAGGTTTGATATATTCATAAGGTTCTTGGTCTTCTTCATTTTCTGAATCAAACATTATTGAATATAGTGATTCTGTGTGATTCGTGGCTTGCATTGACTCTTGCTTGGTGATCTCTATATTCCCCAAGTCTCTTGCAAGCTCTTTAACTTGGACGTAACTTGTGATTTGGCTGTCTTCAGGAGATGTTTTTAAAACAGATTTAGTTGCTCCTGTATCAATAAGAGCTGGGTAGATCTCATTACCTACTTTTATCATGACCCTTGGTTCTGTGTTCTCATTTTGTTGGAACACTTGGACCATAGGTGCCTCTATTTCTATTTTGTTCAAATCCCAGTTTTGTTCTTCATCTACAGAGTTTTCTTGTTGCTCTGAGCATTCATTTTGCAATCCATCATCAGTTTGCAAGAGATTTGCATTATCATGGAGACTTAAGGATGGCATGACAATGTTTGTGTTTGCTTTTTATTGTACATTTACTATTGGTTGGAATTATTCTGCATAAGGATTTAAAGTTGACTTTTCTATTATGTCATTGGTATTTTCTTTTGCAATATCATCCCTGCTTTCAGAGTCACTGTCTCCAGGAGGTCTGATAATTTGAATGTTCTCTGTTATTGCATTTTCATTCCCATTAGACCCTTCTGTTGTTTGCTCATATGCTTCAATAAAGTCATTTACAGTTTGTGTATTACAGACTGTTGCCACTTTTGTCCCTTCTTCTTTCTTTGTAGATTGTTCCACTGTTCCAAAAATTTTCTCTTTAATCTGTTACATCATTATCTAATTGGATTTCTTCTTCTATCTGTTCTTTAGTTTTATTTTGTGCTTTTAGAACACCAAGTTCTATTTGCAAGCAGTCTCCTTCCTTTTCATTTTTCCCTTTTCCTTTCCCATTTTTCCTTTTTGATGTTACCCCATGTACCTGGCTTCATAATTGACTTTGTTTGGCAGCACCTGAGACTACTTGTGAATAACATGGTTTCGCTCCTTGTTGGATGTATCTCTCCATAGTTTCTAAATTTGGTGCTTGCAATGATTTTTTGCAATTACAATCACAACATTTTGCATTTGTTTGTGTATTATTCCTGCTATACTTTACATTGCTTTTCCAAGACCTCTGTTTGTTATTATCTTGGAATAATTTTGCCTTTAAATAACAGTCTCGAACCATGTGACCCATTTTTCCACAGAAGAAACATCTGGGTAAATTTCTCCTTTGATTGCTTTGAGTGTAATTTCTTGTAGGTTTGTATGATTTCAGAGTGGCTAGATTTTTTTATTTCTTCAATTTCTTTATATTTACTTGAGTTATTTGCCTCCTTGAGCTTGGCTTTAAGCTCTTTTATTATTTTATCCTTTTCCTCTAGCATTTCTTTATGACCTGAAAATATGTAAGTTGCAGTTTTTCTTAAATCTTCCAGATTTAGTGTTTCCCAATCTGGGCACTGAAGTTTAAAATATGATCTAATAGGTGTGTTACTGCCTTTCAAAAATTGTCTCATTACGTGTTGGAGATTTTGTTCAGTTAAATTTTCAAATCCAAGCACATCCTCTGCCACTTCAATCACTCTATCGAGAAACTTTGATGGATGTTCCCCACTTTCCTGTCTCAATTTCTCAAATTTTCCCCAAGTATCTGGTCTTTTTGAAAAACTTTTCATTGCCTCTAATAGATCTTCTCTGGCCTTTCTTAGATAACGTAGATTTTCATTATTAGATAACTCTAAGTCTGTTCCTTCCTCTGGCCATGATGTTAAATTTGGATTTTTTCTAGCTTCATCAAGGAATTGTTGTTTTTCCCTTTTTGAAAATAATTCAGAGAGAAGAATTTCAGTGTCCTGGAAATCTGGATCATAAAGCCTAATTGCTCTTTTAAATTCTTTTAAACATCTCATCGGTTCTGAAAACCAGGAAGGCATCCGTCTTTTCAGACTTTCAAGGTCAGCTGTTGTAAATGGTTTATGTGTTTTAATATGAATTATGCCGCTATCTGGTTGTAGGCTTGTTTGATCTCTTAGTGGCAATATTGGTATTCCACCTTCAGCCCCATCTGTATTTTCTTGCTGAACTACATTGTTATTTTTAGGTATGTCTTGTTGTGTGTTAATAACCTTTGCCACATTGTATCTCTTCACTCAGTTGCTTCATCATTTCCTTTATTTGCATCATCTCCTCTTTCATGGCTAAAATCATCACAGCCATTTCATTATCTTTTGCTTTTTTCCCCAAAATTAGATGCACACCTATTTTTAGGGCATAGTATAATTTGGTTATGAAGAATAATGCTTCAGCATATGTGGGAATGAATGAAATCAAGCAATACATACTTATATTCAGCCATTGCAAAGTTTCATAGATGCTAAGCAGAAAATAAATATAATCTGGAATCGTGACAAAAAATAAGTCATGAAACATATAAAAGAAATATGCAATCCAACTAGATAACCCATGGCAAGTAATAGTTTCTTTGCCGTCTTGTATCTTGAAAAGCCTTTTGCAACAGAAAAAATTTTTTAAGTCTGGCCCTTTAAGAGTCCCCTCCTCCCTTCAGGAGGAGTGGTTTCTTTTGGGTGTGGTATCACTAGGGAGATTAGTTGCACTCAGCACTGCTCTCAAAATGGTTACTTTTCACAGTCACACAGGCTTTTGAAATGTATGCAGGCCCAACTACTCAAATTCTTGACAAACTAGGTTGGAAAACCTACCTGACTCTGCCAAAAAATGTAATATTTATTGGGAAAGGAAATAGGATTGGAAAAAAGGGGGATAATAAGGGAGGTTTGTATGGGGGTAAGAAGGAGTTAAGGGGAGAGAGGGAATACTGCTTGGTGAGGCAAGGGAGGGAAATGCCCCCTGCTGAGAGGAAACAGCAGGGGTCCAATAAGGAAGGTTTGTCTTTGAATGACTGAAACTGAAGTTCAGCTCCCTCTATGATCAGAAAAGATAGTCCACTTATCTGACTGCGAATTCAAATAATATAAAGTTTAATAATCCAGTTGGAATTGGAGTTTTTCCTTAGCTTCAGAGTATAGGGCCAGGCCCTAGAGGCTGGCGGAGGGTTTGTCCCACTCCCATCTACTCTCATTGTTCTAATTCAGAATCTTAGCAGTACACAGAAAGCAAACAAGAACAATTCTAACCTTCAGAAGCCTGTGTCTTTGGGCTGAACCAAGAAGAGCATGCCACTCCAGACTGGGCTGAACAAGCTCCCCTCTCCTCCAATCCCAGGAAGCAAGTCCCACCCGGCAGGAAGGAAGTGCTAGTCACAACACCCCACCACCACTCCCGGCAGGAAGGAAGTGCTAGTCACAAGACCCAACTGCCAAACTGCCACTCCCAGTTGGGCCCTTCCCCCACAAACTATCAGTCTTGTTTCCTTTCCACAGTATGAAGGAGTTGAGGGGAGAGAAGGACTATTGCTGCTGGTGAGGCAAAGGAAAGAGATGCTCCTTGCTGAGAGGCAGCAGCAGGGGTCCGATAAGGACTGTTGGTCATTGAATGACTGAACTGATGTTCAGCTCCTTCTATGCCCCAGAAAAGATAGTCCACTTATCTGACAGCGATATTAAAATAAGATAAAGTTTAATAATCAGTTTGGATTTTTAGAGGTATCAGGAAAGAGGGGCAAGGGATGACCCTAAATAAGGTTGGATTCTTCCTCAGCTTTGGAGCTAAGGCTCACAGGCTGGTGGAGGGTTTCTCCCACTCCTGTCTTCTGCACTGGTTTTGTCAATTTCAGAATCTTAGCAATAGACAGAAAGCAAAAAGAACAGTTCTAACTTTATGAGCTGATTGGGCCTGTGTCTTTGGGAAAGTAGAGGTACTCCACTCCAGACTGGGCTGAACAAACTCCTCACTCCTCCTACCTCCAACACCAGGAAAGAAATCCAACCAGCAGAAAGGAAGTGCTAGTCACAAGACCAAACTGCCACTCCCAGTTGCCGCTTCCCCTACCAACTGTCAATCTTGACAATTTCTTCTCTCTTGAAATTCCCAATGTTGCTTGTTCCAACATAGTGGCAGAAAGTTCAGAACTTATTTCTAGTTTCCTTTCCACAAGCAGTTCATCTAAGAGCGTGCGCGCACACACGCACACACACACACACACATATACACACATAATTTGACACAATCACTCTATCACGGTATCTAGTTCTCTTTTCACTTTGCCATATCACATCTCCCTCTAAAATAATTAGTGTTGTATTTATCCTTTCAGAATTGAATATTAGGTATTAACCTCCAGGACTTTCAGGTTAGATCTACTATAATCCATCATGCAGAGAGACCTTCCTGTCTCTTGCCCTCAAAAATAAAATTTAGATATCTACCTCAGAAGCATAAAAAGGCTCTGCCTCAAATAACAAGTATCTTTCTGGACCACTAGGACATTTTCCTGCCATAAATACAGTCTCCTGACAGTCTATTATTAAAGGAAGCAGAGCAATCCAGAATAATCATCCTCATTTTCTTCACTTATCCTCACCTAATTAAGGGAGACTTTTTGAATGAAAATAGGGAAACACTTGGCATTTCTTTTGTCCTAAGGTGCTAAGTACTTTTGTACTCAGGTAGTGGGCAACTGCAGCAACTCTCAAGCCCAGAGCTGCCATACCCTCACAGGCTCACTAAAGACATATGACTCTCTGAAAGACCCTGCAGCTCTGTTCCACAGGCATCAGCCATTTTAGAAATGTTCAGCAATTTCCTTCCATTTGGGGCCCTTTAGGATTATCTGTTCATTGTCCTTTAAGCTCTTGAGGCACATTCCAAACAGGTGATGTACCAGATTCTACATTCTTCCTCAAACCAAAGTGGTTTATAGAATGGAATAAATAGTGATACAAGCCAACCCATACCCCTTGAAATTTCAAATCTGTGAAGAAGTCAGGAGCCCCAATCCAGAAATGCTAGTCTGTGCTTGGAATAAGGAATTAGTTCAAACTTTGGGGTGACTGATAGTACTAAGTACTAAGTACTGATTTTTTTTTTGCCTGAAGCTTGGGGTGGAAGTCCAAGACAAGACAATCAAGGGAGTGCCTGATTGGATCAAGTACACAGTGAGACCAAAAACTTGAGCCTAAGTCTGGGGATAGAATTTGATCAGTCAGTCCCTGACATAATCAAGATCAGAGTGAGATCAATAGCTTACACTTAATGTTGAAGCAAGTATTTAAGGTATTAGCATCTCCAAGGGTCAATTGAATCATTAGGGAGAGGGGGCTCTCAGAGCTTTCAGCACTCAGACCATCACATTATCCCCCTAAGCCTACCTATAATTAGATAGGGAAAATGAGCAACCAAAAAAAAATTACCTAAATCTAAAGATTTTTTATGGAGACAAAGAGCAAGGTACAGACACAGAAGGAAACAGTGGAAACAAAGGAAATACACCCAAAGTCCAAAAGAAAAATATGTATTGGACATAGGTTCCAGAAGATTTTTTTAAAGACTTGCAAAAACCAATTAAGAGAGGCAAAGGAAAAGTGGGAAAGAGAAATGAAAGTGATGATGAAAGAAGAAATGGGTCAATTGAAAAAAGAGAACCAAAAACTGACAGAGGAAAATCAGGCTTTAAGAATCAAGAATCAGAATTGACCATCTAGAAACTAATGACTTCATGACAAATCAAGAAACAATCAGGCAGGATCAAAGGAATAGAAAAAAAACAACAACAGAGGAAACATGAATTATCTTATTTAAAAAAGTGACCTAGAAAATCGATCTAGGAGAGACAATTTGAGAATTATTGGACTACGTGAACGTCATGATCAAGGAGAAACCTTGGACATCATATTACAAGAAATTATCAAAGATAACTACCCAGAGATCCTCAAACAGGAAAATAATATTGAAATTGAAAGTATTCATAGATCACCTCCAGAAAGAAATCCTCAAAAGAAAACTTATAGGAATATAATAGCTAAATTCAAGATCTACCAAGTCAAGGAAAAAATAGTTCAGGCAGCTGGAAAGAAACCATTCAAATATCATGGAGCTTCAATCAGGATCACACAGGACTTGGCAGGTTCTACATTAAAGGATTTAAAGGCATGCAATATGATATTCAGGAAGGCAAAAGATTTTGGATTTACAGCCCAGAGTCACCTATCCAGCAAAACTGAGTATATTCCTTTGGGGTGGGGGGAATAGACATTCAATATGATAAAAAATTTCTAAGCATTTCTGAGGAATAAGCCAGGCCGAAAGAAAAAATCTGAAATACAAATATAAAGCCCAAGAGAAGCTCAAAAATGTAAATAAAAAAGAGAAAACTTAAGGGACTCATTAAGGTCAAAATGTTTATGTCTATGTGGAAAGAAGACTTTGGTAATTCTCAAAAGTTACTCTTATTAGTAGAGAAGATAGAAGGAATTTATTCAGGAAGTGGGTAGAGAAGTAAGTTGATTATGATGATATATGATGATATGATGTATATGTAAATATGATGATATGAAATTATATGTATGTATGATATAATATATATGAATATGAATGATATGTAAAAAATCAATCACGGGCTGAAAGAGGTTTTCACTGAAAAAAAGGGAAGGGGGAGATAGAATAGGGTAAATTATATAATATAAAGAGGCATAAAAATCATTCATCTGGGGATAAGGGTGATGACAGGCAATGCTTAGTAGATTTAAGATAAAAGGTTGTAGCAGAATTTATTATGCATCTTAAGGGGGGGAAAAGCAGGAGTATCAATCATGATACCAGAAAAAGCTAAAGTAGACATGATCTGATTAAAAGAAATAAGGAAGGAAATTAAATTTTACTAAAGGGTATTATAAACAATGAAGTAAACATTTATGCAACAAATGGTATAGCATCTACGTTTCTAAAGGAAAAAATAAAGCAGGAAATAGATAATAAGACCATCCTAGTGGGGGATCGCAACCTTCCCCTTTCAGAACTAGATAAATTGAACCAAAAAAATAAATAAGAATGAAGTAAGAGAAGTGAATGGAATGCTAGAAAAATTAGAGTTAATAGATATCTGGAGAAAACTGAACAGGGATAAAACTTTTTCATATCATAATGGGATAAAAATTATACTTTACAAGGGTCCATGGAAAGACAAATTTAAAATTAATTAGAAACTAAATAATATAATTCTTCAAAACCGATGGGTCAAAAAAGAAACCATAGAAACAATCATGGACTTCATTAAAGAGAATGACAATGAGGAGATAACATACCAAAACCTATGGGATATAGCCAACACATTGCTCAGGTGAAAATTTACATATCTGAGTACCTATACCAACAAAATCTAGCGGGAAGAGATCAATAAATTGGGTCTCAACTTTAAAAAATTAGAAAAAGAACAAATTTAAAATTCCCAGATAAAAACTAAATTGGAAATCCTAAAAATTAAAGGAAAAAATAATAAAACTGAAAGTAAAATAACTATTTAATTAATAAATAAGACTAGTAACTGGTACTTTGAAAAAAATTGAATAGATAGAGCACTGGCTAATCTAATTTTTAAAAAGAACCAAATTAACAGTATCAAAGACAAAAAGAATGATCTCACCTCTAATGAAGAGGAAAGGAAAGTAATTATTAAGAACTATTTTGTTCAACTATATGGCAACAAATATGACAATCTAGGTATAACCCAGTGGAATTACTTGTCAGTTCAAAGAGGGAGGAGGGAAGAGGTGTGGGAAAAATTATGAATCATGGAACCATGGAAAATATTCTAAATTTTAAAAATGTTTTTAAATATTAAGCTTCTACTATGTGCCAAGTAACATTCTAAGCTCTTGCGATATAAAAAAGGCAAAAACCAATCTTTCCCTTGACAAACTCAAAGTCTAATAGTGGAGACAACATATAAACAACAATGTACAAAGAAGTTATATGCAAGAAAAATTGGAGAAAAGGCATAAGCAAGGGAGATTGGAAAAGGCTTCTTATAATCAGGTAGATCTAATTTTTCATCAGATTCATTATATTTGTATATCTTCTTTGTAACTCACAATTAGGTGACTAGAATATATAACAATAACCATGGATAATGTTATTGTTTTGTTTCTTTATTGTAAATAGTCATAATTTTATTTTTTATTATTGTTTTTCATCTTAGAATCAATACTGTGTATTGTTCCTAAGTAGAAGAGAGGTAAGGACTAGGCAATTTGTGTTAAGTGACTCGCTCAAGGTCACACCTGGCACTCAAACCACTGAGTAACCTATCTGTCCCATCATGGTTTTATTTTAAGTTCCAACTCCATATTCCTTCACACTCATTCCTCTAAGTGCCAGAACTTCACTCACTTAAATGAAATCAAGAAATCTGTTTTGAGGGGGCAACTGGGTAGCTCAGTGGATTGAGAACTAGGCCTAGAGACGGGAGTTCCTAGGTTCAAATTTGGCCTCAGACACTTCCTAGCTGTGTGGCCCTGGGCAAGTCACTTGACCCCCATTGCCTAGCCCTTACCACTCTTTTGCCTTGGAGCCAAAACACAGTATTGACTCCAAGATGGAAGGTAAGGGTTTAAAAAAAAAGAAATCTGTTTTGAGGATTATAGGTAGAGCACAGAAGGTCAACTTTACATTGGATAAAGTGCCAGACCTAGCATCAAGAAGCATTGATTTCAAATCCATCCTCAGCCACATTGTCTTGGACTGACTGGGTAAAACATTTAAGCATCTGCCCCAGTTTCCTCAACTGTAAAATGGGTGTAATAGCACCTACTTCCTAGTGTTTTTGTGAGGATAAAATGAGATGATATTTGTAAATAACTATGTAATCTTTAAAGTGCTTAATTTTAGTTGCATGATCAATAAAATCCTCACACAACAATGTATAAATGTGAGAATATTATGACAAACTAGACAAATGAGACAAGTAAATTCTAGCTGAGCATACTATGGTTTTGATCACATTATTTTTACAGCATTCAGAAAATGTCCTTATTCTTAGTGTAGGATGCAATTCTGCCTCTCTCACAAGAGAGATTCCTAGGAAAAATTGAGGAGGTATCACGTAGAATAAATCAAATTTTCTCCAAGTTGCCGAGAATTTCTAGATGTGACAATGCAACCTTTGGAAAAAGGTGATATTTAGTCCATCTCAGGTATTTGGTAACACAATGGAGAGCACTCTGGTCTAAGGAAAACCTGAGTTCAAATCTAGCCTCAGGAATTTACCAGCTGTGTGACTGAGTAAGTTACTTCATCTCTGTTTGCCTCATTTCATTCTACTGTAAAATAGAAATTATAATAGTACCAACCTCACAGGGATGGTATGTGGATCAAATGGAATATTTGTAAAAATCACTTAATACAGACTCTGCCACATAGTAGAAACTATATAAATGTTTCTATTCTCTTTCCTTCTCCATCATTTATTATTTCCTGAATATATTAATGAATGGATAGATTTTGAAGTTGCAATATTTCAAAAGTATATTCCTACTCATTGAGGGAATAGTTGATATGAATGCATTAATGTAATTAGTAGCAGTGTAGCATAATGAATAGAGAACCCACCTCAGAGTTAGGAAGGTCTATATTCAAATCCTACCTCTGACATATACTGTCTATGGAATCTTAGACAAGTCAGCTAAACTTTAAGTGGCCCTAAGCAAATCTGTAAGATGGTAAGATGGATGCATTTGTCTTCATTGGTAGAGGGATTTTTTTCTCTAAGATTTCCCTTTCCCAGTGATGTCAAACTCAAATAGAAACAGATCCCTGTAGACTTCAATATTGTCTTAAAAACATCAATATAACATTAATGATGATGTGTTATATTGTTATTTATTGTTTAAAAACATTTTCCAATTGCATTCTTATTTGATTTGGGCCGTAGTCCAGAGTTTTGTAGTTGTTTGCCAGTGTGTCCTGCAAATTTCACATCCCTTCCTTATGCCAATGAAATTATGGTTACAATTTAGAAAAATGAGGTAACAATTTTATTAATTATTATTTCTTCTTAACTTTTAAAGAACTTTGTATTATTCTCCATTACAACTGAAACAGCAGTTAGTAAAATGAGGGATACCTGTGTGTGTGTGTGTGTGTGTGTGTGTGTGTGTGTGTGTGTGTGTGTGCGTAATTTCTCCTGTCCCTAAATAGGGAGTGGGAGTAAAATAGATCCTGGCTAAATTGCTACACTTACTTTTTAGAGACATCGTATAAAGCCTTGCAAGAAAGGCACAGCATGAGAATAAAAAGAGATAAATGGATACTAATTGCTAGGGCTTATATAGAATTATTTACCTGAAGTCCTCAGAGTATCTTTCCTCCTTCGAACTCATAATATTAATTTCTATACCACTCTTTTGTCCATTCATTATGTATCACCGCATGATATGACTTGTATGGATTACATTGTATTGTTATTTTAGTGGATTTTATTGATAACTTTTTAATAATTTATATATTGCCCTCTGTATGTCTCCTCTCCCACTAGGGTGGCCTCCATTATAATGAAGAATGTTAAAAGAAATAGAAAAGAGGAAAACAAGAAGAGAATTCTGCATAAGTAATCGATGTTTTAAAAAATCTAAATACATTTATATAGTATGTATTTAGAGCTTATTGGGTTCTATCTTTGTGCCATTATTTAGTCCTTCATGTTTGTAGAAATTTACCTTCAGCTAGACTACAAGATCTTAAAAGTCAGATGTGATATCTCATAAAAAGAAGGAAGGAAAGCATGAACAAATGAATGAAAGAACAAAGGAATGAAGGAAGAAACAAAATAATCAATTGTTCCAGGCATTCTGCTAAATACTTTACAAATATTCTCTTAGTTGATCCTCATAATAATTTCCTGAGAAGTAGGCATTATTATTATCTTCTATTTACATTCAGAAAATGGAGGCAAATGAGGTTAAATGACTTGCATAGGGTAACATAGCTACTAAGTGTCTGAGATTGGAATTGAAATCATGTCTTTCTGACTCTGGGCCCAGAATTCTATTCACTGTGTCAGACAGATGCTTCTGAAGTAGCTTATACTAATTTATCTTTCAAAGTAAAAGCTTCAAGCTAAACACTGTAAGATATATGATAAATATTTTATGCTAGATTTCTCATATTCATCCTCCTAAAATCACAAGGAAAAAGAGTTGACATTAAAATGTGTTACAGATAACAAATTGATATGTAAAGAATTTAATAAACCTTTTTAAGGCTACAACAGAAGAAGAGGCCTATATCTTTAATATTCAGAATGTTTGACCAATGTTCATTCAGTTTACTCATTAACCACAACAAAATATATTTCAAATATTTCAATTAAAAAAAAATTAGCCCAAATTTCAAGACATAATCACATGGAAGAAGTTTTCAACAGAAAGGAGGAAACTGATCCATTGCTGACAGCATAAATCATTCATAGAATCTGTTCAGACAGGGCCCCAGTTCCAGTATATTCTTGACAATGAAGCAAAATAATTTGCTGCCTCTAATAAACCTTGTACCAACTTGATAGAATTTGTCACGTATGATAAAATATCAACATTTGACAATGACCCACCTTATCTCAGAATCTCAATATTCTGAGTTACTTGGCTGCTTTGAAAAGAAAGTTGGCCAAACACTTGGAGGTCTTCAGAAAAAAGAGTCTATTCTAGAAGTCATCCTGTTCAATTCAGCAGTCTATGGATGAGAAAATAGATTACCCTCAATTCAGACTCAAGACTCAAATGCAGGTCTTGTGACTTCAGATCTCCTGCTAGTCTTTCCATTCTAATTCATTCCTTCTGAAGACCCAGTCCTCCCAGTGCTTAAGAGGAGATAAACTAGAAAGAGGCACCAGACTATGTCTCCTCCAATGGAGATGTGTATTATCTCTGAGACATGAAAAAAGCCAGAATGATAAATTTCGGACTTCATGTTTTGTTAGTCATGTGCCTAGGGGGTCCACTGGTATTTATTTATTTATTCATTCATTCATTCATTCATTCATTCATTCATTGATAGTTCCTTTGTTTGTTTGTTTGTTTGTTTGTTTGTTTGTTTATTAAGGGTCTGCTATGTAGCAGCAACTATTCTGGGCCCATTAGATAACAAAGATCAAAATGAAAGCATTCCTGTCCTCAAGGAACTTATTGAGAGAACAACATATATGCATGCATGTGTATAGTACATTCCAGACCCAAGAGGACATTTGTACAAGAGATGGGAAATGGAATATTATTTGTGAGAAATATTGATTCAGCCAATTTAGCTGGAATAAATAATATGTAAAGGGGAATAATGAGTCCAGAAGGTCTGAAAATATTGTAAATTATTTTAAAGACCAAGAAAGTTTGTATTGACTCTAGAGGGAATAGAGAGTCATTGGAGCTTACTGTGAAGGTGAGGGATGTGCTCAAATCTGTGCTTTAGGAATATCATTCTGGCATAATTGGGAAAGGGAAAGAATGAAGACAAGAGGACCAATCAGAAGCTTATTACAATGATTCAGTTTCTGGATGATAAAGGCCAGAACTAAAGTTAAAAAGACATGAGTGGAAAGAGTGGGGTTACATCATCAATAAGTTGTCAATGCAAAATCACTGGGATTGGAGAGCTGACCAGATTTGTTAGAGTAAAGAATTGATTATGATGTCAAAGTAACCAAACTGGCTGACCAAATAAGTAAGAAAATTATGAAGAGAAATGGATTTGGAGGGAAATATGGTAAGTCCTATTGGGGAAATATTGTATTTTACATGACTATAAAACATCCAGTTTTTAATGTCCCTCAAGCCATGGTGATATGAGTTCAGAAAAGAGACTAGGACCCTATTTTACTTTTATTTGCCTTCCTACAATTCAGCACAGTGTTTGTCACATACTAATCCCTTAAATGATCTATCTATCATCTAACTACTTGGGGGCATCTTTTGCAGAAAGATAGAAATTAAACTAATAATAAGTAAATATATTATTAAGTGAGAACAGAAGAGGTCCGAGAATAGAATCTTTAAATTACACCACACTTAAACAATGAAACATGGAGGATGATCCAACAAAGGAAAATGAAGAGTGATCAGACAGGTAGGAGAAGAACCAAAAAAAAGACTGTTATTAAAACCCCAAAAGAAGAGTGAATCCAAGAGAAAAGGGTTCTCAAATGTATCAAATAGGATCATGAGGGATAAATACCGAGAAAAAAAAAACCCTCACATATGGCAACTAAGAGATCACTGGTAGTCTTTGAAAAAGAGTCAAATGAGTAACAAGGCAATAGCAGATTGTAAAAGGCTGAGAAGTACACAAGAGGAGAGGAAAATGAGGTGTTAAGGAGTCTAGCAACATTTAAGCAACTGATTAAGAAAAAGAAGAGGTACAGGATCAGTAACATGAAGTAAGGATTTCTAATGCTGGGGAGCCTTGAACCAGTTTGGAGGCAACAGGAAAGCATCTGTTGAATAAGAAGATTGAATAAAAATATTGAAGTTTAGGTTAGAAGAGGAGTTTTATTTTATTTTTATTTTGTATTTACTTTTCCAGGCACATGCGGCCATATGTAAAGCAGATTATAAACCCTTAATGACCAGAATAATTTTATTTCCACTTTTGTATCCCCAAAGCCTTACAGAGGACTTTGTACTTAAAAGGTTGGTTTTTTTTTTTTTAAACCCTTAGCTTCCATCTTAGAATCAATACTAGGTATTGGTTCTAAGACAAAAGAGTAGTAAAGGCTAGGCAATGGGGGTTAAGTGACTTAACCAGGGTCACACAGCTAGGAAGTGTCTGAGGTCAGATTTGAACCCAGGACCTCCCATCTCTGGGCCTGGCTCTTAATTCACTGAGCCACCCAGTTTCCCCCTCTTAAAAGGTTTTTTTTTTTTAATTGAATAAGATCAAGACTTTGGGTTAAAGCTTATAAGCCTGACTAATTAGATTCTTATGGAATTGAATTAGAAATCCAAAGAGAATCAGAGGTTGGATTTTGGCAAAGCAACCACACATGTGCATCAAATAACTTTGAGCCCTTTCTCTTTTCGTAGACTAAATCAATGAACTACCACAAGTAAAATTTTGCAAAAGAGCCCATCATATTCTAAAATATGGTATATAATAAAAACCTATGCATTATAATTTGTGAAGAAATACTTAACACATGTAAACACACATTCTGGGGAAAACAGCAGACTTTCAGCCTGCTAAGATCAAGATATCAGGAATCTCCAAGCATGTTCCTTTATTCCTATTACCCAAAAACATTAAACATGGCCAAAAAAAAAAGTTGTTTCTAGAAGCCAATTCATAACTGAATTCAGGGATGTGCTAGAGTCAGTTCATTCTAGTTCTGAAAGAAGATTGTTAAATTTTCAGTATGTGCATTTATACCTCAGAAAATGGCAGTCTTTACAAATCAGAACTTGTTTGTTGTTTGTTGATTTTTAGACCTAGGAACATAATGGGAAACTGTGTAAGATGCAGATTTTTTTTTAAAATGTTGTGTTATGAATACTTTTTTCCCCTGGAGAGTCAGTTGTTAAATATTTATCAGAAGTCCAATGACTGAACTACTCTACTCTTGACCAAGCACAAATATTAACTTTTGTGTGTTACATGCTTATAAAGCAATAAGGGAAACAGGAGAAATATGATCCTTGGTTTATATTCACACATTTAGAGAAGGATGTTTAATATATTGACCAAATCAAGTCGAGACAGTTTAGGGAGAATCCCCATTAACAAAATCACATTCTCCTTAGGATGGAAATGCACAAAAGCTTGAAATGTCTTCAGAGTAAGGTATAGAGGGTTAGATCATCTATTTACATAGATATCTCACTCCTTATAACTATCTATTCATCTCTCTCTTTCTTTTTTCTCTTCCTTCCTTCCTTCCCTTCTTTATTCCTTCCTTCCCTTCTTTTTTCTTTCTTTCTTTTTTCTTTCTTTTTTCTTTCCTTTTTTCTTTCTTTTTTCTTTCCTTGTTTCTTTCTTTCTTTCTTTCTTTCTTTCTTTCTTTCTTTCTTTCTTTCTTTCTTTCTTTCTTTCTTTCTTTCTTTCTTTCTTTCTTTCTTTCTTTCTTTCTTTCTTGTATACTCACCCAACAAAATAAAGGATCCTTGCATCACTAAAGGAAGTATATTAAAACATTCTTCACATGTAATAGTTAAATAGAAATCATAAGTGGACTGTATGTATCCTTGCCCCCCAAAATCTCCAAATATGAGATCATTTCTGTCCCTGGATGTTGCTTTTAGTGCCAGTGCCATTGAGAATGGTAATTTGCTATGCCTCTGAGTCATATTCCCATGAACATGGAAGCCCCTAAGGGTATACCTGAAAGCAATGATGATCATGGCCATATTTCAAGTGGATGAAAGATAATAAAATTTAAAGAATATTGGCAGGGTGCATCCCATTGTTTACCTTTTCTTAGAACTATAACATCAAGAAGTGAGGCATGATGAAATCTGTTAAAGCCCTAAGCAAGTCAAGGGCTATATTCTTTTTAATTATAACACTGGCTCCATCTCACAGCCTGTGGCACTGTGGGCCAGACAAGTGCTTCCTGCTTCCATTGTTTAATTACATGTATTGTGCCTACCCTGCAGATCTCCAGTAGGTTCACATGCTGTGATCATTGTCTTCCATAGCTTGGAGGTATTTCACCCCCCCCCCCCCAAACAGAGGAGATATTGTGAGATGGAAAACCTAAATAACTAGGGCATAATTCTTCAAATTCAAATTTCATTTCCCTCCTTATTCTTGCAGCTAACCTTTCCCCTATCCCTGTGAAATGTAGAAAAGCAATAAGCATTTTAGTGGTGCTCTATCAAATTCTGGTAATTGAACTTCACTTTCATACTATAGAAACAATGTTGTTCCTTAGCCATGTGTGTCTGTGAGATGGCTAGGCTAGAATTTAAAATGGGCAAACTATATCAATCATACAGCATTAATATAGTGAACAAATAAATGAAATTTGCCAATTCATTGAATGATCCAAAATACTTTTTAAAAAGCTTACATTGGCTCACATATCAAGTTAGTCTTTATTTGGATATTTTGGGCATTAATTCTGCAGTTTCATACTATCTATTAATTCATTATATATCCCTTGCTTCTTTGTGTTATTTTAATTGGGCACATTTTAAAAACTGGCACCTTCAACAACTGAATTATGCTCCAGGGACTTTTACTTTTCTTAATTTATTTTTTACCAGTAACATAATTCAAGGATTTATTAAATCATACATGCAAAACATACTGCTAATTGCATTAGCAAAGGGTCAATGTAAAAATACTCCACAATTTTGCAACTTTACATCTCCAAAATTTTGTTCTAGTGGTTGAAAGGTTGTAGTTCAATATTATGTATTCTTGTCAGTGTTTAGGATGTACAGCATTTTTAAAAAAATAGAGTTAATTTCTACTGCTGGTTTATACCCCAAAGAGATAATAGGGAAAAATACTTGTACAAAAATATTCATAGTTGCACTCTTTGTAATGGCAAAAAATGGAAAATTTGGGGTATCCATCAATTGTGGAAAAGCTGGACAAATTATAGTATCTGTTGGTGATGGAATATTATTGTGCTCAAAGGAATAATGAACTGGAGGAATTCCATGTGAACTGGAATGACCTCCAGGAAGTGATGCAGAGTGAGAGGAGCAGAA